>NC_064631.1:205992142-206307800 GCF_023864275.1 Schistocerca cancellata | reverse complement strand
TTCTTCTAACGTAAGTCGTAGGGTCAGTATTGCCTCACGTGTTCCAACATTTCTACGGAATCCAAACTGATCTTCCCCGAGGTCTGCTTGTAACAGTTTTTTCCATTCGTCTGTAAAGAATTCGCGTTAGTATTTTGCAGCCTTGACTTATTAAACTGATAGTTCGGTAATTTTCACATCTGTCAACACCCGCTTTCTTTCGGATTGGAATTATTATATTCTTCTTGAAGTCTGAGGGTATTTCGCCTGTTTCATACATCTTGCTCACCAGATGGTAGGGTTTTATCAGGACTCGCTCTCCCAAGCCGGTCAATAGTTCTAATATAATGTTGTCTACTCCAGGGGCCTTGTTTAGACTCAGGACGTTCAGTGCTCTGTCAAACCCTTCACGCAGTATCATATCTCGCATTTCATCTTCATCTACATCCTCTTCCAATTCCATAAAATTGTCCTCACGTACATCGCCCTTGTGTAGACCCTCTATATACTCCTTCCACCTTTCTGCTTTCCCTTCTTTGCTTAGAACTGGGTTTCCATCTGAGCTCTTGATATTCAAACAAGTGGTTCTCTTTTCTCCAAAGGTCTCTTTAATTTTCCTGTAGGCAGTATTTATCTCACCCCCAGTGAGATAAGCCTCTACATCCTTACATTTGTCCTCTAGCCATCCCTGCTTTGCACTTCCTGTCGATATCATTTTTGAAACGTTTGTATTCCTTTTTGCCGGCTTCATTTACTGCATTTTTATATTTTTCCTCCTTTCATCAAGTAAATTCAATATTTCTTCTGTTACCCAAGGTTTTCTACTAGCCCTCGTCTTTTTACCTATTTGATCCCTCAAAGCTCACCATTCTTCTTCTACTGTATTTCTTTCCCCCATTCCTGTGAATTGTTCCCTTATGGTCTCCCTGAAAGGCTGTACAACCTCTGGTTCTTTCAGTTTATCCAGGTCCCATCTCCTTAAATTCCCTCCTTTTTGCAGTTTCTTCACTTTTAATCTACAGTTCATAACCAATAGATTGTGGTCAGAGTCCACATCTGCACCTGGAAAAGTCTTGCAATTTAAAACCTGGTTCCTAAATCTCTGTCTTACCATTATATAATCTATCTGATACCTTTTAGTATCTCCAGGGTTCTTCCATGTATACAACCTTCTCTCATGATTCTTGAACCAAGTGTTAGCTACGATTAAGTTATGCTCTGCACAGAATTCTTTCAGGCGGCTTCCTCTTTCATTTCTTAGCCCCCATACATATTCACCTACTATGTTTCCTTCTCTCCCTTTTCTTACTCTCGAATTCCACTCACCCATGACTATTAAATTTTCGTCTCTCTTCACTACCTGAATAATTTCTTTTATATCATTATACATTCCATCAATTTTTTCATCATCTGCAGAGCTATTTTCCATATAAACTTGTACTACTGTAGTAGGCGTGGGCTTCGTGTCTATCTTGGCCACAATAATGCGTTCGTTGTGCTGTTTGTATTAGCTTACTCGTACTCCTATTGTTTTATTCATTATTAAACCTACTCCTGCATTACCCCTATTTGATTTTGTATTTATAACCCTTGTACACCTGACCAAAAGTCTTGGTCCTCGTGCCACCGAACTTCACTGATTCCCACTATATCTAACTTTAACCTATCCATTTCCCTTTTTAAATTTTCTAACCCACCTGCCCGATTAAAGGATCTGACATTCCACGTTCCGATGCGTAGAATGCCACTTTTCTTTCTCCTGATAATGACGTCCTCGTGAGTAGTCCCCGCCCATAGATCCGAATAGAGGACTATTTTACCTCCGTAATATATTACCCAAGAGGACACCATCATCATTTAATCATACAGTAAAGCTGCACGCCCTCGGGAAAAATTACGGCTGTGGTTTCCCCTTGCTTTCAGCTGTTCGCAGTATCAGAACAGCAAGGCTGTTTTGGTTAGTGTTACAAGGCCAGATCAGTCAATCATCCAGACTGTTGCCCCTGCAACTACTGAAAAGGCTGCTGCCCCTCTTCAGGAACCACACGTTTGTCTGGCCTCTCAACAGATACCCCTCCGTTTGGTTGCACCTACGGTACGGCTATCTGTATCGTTAAGGCACGTAAGCCTCCCCACCAACGGCAAGGTCCATGGTTCACGGGTGGGGGGGGGGGGGACGAAGTCTCTGAGGCAACCAGAATGGACCCACTACAAACAATACTAGCCAGACTGAGAGCCAGATACGGAAATCGTGTCCTAAACAAAAGACCAGACATGGAAGACATTATCACAGTCAACGAAAGAACACACAGGAACCCTAAATTTAAATACACAACACCCTCCCACACAATCGCACACAACACTCACAACAAAGACGTACCCCGATCTTTCTCCCATGCTGACACCACTCGCAACAAATACCACCATCCTCCCGCACCTAGACGAAAGAACACACGAATAAAACACAATCACTACTTTAAACACTAGAACATGGCCCATAAAAAGATCCGCCAAGACATACCGAATAAAATCTCGACTTCTTTCCACTCTCCCCTCCCTCACTCTGCACTACAATTAACAAAAATGGGAAAAACGTATTGTAAACATAAAATTCTCTTATAACTGTTATTGTTGTTACTAATGTACTTTGTGACCCCAGTTTCCTATGTTATGCTTCCACGTAGTTTCCTCTGAAAAAATTAACACTGTAAAATATATGTTCGGTAACATTAAAAAACTATCTGTATTGTAAACTATCTACAAATATGAACTATATATGTTAAAGAACAAATTAAATTGTGAAATTAGTTAAAGGAACAATCTGTACTGAAAATTACCTAAAAATATCGTTGTTAATTGCTAACGAACTAAAGAAAACTTGCACTAGACAGCATGAAAGATGTAATAAATGCTTAAAAACAAAACTGTTAACACCTATGGCTGGAAAGGGCAAATAGTAAGTCCTAAAACAGCAAGCTCCACCCCCTCAGCGTAGAGAATGAAAAGTGCAAAAAAAAAATAAAATGCCGGTAACGGAGAGAGAGCTAGAATCGAAAACCACTCATCTGTGATGCAAGTGTCTATAACAGGAAAACGAGGTGCTAAGACTATAAAGCCTGGCTTATGGAGCAATGGAAGAACGTCGCTTTCCAACTTCTGGCAGAGTGAAACATGGCGGGAGTTCGGTGACGATTCTGGTAACCATAGCCTTGTATTCCACGAGCTCCGTGATTGCTGTGCAAGGTCGCATTACTGCCAGGCATTATGTGACCATTTTTGGTACAAGATGACAGTGCTCCAGTAAAAGCAGCTTGCATCGGCCTCTTTTTGTGAGCAAGAGCATAAACTGTCCCATCTCCTCCGTCCACAACAGTCACCAGATCTCAACATTATAGAGCCTTTGTTGTCTACTTTGGAAAAAAGCGTGCGCAATCGCTATCCACTTTCATCTCTTTTGCGTGAACTTGTATAAGATTCCCTTAAAAACAATGCAGAATTTGTATATATCCGTTACGAGACAAATTAAAGTTGTTTTGAAAGCCAGCGGGTGCTATAAAACGTATTAGAAATGGTAATAAGTTTTTGTTCATCCTTTGGCTCTCTCACGAACGATTTCGACACCCCATAGTGTCAACGCCTCGACGTATTGCGGCGTTATCTGACCTCACACAGGAGCCACTTACTACTAATATCATATCCAGTGCCTTCCCTCAACATCTGTCTATTCATTGTATAAAGACTTTCTCCTGACACAGTGGTCCTGGAGGTCGTCGTGATGGCATCCTCAGTCAAAACCTTTGCCACCCACCCCCTTGTGATATTCATCGATGGATACCGGTTGTCAGTCCTCTGCAGTTTCATACCAAAACGCCGGCATCAGTCCGTCCTACGAAGTATTCCTAGCACACTATCCTTTCCTTTTCCACAAGTCTGGCTACTGTGAAACAATATGACGCTGCTCTTGAACCACAGAAGCATCCCAAATACTTCACAAACTCAGGGTCGTTCTGAAGTCGATAGCCGATGAATGAGAAATTGGGCCTCTAAAACCTGTCATCTCCTTTGCCTAAAACAACATTTACGAGGAAACAACCGTGTTCTCCAGTGCACATGATCTGATAATACTCATCGTTAAGATACGTGTCATTGCAACCTGTAAGATATGAATTCTGTTAGTAAATGACGTGTCTCACTCGTGATACGTAATGCAAAGTAGTCTACATACAGTCAGTTATGCCACTTGGCCTTTGTTGTTCCTTACCAGACGCTTTTCTTTACGTGTTTGGTTACGGATCTAATACAGTCCCTAAACTAAATTGTCAGATATGATTTTGTGTAACCGTGTTTCTTATATCGGTGAGCACTGGTCTCCTTAATGAGTGAGATTACCATTGACACACTTTGAGGTAAAGGAGTCCTCGTCGTAATCATTTTGATAACGTAAAGCATATGCGAGAACTATATATTTTGAGATTACCATATTAAGGTGCTTTGGTAATGAACGTTCAGTGAGTGCAACGTTTATGGCACGCACTATGAGACAAATCATGTATCGGTCTGGAAGCAATTGCCACAGTACAGTCAGAAATCGTTCACGGAAGTAGTACCGCATTTCATGCGTTCTACGGAGTTTACAAAATCAACATGCATGTATTTTTTATTTCTTACACGTGTCAGTGATAAAAGCAGACAGAAATTCGTTATAAAAGTAGTGCACCTGATTCAACGAGAAACTACGTCGATAACGTATAGACTTCACCAGCAAATATTCCCCTGAACATTTAGACTACTTTAGCTGGTAATTATCTGAAAGAACCAACACATGTGGTGTTGAAATAAACAGTTAATCTAAATCAAGGTACAATGAACAGGTCTAACGAGCTCTCTTCTTATCATCTGACTTCCAGATTTTGTCTTTCGATGCATATCAATAACTGGTTAGCAAAGTTTTTCTATTATCCCACCAGTACTAACAAAGAGGAGTTTTGTGAAAGTATCGCAAACGAATCTTCTGAAAGGACTAGGGCAGCAATCACACCAGTATTGAGCAAATAAACGAATAGAAACCCACGTGATTTGCTCTGTAATGCATTTTGAGCATAAGATTTGAAGAGGGTAAACCGAAAATTCCATCGGTCAACAGAAATCTTTTTGTGCGTCATCTGCTGCTTTCGGGATTGTCCACAGTGAAATATGCCAAAAACTTTAGTATTTTTATGGATATTTAGTTGAGTCAATGACGGACACAGAAATGTGTGCATTAATTCAATTCATTTTAGTGTCCATGTTTATCAACTGCTCATCAGTGTCAGGGCTAAGAAATGGTTCCTGGAATTCCTTCATTCTTTTGACATTACCATGAACGTAAAGATTGCCTTTCAGTGGTGTCTAGAATATGCGTACTGTAAGCTATAGGTTAGCAATATGTACATCAAAGATAACAGTGTATCGATCATCAGAAAGGAAATTGCTGTCTTGTCCGTTCTACGACTGGGAAAACATTTGGAAGTGAATTGGTTTTTTAATCTCGAATGCAGATATAAAGTACGATGGACGAAGCAAGGGATTTATTAGAATGATGAATGCGAAGAAACGTATCTTCAGTAAACGAAACATTTATTAACCTTTAGAAATTAAGAGAAGGAAACTGCATTTATTACAAAAGTGGAAAATTACAGGTACATAAATTACGACTGACTACTCAATGACTGGCTGTTTTCACCTTAAGGACAGTCAACTTGCTTTCGTACTGATAGAACTATTTTAAACCTCTATTTATAATATAACGAATACCGTTTTGTTATTTTTATCACAAGTAAACAAGAACCCAGTTGCTTGCAGCATGATACACGAAAGCTACGCAATTAATTGAAACAGCACAAATCAATGCTAGGAAACCCTTTCAGTTCACACAGTAATGTGAGAATAATGAGTTCACTGGGTGATCCCATTTGTCACCAGTACGAGCAGAGGTGGAACTATTGACCACAACAGTCAGTAATATGGGGCGACACGTATACTGATTAACATACCGAATTCTTGCGCATGCCCTTCCACATCAATGAAACACTCTTATGCATTTCCGCCGCAAGCAACGGCAGCTAATCGAAGGCCAGCTTACTGATTCCACACAGCAAACGAATCGGGCTATCGTGCTATCACACTTCCCTAATGTAACTCTAGGATGCTAACATCACAGCTTCGTGATTATTCGCCTTGATGCATGGCGGTTCACAGTTCACATCCTAGTAGGGACGTCCCGATTGTACAAGTGAGTTTTCGACACTTTTGTTTCGATAGCGACTAATTTTCTAATCGAATGCTTCTTTCGATATTTACTCGGAATCGAAAGAAAAGTACTTGTATCGAATATATTTTACTCGTATAACCTCGTAGTGAGCAAGTGTCTGCTTGTGTCTATGGTACTGCCTCCCGCCCCCGCACTGCTCTTCATCTGTTCGTCGACCATATGTTGATCGTGGTTTTCAATCTTGCTGTGCGTGTTTCTTGTTGAAAGTTCGTTAGCTTTTATTGCGTCAGGGCACAGCCGAAATCCAATGTGTTTTGCGCTAAAGATAAATCTCATTGTTGATTAGGATTTAAATTACCTGTCCTTAAAACAGCTATATCTAGATAACGAGGAATGTGCCTTGAATTAAAAATAGTCAAGTTAAAAAGAAAGTCAAATCTGAGACAATACATCTGAAGTATCTCTTTTGAAACTTGTTCCTAAAGTTAAGGGTGAAATTCGGTTTTTCTCACGTTGTATCGCTTTTTACATCTGAGAAAAGTGATGTCTGAAATCGTATTTGATAGTATTTCAGTATCTGACAGATGGAAATATTCAACTAGCATTTACCTTTATTCAAGCCTTTTTAACACTTCACAGGAGAACCATCTGGACAAAAGTACGTTACATATCGAAAATTATTGTTTGTCAACAGAAATTAATAGTATCACACATGACTCGCCAACTAGCGCCGAAGAAAATGAATAGGTTAATTTAATTAAATGACCAAACAGCCATTGTTACTCTGTTGGATCCAAGGTTTAAAGACTTGCGTGATCATGATCCAGCAGCTCGCGGACGACCGTACAAAAAGTTAGAAGTATGGTTTATAAGCAACAAAGGAAGCCGAATGAATCGGAAGAACATGCTGCTTAGTCCACTGTAAAACAGGGATATTATGTTTCGAAAAATCACAAACAGCTAGCGCATTGCTTTGAAAAGAGAAAGGATAAACAGAAAGGGAATGAAGTATCTTTCTTTTTGTCGAACTCATTAATATCTTTAAAAAGTAACTCTTTTGTCGAGAGGGAAGACATGAAAGTAATTTTTCTGTTTATGCACATATATGCCTATTGAGTATTTTGAAAACCTGATGGAATTATGAGTCGAAATATTAATGAGTTTTCTACTAATTATACAATGGTTGTTTTTCTGAAACCATTTGAAAGGTGAATTTTTTTTTAAAGATGATCATTAACAAAGAAATAAAAGAATTTCTTGCGTTTTAGTAGTCTCCAGAACATAAGGAAGCCAAATAAGATATCATATAAACTCAGCATTACTTCATTTGCCAAAAACGAAAAAGTATCGATAAGAGTAGGTATCGGTACTTTTAGAGTATTTATATGAGTAGTATCGCAGGCCGGCTTAAACACTTTTCATTTGAGCATGTAGCGAGACTCTGATAGTATCGGGACATTCCTACATCCGAGACCTCGTCTCGTTTGCAACGTGCGTAGTGCGTATACCGTTGCTAATACGGCACTATTTATGTTGGCGGCCGGCCGGAGTGGCCGAGCGGTTAAAGGCGCTACAGTCTGGAACCGCACGACCGCTACAGTCGCAGGTTCGAATCCTACCTCGGGCATGGATGTGTGTGTTGTCCTTAGGTTAGTTAGGTTTAAGTAGTTCTAAGTTCTAGGGGACTTATGACCACAGCAGTTGAGTCCCATAGTGCTCAGAGCCATTTGAACCATTTTTATTTATGTTGGCATTTCGCTGGTTCTCGGAAAGTAAAGGCTTACTGCTCACTTCACAGCAAAAAATGAAGGTGAAATGAAGATATTGTGGAATAAAGAAATAAGGAAATACAGCCGTTGAAGAGACTTTGTGAAATGAAGCGTATTTTCGTGGTTATTTATTGCGGATGCCAATGACAGTTAACTTGTGACTGAAAGGAACGGTAAATTTGTTGTTACAAACAAATATATAAAACTTATTACTGAGAGTGTTAGCAACTGCAATTACGTAAAACTAAAGGCGCCAGAAAATTTTTAGTTTCTTACTAAAAGGGAATAAAAACTTCCGATTAAACATAATTTATCAAAACAGTCAAAACCTATTAAGGCTACTTTCTGTACCCGATATTTTTATGTACGGTTTTGTCAAAAATTTCCGAATTGGAGGAAGCATGTATAGTGCATCGGTAGATAATAAGACAAAGAATTATCTCATTCCCCTGCCTCTGCTCCAAACTCATTATAGTAGCTGCCAACCATTTAACACAATTTATATCCCAGCTCGTGAAACTCAATAACGAACGAACCAATAAATGAAAACAGGGCAGCACATATAAACACGCTCGACAGCAGGCTGCTAGTGGCAAATAACAGAGCCAAAGCAGTGCCCCAAACGCGTTACACATGCTCGACAGGGTTAAACTGCAGTTGGCATAGAATGATTCGCCGGCAGATGGCATTGGCGCTGACTGAAATTGGTGTCATAGCGCAGAATGTGCTCGTTTCTGAGAGCGGGTCCCGCGACATACGCATTAAACGCGAAATGCATCATTGGCGTCGGCCTTCTGGTCAGGGCGTTCTACGATTAACAGTCGAGCCCGGTACCAGAATTCACTGCTGCTGACAGACAATGAAACCAGCCAATCACAGGAAATTTACGAGAATGTAGAGCGTTTTGCAACGTTTCCAACTTTCGATGAGTGTCGCCGGACGATTTCGATGTTGAGTAGGAAACACATGAATCAGTGCTAGCGGAGAAAGGAAACACATCGCATCTTACGAGTATTGTCTTCACACTTATCTGGGGACTCCCTGCTTTGCATCTCTGCTCATTTACGTTTTTCAGCGTATTACACACACACACACACACACACACACACACATTGAAATGCATCGAGTAGTTGCTGTATCTGTGTTGCTCCCGCTCCATGACAAACTCGTTCCCTAGACGTTATGTAACACAGTATCTAATCCTAGTAAAGCAACGTTCACTGCCTTGTTAATTCTGCGATACAATAAATTCGCTGTAACTTATTAATACAGGCATTGTTAATCTATATATTTATCTAAATTAGAAAGGAACACTCCTTGTATCGAATAGGTAACTGTGTGAAAGAAATCTAAATTTCATCCGGTAGACCAACAATGTCGTAGTCATTTATGCGTACCTTGTAAATATTGACTCCTGGTGATGTTCACCGCGTAGTCCACCTAAGACGAAATTTTCGTGATGTTTCTCGGAACTGAATCCTAGACGGACTGAAGTTTGTTAAGGCAAGGACAACTGTCTGCATTAAATATGTCAGAGGGTACATTTTCACTACTACGGCTATGGTTCAAGGACAAAGAACACGTTTTTTGTTGAATCTTACAAGCTGCTTAATAGCAATCACAACAGGACTGATAACTAACTGCAAGAATAGCTCTAAAGTTGCTTGCAAGTTTAATAGCAATACTGATTTGTCAGTCACAAACATTGACAAAACCTCTGATATCATGATGTGGAAGTTATGCGATATAATTAAGTTCAGCTGTGTAAGAAAGTACCATACGGCCCGTTAGTACGACAGTTATTTTCTGCCAATGACAGAAGGCCATATCGTTAAAAGTTTGAGTATACAAAAAAATAACTGATGCCGTAAGAAAAACGAGGAAAAGTTATCCGCGAATAGCGTCACGAAACCAGCCTTTTCACAAATCAACACTTAAGCCATCACCAAGGAATCTTGTCACTTCGCTGTCAAATATGCCAGCTAGACGTAAATATTTTACTCTGCTAGCTGTTTGGCTGTTACGGAAAGGATTACCAGTTAATTTTAATGTTTAGCGTCTTATCTGTTGCACGACTTTTCTGTCTCGGACACTACTGTATACCAGTTCATAGGGTTTAATGCGAATGTTCATTTTTTATTATTATTAACTTTTAGACATAACATTTAAATTAAGAAATAATTAAAAGTGTTTCTTACTTCCACAAAGTTCTAAAACTATAATCGACTAAATAATTTCATGAAAGCAGTACTAGAAATGAAAAGTCGCAGTCAAAAACCGTTTCCAACATAACTGCGCAAAGTCTGAAACCGTTTCCAACTCAACTCTCCAAAGAGATCCTGAGCCATTCACCATAGCGAAACATTTTCCACGATACGTTCATTTCACCACTGAAATCTGAGCGGTGACCGTAACACCGCCACTTCTCTATTGGGGAAGGAAGACGGTGAGGTTTCCATGAACCTTCTGAAATTACGGTATGTCTGGAGATTAATAAGTACTTACTCAGGTATACACAAGGAGGGAAAAACGTAGCGGCCGTCGAGGAGTGTCAGAATATTGTGTTATGATGATAGCTCGCCATACTGATTCCTTCGATTGTTTGTATAATTGAAATTCTTGAAACTTCTTTTATTTCCCAAATTCAGGAATATCTCAATGAAATATTTTCTGTAACTGACAGTAAAATTCTGAGAGTTAAAGACTGTGAGTGTGTGGGTTTTATTTTGTCAAGTCGCGCAATGCATTGATCCAACAAGTACCCTTTGGCTCCTGCAAGAAATAATTTCCATCTCACACTACTACAGAAGTCAGACAGACGCTCCTAATGTACGAACAAGAACTGCTTGAGAAACTTCAGCAACAAATATCTTCTGGAGTCGTCCACTGTAAGGAAAAGACACAAAAATAATCTATATTCTTAAGTAATTAGTGGATTACTTGGGTACTGGAGTACTGATAGTTAGTGTCAGAAAAACATTAACGAATGAAAACTATTATTTACTGCAAAAGAATTCTGAGAAATCAAGTACAAGTTTTTCTTATAAATTAATAAATTTCCAGGTTCTTTTCGGAACAGTAGATTGCCTCTTATGGATAGAAATCCTACTAATTTACAATGTATGGAATGGTTCTTTTATCCATTTTCTTTAAGAGTGTTATTTACTTGGCAGAATGGCTGAGAGCCACGCCTACACATCTTGCATAATTTTGCTAGGTATGGTCAAGGCTGTCTCATGACAAAAGTAATGGACTGTACTGTATTATGGACAGATGGGGCTCGCCTACACTGTAGCAGACAATACTGTGACATGTGACGACTGCTGCCTGCTGACCAATAACAAAACTCTCTCTTTCTATCTGGACTGACCTTCGCCAATCAAACACCCCCTAGGCCTTGAAGAAGTCAAGGACTCCTATCCATCCCTCGACTAACTATTGGCATGGTACGCCAGTCAGATAACTGGTCCACTGTGATGGCACTCAATATTCGCTCGCAGGCGCTTAACTAGTACTCTATTGGTGTTCACACTGCACAATAAGTGTGGCAGCCAACACACTGAACAACGCTTTATCACGAGTGACTCATTATAGAATATCACTCTGATCCACTAATGACACAGGTGCTATCCCAGTGAAGTACTGAGGAGAGACTTTGTTCCTTGCTCTCTGTGTACATGTATGAGTGCACTCGCTCTCGTAGTGTATTCCCACTTCAAGAGCGACAACGGAACCGCCCTTCTTTCTGGAAAAGTTGCCAGGGTATATCACTCCTCTGGCTCTTTGCATCAGAAATATTCCGCCAATCAGAGTTGCTCTTTTAAACGGGAGAATGACGTATCGTTTAAGTCGACCAATGCGGAAAGATGTAGTATCTCTGTTAGGTGTATACTGTCCTCCTGTGAGAACTCCGTAACTACGCAGTCAGTCCATCAAAAAATACGTCTCCTAGGTGCTCCCACACAATGAAGCGTAATTTGCTTTTAAGTCGAACACGGGGGTTGTTATCCTTTCACTGTGGCAAAAGCTATCCTCTCTCTGGGCAGTCACTCCGGCTCAAGTAGGTGTGTGCTGACCCACCCCTCTGAAGGGACAGGCGTCCCGCCAGGCTGGTTGCCTCCCTAGAACGAAAATTCCTGTGGCCGTTATGTTGTGTACGTCCGCCTCGACTTTTTCAATCTCAGTGCGCACTTCCGATTTACTTTTCAGATTTTCATATCGCTAACATGTATTCATACAAAATTGACTCTACCTTATTGAGTTCGGGTTCGAATGAAGCGTCTTCATGTGCAGAATACGATTGTGAGGACAGAATATGTAAAAAATGAAGATCAGGAGACCACGCCATCTTACATACACCCCTCCCCTCCACCCCCCTGTGACAATTTGTTTGTCTGGGGTTTGTCTATGCCGTGGAAAACATTGACAAAGCCAGGCAAAAATAGTTCTTTTAGATTTTCCAACAAACTTTCTCAGCCATTCTTAACAATTTTGTAATTATTTCTTTATAGCTATTGTTTCTTGTTTTTAATTATACAATTTGTGTTTCATTGTTAGGCAAACATAGACATTACAAAGGTTGATTTTCTTTGTCATTGCCATTACGCCTCTCTGTTTTTCTTTTTCATTTCGAAATGTTGCTTTTACAATATAAATTTTTATAAACTCTTTAGTTTACAGTGTATCATGTATAAGTGCGGTTATTTCTTTTCTTTAGATAAGCTTTGCATGAATGTTCGCAAAAGCTCTGTTGTGTCACTTTGTTTCATTTATTTATTTATTTTATGTGTCACTTTTTTTCTTTAAAGATTGAAGAAGCTTTTCTCTTAATTTTATATTTGGTACTAATGTTATGATTGCAACATAAATGTATTTATGAACATTCTTTAATGAAGGAAAGTATTACATAATTCCTTTCATAATTCTATATATAAAGGAAATAAGAGAGTGTATGATTATTGTAATTCAGTTCCTTTCTCAAAAATTTTGAGGTATGTATAAATTAGGGACTTTACATATTTAATTAAATAATTATTTTTACAAATGGCAAGAAGGTAAGTATTATTCACATATATCTAATATTTGTAATCTATGCTGTTTGTCTTTATTCTGACTGTTTCTTTGTTCAACGATCCCCATGGAAGAGCTGGAAGGCTTCGACTCATTTATAAGGGTATCACAAATCACGTGAGAGGCATTCTAGCATGCGATGCCGTTTCTTATTTGTTGATGTTGTCATGATGAAGTGGTATTTTTTACCGATAATGATGACTGAGGTTTATTGAGTATATGGTGATGTCTTGGTGCTCCTTTGCTGTCACAACTGGGGCAGTATGACAGTCCGATGATTGTAGTAAGTTGGTGATTACCGACGATCGTCATCCAATATATGTGCCGTGACGTCCTGGTACTCCACACCTGGTTCAGTATGGCAATTTGGTGATGTGGTAGGGAGAATGATATTTATTTTGCTGAATCCATTTCTTGATAATATTTGTTGGTACTGCTTAAAATTCCATTTGCCGTTCATTTGTATTTGTTTCACTATTCACGGTTTATTTTTGGAGAGGTGGTTGTAGTAGTTACCATGCCATTGTTACGTTTGTAAGAATTTTCTTTGTAGAATAGGAGAGAAAGGTATCTTGCTGTTTTCTGCCCTTCTTCGTCTGTCATCTTCTGTTCTTCTCTTCTTTCTTAAATTCTTCTGTTCTTATGTGTATTTTAATGTAGGAGAGATACAGGATTTGTAGCATCTAACTGCATTTCCAAATATAAGTTGATGAGTTTATTTCTTGTACCTGCTTTGTAGTCTCGTCGTATCATGATTCTCCCCACACTTGTCCATAAAGTAGAAGTATCGTGGCATATGACACGCCCATGGTGCACATTGTTCTTTTGAAGTCAAACCTGGTTGCAACCTGCATTACCAGTGTGGCGTTGGTTATCATATTGTTGTCATTGCCCCAAGCGCTTTCTCAACATGTCTGTACCCTCTCCATCGCTATCTCGAAGCATCTGGTGTTGTGGGAGCTGGCGATTGATGTTGGTGCGATGTCCCTCTGACTTGTAGAAATATTTACAATTTTTGTTTTACATATGTTTGCTACTGTTCTTTCCAAAAAACTCTGATTTTACATAATGCAAAAATTTTCTAATAGTGGCAAAAATTATTAGATTGAGATGATTTCTTTTCTTTATTCTAATTACGTCCCACCACTTCTTCATCCTTTTATGAGTTGTGTGTCACTTCTTGTTCGTGTGCATGTTGCAGGATACTCAATACTACAAGAAATTGTTAGTCTGTTTCGTGTCCCTTTTTTTTCTTTTAATTATGTTGTTCTATTAATTTAACTTTTATTTTGTGGCTAGTATAAGATAGGGTGGACGTTACTTTGTCTAAGCTCTTGCACATTTTTCACATCATCCTTTACGTTTTGCAGTATTCGGAGGCCTAACATCTACTTATGGATTCTCTTTGCTGTATTGTTCTTGTTTCTGTGTACCATAATTTCCTCTCTAATTATTCGCACCTTGACCTCTTTCAAAGTACCCTTCACCATTGACATTTTGGTTCCTAAACCCATATCCACCACTGAATGAGTGTCCGTTACCGTTCCTATTTCGGTACCAATTATTCTGGTTCTCGGTTCTATGCCAATTACCTTCATTATGCCACTGTCTGTTAAATTGCCTGAAATTATTGGTATTAGAGTTAAGATTATTGTTATTGGAATATTCGTTCCTAGTCCTCTCCTTTTGCTATTACCTCTCCTTTCTTTTTTCTTTCACCTCGTCTTCTTTAAACATGAATTCAAGTTCCCTTAAGACCTCTTTGAATTCTACGGTATTTTCAGTTTTTGCTAAAGTCGCCTGTTGATATTTTACCGGTAACTTCATTCAACACAGACGTATTAGCTCTCCGTTACTATATGGTTTGTCTAGGCATTGATTCTTTTTGTCCATTGTGTCAAATAATTTTATCACCCTTTTCTCCCCTGAGTTTTCATATGGTCTCATCTGAAGTAACTCGTATTTAATTTTGTTTTGCACCTCCTTAGATCAATATCCTTCGAGAAATGCTGTTCTGAACTGTAGGTAAGACGTACAGGCAGCAGCTATGTTTTGCATCACCTCCGCTACTTTTCCTGGCATGCGTGCACAAATCCAGTCAAGTTTGTGAGTCACGCTCCAATGGTTTAGCAAGCCTACTTGGAACTGATCGATGAATGTGCGTGCATGCAAGCTACCTCCTTCTTCCTTGAAATGTAGAAATTTCTTAACTGTAAGGAAGTCGTCTGTAACATATCTACACATAACTCCGGTTCGTGGCTGATTCATGGACTCAAATAATCAGCCACTGCTTGTGTCATCTTGCCTGTTCTCTGGTAATCTATTGCCTGTCTGCATATGCTCAGTTTCCTGCCCCATAATTGCATCATATCGTAACATTGGTGAACAAAAGTTTTGTTCGTTTGTCTCTACTCTCGTCGTTCGCGTTACTGTACCTGTGCTGCTGTTATATTGTGTCATTGGATTTACTGGTTCAGTCGCCTGTCTTTCTATTGGTATCGGCTGACAGTATGTGTCCTGTTTTTCTAGATACTGTGCCTGGATCTGTGGTATGTCATGTATTACTTTAATTGGGGTTTTTGTTTCGATTTCTGCGCGAGTGTTACGTGTGGCCTTGGTTCTACTTGAACTTTCTTAGACGGAGCGTGTTCGTGTACTGAATTAATGCTTGACGTATCAGTTGTTTCGCTACAGAAGTAATCAGTTTCGATGTGTTCTTGTATAGTTTGCATCAACTCTATTCGAAACTTTTCAAACTGATCTTTGTTTTTAAGTTCTATTTTATTGATCCGACGATTATATTTTTTCAGTGCAACTTTTGCGAACTTGCTTTGAATTGCTTGTTCTTTGGAAATTTGTATTACTGTTCGAATGGCTTTTTTCGTAAAACGTTCCATCTCTTTGTCAACGTATACGATGTCCAATTGGACCTTGTCCACGTCAGTGCGTAACTATAGCTGACTTTGTGTTAGTACCTGAATTCTTTAGCGTCGTTGTTCATCTGTGTTATCTGACTGTCAACTCTAGCGATCTTTTCTTCCACCTGGATGTTAACCTGTTGAATCTGTATCTTATCTCTTGCCCCAAGTTCCGATTATCCTGTTTCAATTGCTGATGTTGTTCCGTCATCTGTGTATTCTGTTTCGTTATACTATCGTTCATTTTTTGTAACATCTCCATGATCGCGTCCTGTCCTGTAACACTGCCTTCTGCTGAACTGCATGTTCCCGTTCTATTGTTTTCTACTTGGTCAGTTTTGTCGTGTACTGGGCTATGCTGTAGCGTTTCTAAGTTTGATAACAGCAATAATCCGTGCTGTCCTCCCTTCCTCCTGTGTTGTCCTTTGTGTTGAGGACTAGTTGTGTATGAACCATTACGTGGCGCAAACAACTGCGCATTCTGCCCTCTCTGTTGTGTATGTCTTGTGTTTGCAGGTACAGTTGCGTCTGTTAAGGTGCCCTTTCACGGAACTCGCAACTCCACAAAATTCTGTGCCTGTTGCTGAGGCATATTTAGAATGTGTACAAGAGTTTCGACGTATTCTAAATGTTCCCCCTCTTCCTCACTGTCCTCTTCTATTTGGACGTCAGCTAACTGCCGATTCATTGACTGTATGGACTCGTATTCTTTCTCTGAATATGCGCCAAACAAACGAGATTCCAGAGCTCGTTTCGCTGCTAACTTTGGCCATTTCCTGCGTGGGGCTATCTATTTCTGGCTCAGAATGTGCCTTCCACGGAATTTCATATTCTGAAAATTCGGTGTTCTCGTCCCTTCGATTCCTATCTGTTTGATCTGTCTCACTTCTATGCAAATCTACTTGAACCTGCTGGTTTTGCAGCTCACCGACTGACCTATCCTCTGGTACACCGTCCATCCTATTTTCCATTAGTTCGTCTACATCCTCTTTCACTGGTTGATTGCCCCCATGTTGCCTACCTGCTGTCTATCACGCAACCTTTTGGCTACTGGTCTTGTTATCATGGAAGTTCTTTCAACACACCACAACCCTATCTACAGAACTGTACGACCACTTACCAGTTGGTTGAACCAACACCAACAACGTCGTGACTTCTCGGCTGTTCTGTCTGCTCTGCTACAGTCTCCAATCTCCATCTGTGCGCTTGCAAAGGGAGGAAAATGTCATTTCTTAAATCTAAGTCATTTGATACTGCGTCACTCTGCGTCTCTGCGTCACTCAGCATCTGTGTCTATCACCTGAAACTCCTATGTCCTAATAGCTACTCAAAAATCGTAAAAATCCAAACTTATTCCACACAATGACACAAGACATTGTCTCTGCAATTCTACTTTCCTAGCTACTTGTATCTACTCTAATCCATAATATTTGCAAATAACTCTTTAATACACGAAAGAAAATTTTTTCAAAGTGATAATGCTGCGACATGCCGTACATAACTTTCATATATCATCTATTCTGACACTTTTCTGTCTTGGTAACACACCTATCTTACCTGTCCTGGCAGTCTTACCTGTTCTGGCAGGGTCGCCATTTTATGGGAGTGTGTGGGTTTTATTTTGTCAAGTTGCGCAATGCTTTGATCCAACAAGTACTCTTTGGCTCCTGCAAGAAATAATTTCCGCCTCACACTACTACAGAAGTCAGACAGACGCTCCTAATGTACCAACAAGAACTACTTGAAAAACTTCAGCAACAAATATCTTCTGGAGTCGTTTGCTGTAAGGAAAATGCACAAAAATATTCTATATTCTTACGTAACTAGTGGATTACTTGGGCACTGGAATATTGCTAGTTAGTGTAAGAAAAACATTAAATCGAAAGAAAAATATTATTTATTGCAAAAAGAATTCTGAGAAAGTGAAACTTTTTCTTATAAAGTAATAAATTTCAGGGTTCTTTCCGGAACAGTAGATTGCCTCTTATGGATAGGAATGCTATTAATTTACGAAATATGGAAAGGTTCTTTTATCCCATTTCTTTAAGAGTGTTATTCACTTGGCGGAATGGCTGAGAGCTGAGCCTACACAACTTGAATAACTTTTCTAGGTACGATCAAGGCTGTCACGTGAGAAATGTTATGGAGTGTACTGTTATGAAGGACAGATGCAGCTCGTTTATGCTTTAGTGGACAATACCATGAGCTGTGACGACTGCTGCCTGCGTCGCTCGCTGCTGACAAATAAGACAACTATCTTTTTCTATCTGGATTGACCTTCGTCAATCAAACTCTCCCTACGCCTTGGTGAAGTCAAGGACTCCTATCTGCCCCTAGGCTAACTATTGGCGTGGTACACCGATCAGATAACCAGTCCACCACGATGCCACACAATATTCGCTCACAGGCGCTTAGCTAGTACTCTGTTCGTGTTCACAACGCACAATAAGTGTGGTGGCTGACACAGTGAACAACGCTTAATCGCGAGTGACTCAATATAGAGTATCACGCCAATTTGATAAAGACAGAGGTGCTCTCCCAATGAAGTACTGAGGAGAGATTTAGTTCCTCGCTCTCCGCGTACACCTATGAGCGCACTCGCTCTCGTTACGTGTTCCCATTCCAAGAGTGACAACGGATCCGCCCCTTTTTATGGAAAGTTGCGAGGGTATATCATTAGCTGTCTTCCTTCACTCGTCTGGCTCTTTGCATCAGAAATACGAGGTGCATTCAAGTTGTAAGTCCTCCGATTTTTTTCTCCGGACTGGAAAGAGATAGAAACATGCGCATGGTTTTAAAATGAGGCCTTGTTCATTGTCAATACGTCCCAGACATGGCAGCACCATACGGCAGATGGAATTTTACCGCCAGCGGTGAGAATGAGAACTGTTTTAAATACTTAAAAGGGCGACGTTTCCCTTACTTGAACAGCGTGCAATCATTCGTTTTCTGAATTTACGTGGTGTGAAACCAATTAAAATTCATCGACAGTTGAAGGAGACGGTGATGGAGTTATGGATGTGACGATAGTGCGTTCGTGGGTGCGACAGTTTAATGAAGGCAGAACATCGTGTGACAACAAACCGAAACAACCTCGGGCTCGCACAAGCCGGTCTGACGACATGATCGAGAAAGTGGAGAGAATTGTTTTTGGGGATCGCCGAATGACTGTTGAAAAGATCGCCTCCAGAGTTGGCATTTCTGTGGGTTCTGAACACAATACTGCATGACGACCTGAAAATGCGAAAAGTGTCATCCAGGTGGGTGCCACGAATGCTGACGGACGACCACAAGGCTGCCCGTGTGGCATGTTGCCAAGCAATTTTGACGCGCAACGACAGCATGAATGGGGCTTTCTTTTCGTCGGTTGTGACAATGGATGAGACGTAGATGCCATTTTTCAATCCACAAAGCGCCAGTCAGCTCAATGGAAGTACACACAGATTCACCGCCACCAAAGAATTTTCGGGTAACTGCCAGTGCTGAAAAAATGATGGTGTCCATGCTCTGGGACAGCGAGGGCGTAATCCTTACCCATTGCGTTCCAAAGGGCACTACCGTAACAGGTGCATCCTACGAAAATGTTTTGAAGAACAAATTCCTTCCTGCACTGCAACAAAAACGTCCGGGAAGGGCTGCGCGTGTGCTGTTTCACCAAGACAACGCATCCGCACATCGAGCTAACGTTACGCAACAGTTTCTTCGTGATAACAACTTTGAAGTGATTCCTCATGCTCCCTACTCACCTGACCTGGCTCCTAGTGACTTTTCGCTTTTTCCAACAATGAAAGACACTCTCCGTGGTCGCACATTCACCAGCCGTGGTGCTATTGCCTCAGCGATTTTCCAGTGGTCGAAACAGACTCCTAAAGAAGCCTTCGCCGCTGCCATGGAATCATGGCGTCAGCGTTGTGAAAAATGTGTACCTCTGCAGGGCGTTTACGTCGAGAAGTAACGCCAGTTTCATCGATTTTGGGTGAGTAGTTAATTAGAAAAAAAAATCGGAGGCCTTAGAACTTGAATGCACCTCGTATTCCGCCAATAATAGTTGCTCTTTTAAACGGGAGAATGACGTTTCGTTTAAGTCGACCAGTTCAGAAAGGTGTAGCATCTCCGTTAGGCATATACTGTCCTCCAGTGAGAACTGTGTAACTATGCAGTCGATCCATAAAAAATTGTCTTCTGGGCGCTCCCACAGATTGTAGTGGAAGTCGAACACGGGGGTTGTTATCCTTTCGCTCTGACAAAAGCTGTCCTCTCTATGCGAAGATTATATAGACACCGTGAAACTCACAATTTCTCGATTGTCTCACTAAATAGAGAAACGGCTTGCGAAATCGGTAGCAGACATAAATATTCCCGACAATCCGTCGGTACAGTCTGTAACAATGAGTGTTCCCACAGCTTCAGTAAAACATCCGCCGATCAAGCTTGAGCCTTTTCCAGGCGATTCAGAGACATGGGCACGATTCTGGGAGCAGTTTGAGCAGTCGGTTGACAACGATCCGACGGTAACTACAATTAAAAAACACATCTTTCTTCGCGGCTATCTCTCGGGTAAACCAAAGCATTTATTGGACGGTACTGCGGTGACGGCTGAGACGTACGCAGAAACGAAGAGGATTCTCCAAGCGCCAACGATCGAATAATTAAGCCCGCTTAGATTATCCCGAAACCATAAAACCAATTCAACTTAATTCAACATTCATTGAATGCCACCGACGTATTCAAGCTCTCCGGGCACTTGGGGAAGACGTGAACGGATACGTCCGAGTCCTCGCAGCGAAAATTTTACGCGCTTTTCAGGATGACATATGCCGCCGCTGGATAATTCACGCCAAGCGTAAGGGAATATCAGAAAGGGATATTTTGCAACTGACGGAGTTTCTGAACGAGGAAGTCGATGGGGCGCTTACCATGCAGAAGATACGTGGTGAATTTTCCAGCACTTCTAGTAACCTTCCCACAGCGTCCACACTTCACGTACACGTGAAATCTAAAAGATCGACTCTGACGGATACCAGCATAAAGGAACCATTCTGCGTCTTTTGCGAATCTTGCGGTCATTGGGCGCAAGACTGTAAGAAAATCGTACGCGTTAATGATCGAATAGCTAAATTGAATCTAGCAAACAGATACTTTCTTTGTCTTCAACGTGGGCACAAAGTGCCAAATTCCAAAAAGAAAGGAAAGGCTCGGTGTGTTAACCGTAAAAAGACTGCATCATAAGTCCAAATGTGAGGAACGAAAGGATATTAAGAGTCCTGCGGGTCAGACATACGTTACTTTCGTGGGAAAGGTATCTGTCGCTCCTTACGGATACACGTAACTTCAGACAGCTGAAGCATGCGTCTCAGGTCCTACAGGATTGAGCAGGACAACGCGATGTCTACTGGACGCAGGTAGTCAGTCCAGCTTCATAGCAAAATCGCTGATTGATGATCTGAAACTGCAAACAGTAGACCGACAAGAACTAACCGTTTGTTCCTTTGGATAAAACCCTACACGCCCACGCCACCACAGGCATGTTAACTTAATATGAAAGGGCTTCGGCAGAATTCATCAGTGCCACTTACTGCCTTCGAAAGTACTCTCGTTATTTCTCTCCAGCCTTCGGTTCCACAACATATAAAGAGTTTACCAGATGTCCGTGAGATTGCGCTAGCAGATCCGTGAACCGATTCGACTGAAGATCTTCCCGTGGAGATTCATGAAGGAGGCGATTTTTATTGGAAGATAGTGAAGCACAATTCGCCCATACGCATCTCTGAAACCTTAGTGTTAGTTCCTTCTCTGTTTGGCTGGATACTTAGTGGTAACAAGTCACACGTCTGTATGCATGCAACCGTGGTAAATTTTGCTCAGACTGACCGATCGCCTCTGCACTCGGTCAATGATTTCAGACGCTTTTGGGCCTTGGAATTACTGCCGCTCAGGATCTACCTGTGAACAACAAGGATACGAGACTTCCTCAAGAGTTTAGAGCATCTTTCTCTATAAAGGATCATCGAGCACTGGTTACACTTCCCAAAAGACAACATACAGTTCTTTCGAGTAACAGACCGATAGCGGAAAAACGATTCATGCACCTTAGGGAAAGATTTCGACGTCAAGAGACCTTTAAGCAAATGTACCGGGTGATTAAAAAGTCAGTATAAATTTGAAAACTTAATAAACCACGGAATAATGTAGATATAGAGGTAAAAATTGACACACATGCTTGGAATTACATGGGGTTTTATTAGAACAAAAAAAATCAAAGTATTGCTAGACGCGTGAAAGATATCTTGCACGCTTCGTTTGGTGATGGTCGTGTGCTCAGCAGCCATTTTCGTCATGCTTGGCCTCCCAGGTCCCCAGACCTCAGTCCGTGCGATTATTTGCTTTGGGGTTACGTGAAGTCGCAAGTGTATCGTGATCGACCGACATCTCTAGGGATGCTGAAAGACAACATTAGACGCCAATGCTTCACCATATCTCCGGACGTGCTTTACAGTGCTGTTCACAACATTATTCCTCGACTACAGCTATTGTTGAGGACTGATGGTAGACATATTGAGCATTTCCTGTAAAGAACATCATCTTTGCTTTCTCTTACTTTGTTATGCTAATTTTTGCTATTCCAGTGAGATGAAGCGCCATCTGTCGGATATTTTTTGAACGTTTGTATTTTTTAGGTTCTAATAAAACCCCATGTCATTCAAAGCATCTATCTACATTATCCCATGATTTTTTCAGTTTTCAAATTTATACTGACCTTTTGATCACCCGGTATTTCGAACTTAGGCTAGACAATTTTAACAAGGGGCAAGCAGAGGTCGCTCCCACCCTACACGCAGGAAAGGAGCTATTTTATCTCCCTCATCATGCACTGAGGAAGGAGAAATACGGAACCACTAAGTGGAGAATAGTCTTTGACGCCTCATCTCACGAAAATAATGCGCCTTCTCTGAATGAGGTATTAGAAGTAGGACCGAACCTATTAACAGAGTTTCTGGAGACTTTACTGCGCTTCAGACTATATTCTACGGCTGTCGTCGCGGACATCACACAAGCTTTCCTTCAATCAATGTTGAACGAAAAGGACAAAGACTTGCCCAGATTCTTCTGGTTCAAAAATAGCCAGGATCGAACAGGAAATCTTCAAACGACGGACAAACTAACAGATTACCGTTTTAACAGACTCGCACTCGGCATGACCTGTAGCCCATTTTTACTTTCTGCAACACTACGTGAACTTGCCGACAAGTGTATGACAGCATTTCCCACAGTAGCATACATGGACGTCTTTGTGATCTCAGTAGAAGGTGATAATTTGGTGATAACTATATACTATGAACTTGTAACCCTACTGAAATTGATCAGTCTCCCCTTATCAAAATCGGCTACCAACTGTGAACAACTCGAAACTGTTTGGAGAGCAGAAGGGCGAGATCTCCACACCCAGACTGAAGTTTTAGGCGTCGACTGGAACACCCCAGGTGACTACTTCTGTATATATCCCAGCGAAATCATCAGAAAATCGTCAGAAGAGCCAGCCACCAAACGACTCCTTTTACAATGTGCGGCTAAATTCTATGATTCACTCGGACTGTTTTCCCCTGTTTCTCTTGTTGAAAAACTGCTGTTCCACGACACATGGTACCGAGGAATTGGCTGCGAAGAACTTATGCCCTGGGACTTACGGGCAAGACTTCGCACTTCGAAATCTAGCTTACCTTAAATGTAACATATTCGTGTCCCTAGATGGATAGCTACAGCTCATGGAAGACACTCTCAGCTGCACGTATTCTGTGACGCCTCGGAAAAGGCATATGGCGCAGCTTTGTACATTCGTACTGTTTTAGATGATGACGTCGTAACCAATTTAGCCTGTAGCAAGAACAGACTTGCTTCTATTAAGAAGGTGACATTGCCTCGACTCGAACTTTTAGCGGCAGTAGTTTGGACCAGACTATTGTGTTACTTTTGCCGCGCAACAGACTTTAAAATTTCCCATGTGATATTGTGGACGGATTCTACAATAACACTAAGTTGGATTCGCTGTGATCCTAACAGATGGAAGAACTTCGTTTGTAATCATGTAACTGAGATACAAACACACACGACTCCCACGCAATGGAAACATTGCTCAGGACCAGACAATCCTGCTGACCACCTCTCATGTCGACTCCTCGGCTACCAAATGAATTCTCTGGATATTTGGTGGCATGGGCCGCCTTGGCTTACACGCCCTCCTGAATGCTGGCCAAACGATACTCCAACTATGGTACGACTTCCTCCCGAAGAAAAGAGGAAGAAAACCCAGAGCCAAGTCTTGTCAATATCTATGCCAACCAGCCTTCTGGACTTATTTAAATTCAGCTCATTCTGGAAGCTCATTCGTATCACAGGATGGACTCTCCGATTCCTACACAACATTCTTCAGAAGAATAAATCTCCAGAAGAACTTAAAGCCACCGAATTACCAGCTGCCAAAATATATTGGTTTCGAGTGGGCCAGAGAGATTCCTCCCCAGCGAATTAAAATGCGCTTTAGAATAACTTACCACTGCCAAAAGAGTAAAAAATCGCACGATACAATCCTTTCGTAGAAGATGGACTGATACGTTTAGGACGTAGAGTGCAGTGCACTAGCCTAAATAGGGTACAGAAACATCCTGTACTTCTTGACGGTTCCCACCACTTCACACAATTGGTTATTCGAGAGACACACATCCGCCTCCATCACTTTGGTGTTCATTCTGTACTATCCGAACTGCGAACCGAATTTTGGATCCTTAGAGCTCGTCAGGTCATCAAAAGAATCCTACACTCACGCCTCGCATGCAAGATCTTGAAGAATCCACGAGGGAAACAGATCGAAGCACCGCTGCCACCTGAACGAGTTCCGCCTGCCAAACCATTTGCTGTACCCGGAATAAACTTTGATGGCCGACTATTCATCAAAGTGGGGAAGGAAACGCACAAGTCATATATCACTCTTTTCACATGTGCTACCACACGAGCTGTACACCTCGAAATCTGTACAGACTTGTCAACGGACAAGTTTCTTATGGCACTTCAGCGATTCGCCAGAATACACGGACAACCCCACACAATATATACAGATAACACAAAAACATTCCACTCTAAGAATATGGAACTATCCCAACTTTGGAAGGCATTAACCACCACAAAAACTTATCAGTTCCTCGCCCACCATGGTAATACTTGGAAATTCATAGTCTCCCGGGCAGCTTAGTTGGGAGGATGGTGGGAAGGAATAGTGGGCACTATAAATCATTGGCTACGGAAGGTATTGGGACTCGTAAAGTTCACTGAGGAACGACAGAACACCACCTTGATTAGTATTGAAGCCGCGGTGAACTCCAGGCCCATCACATCAGGAGCTCATTCTGATGCACTCACACCTTCCCATTTTCTAATGGGAGAAAAACTGACGACTATTCCGACGGGACCACAGACTTCAGTGAACACGATTTAAACAAAGGAGTTCCGACAGAGACAGCAACTCTGTGACAGTTTTTGGAACCGTTGGATTAAAGAATACGTATTGGAGCTCCGGAACTACCATGAAGTTAAATGCCCATCGGGCCGAATCATCCTCTTTCGCCCTGGCGACATTGTGCTGATCCAAGAGGACCTTCGTCCGCGACATATGTGGAAGAAGGCCAGGATAGAAAAGGTACTACCAGGAAGAGACGTCAGGGTAAGGATGATAATACTCCGGACGCCAGAAGGTCACATCATTAGTCGTTCTGTGCCGCTGGCTGTACCTTTGGATGTCGACCAGGGTGTGGAGAATATCACAGAGTGATGTACTTCGGGCAAGTGAGAGACTGTTTGTTTACTCTTAGGACAATGTACCTTTGACATGTTGTATTGTATGTTCTGTGACTATGAAGTGTTGTTAGACTGCTAATCGCTGCTCTACTGTGATTCAGGACACCTGCTGAAGGGACGGGCCTTCCAGCGGGCCGGCCCACTCAATATGACGAAAGTTCTTGTGGCCGTCATGTTGTGTATATCAGATTCGACTTTTTCAACCTCGGTGCGCACTTGCGATCAGATTTGCATATCACTTACATGAATTCATACAAAATCAATCTTATCGAGTTTCGGTTCGAATGAAGCGTCTTGATGTGCAGAATACGATCGTGAGGACGGAATATGTAAGCAATGGAGGTCAGGAGACCACGCCAAATTACAAGACAACAGCAGTGAATTAGACAGCTCTCAACTAATCGACAAGTAATCTTACATTACACATCTATAATCTAATTCGATAAACGACTTCGTATTATAAGAGAATAACGAAGGAAAATAATTGCATTGTTTTATAAATAAGATGACTGACTACACAGAGAGACTCAAGAAGGGGTGATATGCTTGTTCAATAGAAAGGAAGATGAACACCTGTACGTTAATGGTACGATAATAATGTGACAAATTTATTGGATCTGTACATTATGCATATCTCATTACGCAAGATGTTAGTTTAAGGCAATGAATCTATTTAATTTTGATTCAGAATACTGCAGAGCCGTCTACTATTTTTCCCATATTTCGGTGGCTATGACATGGGTACTTTAGGTTTCCTATATTTGGAGGTGTTTTAGTAGACACTTTGAAATCTAGTTTTCATCAAAATAAGGTAAGTTCTTGTGGCATGACTGACTATTGCTCCAAAATACAGGTTCTATGCATCAAATGTAAAAAGTTTCCTTTCATCCACTCTTTTGCACCTCCTCATAGTAATATGGTTATCATATCCTAAAGAAACACGATAAGATGAAGATAATGGATAATGGCTAGTAGTGGAAACAATGATAAGCATTTGTTTAAAAACACGATTTCGAATGATATACTAGAGGACCAAATGAAAGAATCCTTCTGTGATATAACATCACTCAGGATGGCATCAGTAAGTAACACATCAGAAGTTGGTTCATATGGTTGAGCACTATGGGACTTAACTTCTGAGGTCATCAGTCCCCTAGAACTTAGAACTACTTAAACCTAACTAACCTAAGGACATCACACACATTCATGCCCGAGACAGGATTCGAACTTGCGACCGTAGCGGTCGCGTGGTTTCAGACTGTAGGGCCTAGAACCGCTCGGCCACCAGGGCCGGTATCAGAGGTTGATCAACACTGTTTAATAGCACTGTTGGTACTGGATACTAATACGAGGAAACTGGAAATTTGTGGTAAGGTCTTATGGAACCAAACTGCTGAGGTCATCGGTCACTAAGCCTACACACTACTTAACTTAAACTAACTTACGCTATGGAAAACACATACACACACACCTATACCCAACGGAGGACTCGAACCTCCCAAGGGTGCAGCCGCACGGACCATGACAAGGCGCCTCAAACCTCGCGGCTACCCCGCGCAGCTACTAATACAAAGAAGAAGTTCCTGAATATGTTCATCTACATCACATCATGTACGAGTAAACGGACGTCACCTGAGTAATAAATCCACTAGGAACACTTCGACCCTTCTATGGCTGCCAGGTTGACTGTTGGTTGTGCGACTGTGAAGTGAAAACGTGAAGGAAGGACCACAGCTAAATAAAGACAATCCAAAGTACAATGACTGGCAGAATGGAACTATCAAGCATTGAGGAGTGTGGTTCTATAAAGTGCCTGGAATCAAAGGAAAGAATCACTCGGGAGTTCCAGCACTTCAGTCCAGCAGTCCAGCCAGCACAGTGACAGATCATATGGAGCTAAAAAGCGGAGGGTATAATTGAGAAGCTCATCAGAAGCCACTCATTTGTGTGGTCAGTAATAGGCGACCCTTGATGTTGTGTTAAGAGCGAAGTCACTGGACAGTGGATGACTGGAAACGAGTGACTTGGAATGATGAATTACTCTATACTCTGTGGAAATCTGACGGTACAATTTGGCTTGGCAAATACCTGAGGAGTTTGCTTTGGTGTCTTGTGCAGTGACAAAAGTGAAATACGGAGTGGTGCTCCCGTAATGGCATGATTTAGCGGCTAGGATGTGGTCTACATATTGCACTTAAGAAAACGCTAAAAGAGACATAATATGTAGATATCTCACAGCTTTGTATACTGCGTATGCTAGGGGAACAGTTTGGAGACATGACTGCTTTAGCAAGACAATGCATAAAGCAGCATCGCGATAATGGTTTGTTGTTAATGGAGTTCCTGAAATGGTACAGCATGCCCAGGTTCCCAACCTGAACGCAATGGCAAACCTTCGCGATGAGTTAGAAGGTTAACATTTCTCCAGACCCCAGCATCGAACATCACTGCCTTCTCTTTTTTCGGCTGTGGAGAAAGAATGGGCTCTCATTCCTTCACAGACATTCAGACACTTCACTGAACGTGTGCCTAGCAGAAGTCAAGCGAAGCGTGCGTAGACACCAAGTGGCGGCACGTTTTCGTTCCTCTTACAGAAAACCGTTCCACTCAACTTTCTGTGACTTTCTCTTCTCCTGCAGCCACGCCTCTCCTGTTACAGAACAATTAAAGTTCTTTGACTGGATTAGTTGTACTAGAACCAGTCGCACTTACTGCATCTAAAGGTTACATAAAAAGTTTTGCCGTTCCAAAAAATTGAGGAATGTGAGCCGGTACGACTAGCTATTTAAATTTTTTTTGTTTTTGAAATCACCCGCCTTCTCAGTACTCGCCGCGATGTCAATATCGAGGTCGAATCGAGTCTCTCGTTGCTGCATATCTTTTGCGAGTTGTTATCTGTATTTATAACGAGTGAACGTAAGAGTTACTGCTAAGTGTTTCTAGTAATGGAAAGACTGACTGTGCAGATTTTCAGTCGATTATGAATCGTGTTAGTTGCAATTAACTTCTTATTGTAATTTATGGTTCTACTTGTCGTAGCGAAAACGCCGATAGTATTTTCACAATTTAGCTTGGTACGTCATTCTGCGGTTTGTTGTAGCCCTCCCTAGTGTTTAAGGCCCCTAATACGTTCTTACTGCCTTTGCTGAGGTTGCTTTGCAACAGTTGATTTCTCTCTTGTCTACCCCACCGTACTGCTGTTTGGTGCGAAGTTCAGTAGTAACGCATATACTCACTCGTCCGTTTTACGATTTGCGAGCCTCATCCATACGGACGTACAATCCAAGTATACAATTTGTGTAAATAGGTTGCGCCCTATTAACGTTTTGTACATCGTGGGAAATCTTTGCCGTGCCGCATGTGATCCTGAAGGATAACACCGTTTTACAACACCATACGATCATGACGAAATCGAGAGATATGTATTGTATTTTTTTTTTAACGGATGTAATCATTGACCTTAAGAGCAGATTTAATTTATTTTGAAAGGAAAATATTTACATTCTTGGTTAATTATAACATCTATGGTTAATTATCTGTCACAATTTTAGGTATGGTAAGAATCACGTGTAGGGAGATACATGGTGTATATTGTTTAAAAGGAAGGAAAATATTTTGTGTTTTGGTGCGCATCGTAGAGGCTACGGGGTTCCAGTGTACGTTGACAGTAATCAGATTTTATTGCATTTATGTTGTTGTTTTAACTAAAATATTGTGATAAATATTTTATTGCCTTTAGAGATCACCGGTGATATTTAGGAAAATTTTGGTATTGCCATGTGGCGTTAGAATCCTTTATTTAACCTTGCATTATGCTATTTGTATTTTTTTCCTTTGCTTAAAAAGGAATTTTGAGTTTTAAGTGTAGTAAATTGACTCTGAGAGCTATTCATTGATCTGGTATTATTCAAGAGACTGTTCGTCAAATAATGCTTCAGGAACTTTTATTAAGAAACTATACTGAGGATCTTGCTGTTCATAATAACGAATGTTCACTTACTATTTTTAAATCTAGTTAATAACGTTGTAAAATTGTACAGGTAAAAAAAAAACTTTTATTAGAGAAACGGTGATTGTCCTTACTGCCCCTCAACTTCCACGTATTTGAGGTATTGACCTTCAGGCGTTGTCTGATGTTTCCCCGGTATTTATCCCAGCTAAAGCCTGCGGTGCCATGTCAGTATGAATTGAGAGATAATTTGTCTGTCAAAACATCAATATCCTGTTATTTCTTTGATACAAAATCCAGCGCCTAGCTCCTCATAATTTGAATTTAAGTTTCGTAATTTACATGAAATCGCTGTGACTCATAATAGACCGCTTATGGTATTGAACAAAACCTGTTACCAGGAAATTACGATCAGATTGCCTATGACAGAATGTTTGCTCTGATATTGTCCAAATCAACCTATTGAAACTATCAGTTCCCTCTCACGACTTGTACAAGATGCCACGCTGATTTTAGTTAGTTCAGAAGTAGCAGTTTACACTGAAGTGCCGGAATTTCAAGCGTTCATCTTCTTCACTCGTTCTGATATTAGTTTGCGGCATTCCTTGGTCCAGTTCATCTCTTAGTTTTGCAAATTACTACATCTCGTCACAGCTGCTAATCATGGTGGCTTAACTCCGAATAGGTGTAGTAATTTTGAGGAATTAGGAGCTTAACTTGACCCAGGAACAAAATGTTTCAACAGTTACAACTATGGGAGTAACCAGTAGAACGATCTGAGTGACAATCGTTTGTTTGGTAATAGTCCATTTAATACGTGAACAGGAAATTGTAAAAGCAGATGTTAATCTTGGTCTGATGCCTGTCGAAGATGGGAAATAGGAAGTAGTATGTGAAAAAAAATAGAATACGAATGTATGCAGGATATGTTTGTCGTACTGTAAGCACAACAAAAAACAAATTTGTGGAGGTGAGCAGAAATTGTACTGATATAAAATTTGTAGCAACAGGCTAATAATGTTGATAATAAAACTGAGCAACGGACAAGATATTTAAATAACAGTTTATGGACGTTAAACAACAATCTAGTTGTATTAATTGTTTGTCTGTGGAGATTAAGAATTTAAAATGTAGAATGAATGGAAAATTAAAACTCTGGGCAGCTGATTTAAAGAAAATAGGGGGGCAAATTGTACATTAGTTTGACATGAAACATGATGAAAGTATTTCTCAAACTGAGAACATGTATAAGTATTCCTTAGGAAGCGTAGAATGTCGATTAAAAGAGGTTGTTAAAAAGTTATATGTTGGAATCAAGCAGAGGAGAGAGCAAGTAAAGAAGGATGTACATAAGGTAGAGAAAAACGTTGCCAATGTTGAATTTATGTGCAAGAATGGTCATATAGCTGTAGACATTGAAATTAGTATCACAAATACAAATTGTTTAAAATCTGCTAGAGCTGTGTCTAATCGTGAGAACTCACAGAAACTAAGCTATATCAGGTGACGAAACAAACTGGGAATGTGAAACACAAGTTACATGAAAATTATACAAGAATGAAGTACAAAATAACATTCGAGTGGCAACTAACGGCGTGTGTTGTAATTTGGCGACGGAATCTTCTGAAGTAGCTTATTTTACTAATAGTCAAACTTTATCTTTTTATCCTTCAGGAAATGTATAGCCAAAAGGAGTTTGGAACGATATTGAAAAGTAACGTGCAGCTTTTCGATGGACAACATTTTTTTAAGAGTTTACGTCGGTTTGAACACTTTGTAAGGGATCACCTAGCTTTTTGATCAGCCTAGTCATCGTTCTACATGTCTAGCCCACCACGTGAACCATCTCTCCATGTCACTATATGGCGCTTGCCCATGTTCGTCTTACCACACCACCTGTTAGTACACACGCAGTGTGCGCGCTTGCGGTGGTAAATGAGCGACCGGTGCTGCTTAATTTTACATAATCTTATAGATGATCATATACGATGACTTTCCGATGTATGGGGATCCATTATCTCGTTAGATACTGATACTCGTGGTATCACGGGAGCATATCGCAGTAACGTTCTACGTTTTTCTATGCTATTCTGTAACTCAAGTGCGCTACTTACCGAAAAATATCTATGATCGCTCGGCCATGGCATTCTCTTTTCTGATCTGAAGATGATTTGATTTTATTGCACCTGATGTTCCGCCTAAAATACTATAAAACGCGTTCTACTTTTAAATAAAGTACTTACAGCTGAAGTAATAAAAGCCGAAGTTTCATCTTCAAAATTGTTCTGAAAATGTTTCATCTAGTTGGTAGACATTGGCAGAAGATTGATTGTATTATAAGAGGCAATCAATAAGCAATGCTACGCATCTATTTTGCGTGAAGCAGCTTGGTTTTATTAAGGCTATCAACACGTCATATCATTCCCCACTCTGTTGGCGCCGAGAATGTATTTTTCAACATATTATTCGTTCAATGCAACAGCCTTACGCCGTCTTACCCGCAGGGCTAGCCTGCTCTCAGGGTATCATTCTGTTGGTCGATGTAGCAGCGAACTGCTTCCTGCATCAACAAGCTCTCCATTATCCACGCCATACATCGGAACAGGGCATCCTTTATTTGGACTAACAGATGGAAGTCGGAAGCCGCGAGATACGAGCGATAAACTGGATGAGGAAGAGCAGTGCAGTAAAGTTTGGCGATATCCTCTTGGGTGCGTAGAGTTGTGTGAGATCTTGTGTTGTCATGGAGAAGGAGAATTTAGTGGGAATTTTTGTGGCATCGAACACGCTGAAGATTATTCTTCAGTTTTCGGATGGTGGCACAATAGATTTATGAGCTGATCGTTGCACCGTGATGAAGGACATCAAATAGAATAACAGTTCCACAGACCCAGAAAACCGTCGCCATGACTTTGTAGGCTGAGGGTACAGTTCCAAACTTTTTCTTTGCAGGAGAAGTGGTGTTGCGCCACTCCATTGATTGCCATTATGATTCCGGTTTCAACTGATAAACTGATGGTTCATCGCCTACGACTATGTTCGACGAATGATTTTCTCGACCAGCCTTGTAGCGCCCAAGCAGCTCGGCACAGACGGTTCTGCGTTGGTGTTTACGATCTTCTGCTAGGCGGCCAGGAACCGAGCAGGCACACACCTCTGAGTACGCCATTTAGTTGAGTAACATATCGGCACTACCTTAAGAGACACCCAGATGAGTAGCGAGGTGGTCCGCACCTTCCGTTACTGCAGCAGTCACAGCTGTGCGTGGCCGACCGGCACGCGAGAGATCGCACGCGTTTGCACAACCTTGTTCCATAGCCTCAAATGTGTCTCCCAACGACTCATCGTGCAACTGTTCACTGCCAGGTCTCCGTGGTAGACATTCTGCAAGCGCATATTAAATTCATAGATTCTCTGTTTTCCCGCCAAAAGACAGTCGATGACAACTCTCTGCTTGGAACGCCCCTCCGTTAAAGACGTTACCATTCGGAACTTCATGAAACAATGAGTGCTGAAGCGGAAATATTTCACAATATCTCAAAACAAATTTCGCACTTTTTCAAGAGAAATTTGCAGAGAAAAAAATGTATTACTTACCGATTTCCCCACGTACGTCGATATTATCGAGGAAGGCTAGGCCATGGGGTGTCACCGCAACCGAACGGTATGATAACTTAGAAAAGTTTACGGACGCGTTTTTCAAAGAATTTTATGGCCAACAGAAATAGGTTGAATTAGAAAACCGTTTCTGAACTGGTAAAAATTTTAAAACAACATAAAAGAGTTTACTTTATTTAAAAGGTTTACTTTATTGTGTGTTGCACTATTATTGCATTTAACGAGTAAATTAGAGCCAGAACCGATATAATGGATTTTCATGGGAAATTGCCTATAATCTAGGGTAACAAAATTGTTGTACTCCTAGTGATAACTTTAATTATATTATTAATAATTTAAAAAGGGTTCAAAAGTTATTTTAGGAAGGTGAGCTAAGAAATACGAACCCTAGGCTCCATATAAACGTGAAAACCTGCCGAAGTGTTAGTATAAACAGAGTGGGTGTGCTCCGTTATAATAGTGGGCGAGATGTAAGGATTTGGCGCCATTCAACAACAAATAGGTCAATTATTAGAGAGCAAGGATCTCTCTATAGACCACATTCCCCAAGAAATGACGATGATGATTTTCAAAACACGTAATTGAGGGGGTGACCAGCAGAAAATGAAATAGAACCACAGAGTACGGGAAACTAGATCCTGTCTGTGGAGTGGTTACAGGTGCAGAATGGGTAACAGTAATTTAAACCCGCTAGCCAAGCCCTTCATATTGAATTACAGCAGAGTTACAGCAGACTAACAACAGAAATTTCAGAGTATTGGCAGGAGTGATGGAGCTGACGTTAATCAGATTAGTGACGCCAAAACGTGCTTTTTAGCTGTGGCTTGGAGGAATTTATCATCGGAGACAGGTGAAGTAAACACAGCAATGCAGCTAATTTCTTGTGTTCTTTAAGTATATATGATGAAGTATCTGATGAACAGGAAAGCATGTACACTGAAACGGAAGATGAATCTTGTCTAGAAGAAGGATAACACACAAGTAATAAAGAATTGTAGGAGGTAGACGAGAAAACGGTGGAGGAAGTATTGGAGGTAGTTATGAACAGTCAGAGCAATCCTGCAAATATGCATGTAGTCTCTAGACCCCCGAGAATTTGTTGATAGAAGGAAAATGGTAGACCATTTACTGCAGGAAGTTGAAATCATAACAATGGGGAAAAAAGACAGGACAGCCAGTCATTAATTTGATGGTGCAAGGTGAATCTGAGACCTGTCTTGGAGAATGGCGTATGGATAATTCGAAAGAATAATGAAATTTATCAGTTAATAAAGCAACCCACTATCATCCAGAAATGAAAATGTAGGAGACTGCAGTGGGCTCGACTTGTGGGTAGAATGGAAAACAATAAAATCACCAAGAAAGCATTTGAAGGAACTCTCCAGGCAACAAAACTATTGGGCCGATCTCGTAAAAGATGGAAAGTTGACATAGAGGAGGACATCGCAACATTAGGAATTTCCGCAGTGTGGAGGGAGACAGCGAGATATAGAAGCCAATGGAAGGAGATCGTTGATGCAGTGCGTGGTCTACACGGCCTGGGATCGCTAAGAAGAAGAAGAAGAAGAAGAAGAAGAAGAAAGTGAAGTGGTGCAGTGCTTAGCCGACACTTGCAGTGTTCTGTATGCTGTTGGTCAAAAGTAGTTACATTCTTTACCATATAAGTAAACATTAATAGCAATGCCTATTATGGACTTAAAATAATTGCAGCCACTGGAAATTTGAAGAAACCTTTTAATCATGATGTGCTCTTACCTGTTATCGTTAATGGTATTCAACTGTATCACAACTTCCTGATAATTAGTGGCTTGAGCATACGACATGTTTGCCGTGTTTTATAATAAATGTAAAGGGAAATTAAATTTCAACGGAGGTTCTATCATCTTAGAAATAATGGGGAAAAGAGTAACTTTACCATTTTCCAAGAAAAAGAAACTGACAAATGGGGACAGTGTTCCTGTAACGCACTGAAGGAGAAACTAGCTGCCAATGGCAGTGAGATTCAGTTAACATGAGGAAGGAAGAATTCGAGGGTACAACGAATTTGATGAAGAAATGGGGTGGATCCAGAATGAAAGCAGACAGTAAGAAATAATAAAAGAAGGAAGAGTGGAAGTCATTTGGGAATTAAGTAGGAGCTGGGGTAAAGGCCTTAAAGGCAATCGTACACTTTGCAATGCTAGGTCATTGACGACAACCTGGCACTAAGGTTATTGGCAAATATTAGATATTTGATTTTCCTTTCACCCTATCATTCTTCCTCTTCCATCTTTCTGAACTATGTGTATCATCTTAAACATTTATCACTACAGAGAGAAAAGTAGAGGTACCAGGAGATGCTGCTGTTTTCAAGTTAATGGGTGAGAAAGCTTAATAAAACACAAGGGAAAGTGAAGACATAACTGAATTCTGTGGGTTATAAGTAGCAATGCAATACAGATATAAAATAATTTGTGATGTAATAAGGTAATTTATTGTAGTTCTGCGTGTTGTTGTGCTGGAAAACATTGAATATATTTAGAATTTGTAATGGAAATATTAACAAATGTGCCGTAAAATTAAACAATAAAGGAATACGATAACTTGATGTAGTGATGTGGTTTGTTGTTTTGAAATATATATCAAGAATATTAAACTAGTGAAATAAGGATTAAGAGGTATGACTTGTAAAGAAACTAATTCTTGTATGGTTGCTCTGGTGATGGAGGCTTGACCTTCGAAATTTGTAGATTCTATAGTTCTTTTTTACACATAATCATATGGTTGAGCCAACATTAAACTAGCAAGTATGTGGAAACTAGTAGTAGAACAATGTGGCTAGTTGCAGATGGACATGTTGGTATGATTAAAAATGATCAGTAGGTTTGGAATAATGGCATGAAACTTACAATGTGACAGATAAAAGGAACTAATTAGATATGGAAACTAATGAGGGGAAAAATAAGTGCTTGCAGGAGGGTTCTTGTGATGGAAAGTGGGTAATATATACTGAAGTAATAATATAATGAAGTAATAATATAGAAAATCATCAGCTGTGAATGTTACAGCGAACTGAGCAGTATGTTGATGTAAAATTCTAAGCAGGAACGTGGAATACGTTTATCAATGTTAATATTAATAATAACAAAGTGTTAAAGGACAAGAGATATGAAGAATTTTGTAAGTCATTTCATGATTTTGATTTAATATTTTTCTATGTTATGCCAAATGTTTTACTGTGAAGATATAGAGAGGCATATTCGACAGAGACTGTACTCAAGTGTTGAGAGAGATACTAATAAAAGTAGTATAGCTGTGTTATGTTGTGAAATTTATAAAACTTGATTTATTATAGGATTAATACGTTTTGAAATTTTTTTGAAAAACCGGTAAAATATGCTAAATTATTTAAGTAAGTCTGTATGAGGCTTTCACTGGCAACTTCTTTGTCAAATGTATTACATTTTTGTCAGTATGTAAAGAATAACAGTTATTTTCAATAAGTACCAATCAGAGCTACTTGTGTGGACCAGTGAGAGAGAATTCTCTTAATTTATTTTCAATGAGTAAATTAAGTTAAATATTAAAGAAAGTAATTATTAATACAATGCAAAACATAGTGTAGAATAAGTATATGTACTAGCGTCTGTATTTAAGAATGATGTGGAAATAGTAGTCTTTGATGGAAGAAGGTTTTCAGCTAAAATCTACCTGAGTGTAAAACTTGGACTACATGTGGAATGAAGGTACATTGTTAAGGATGTCTCATAACCAAGGTGCCCTAACTCTATACGAAAAATCATTTGAAGCATATGATACTGATGAAACGCCAACTGTTTGTTAGTAATGGCATTACAGTTATAGATGTGTGGGCTATAAAGAGAAAGGTATAGGAAAAAATTGAAGTAATTGAAGTCTACATACGCACATCAAAGCATATAAATAAACAAGGAATTCCATATTTTTTAATTCATAAATTAAGTGCTTTCGTGGAACGCTACAAATAAATTAAAGTGTACTTGAAAACAGGAAGCAGATTGATGTTCTTTTTAAAAACTTGATTTTGTAAGGAATTTTGAATAAAATTGAGATTTTGTAAAACAAAAGTCTAGATTAGTTTTAGAACTGCCAAATCCGACATATGCATTATTTATTTCCGTTTATTAAGTTAGGTGTTGGGAAGTTATTCTAAATGTGAATGGGTTCATATAATTATTCAAAATGTTTTAAATTTTTATAATCCCATAGAGTGTGAGGCATAGCACCTTTCTATCCCACTTTTTAGCTGTATTACAGTAGTGAGCAACTTTACGCAGAGATGTCTCATGGTTCTATCATGACAGACGCGTGCTTATGATCAAACAAACCTGGTAGATACAAGTTGGAACGGCTGTGGCCAAATGATAACAATGTGTTTTGCAAATTAAATTTTATGTTCTGCAAATAATATGTCTTTTATTAATTACTGCTGATGCAGTACTTTTAGTTATTATGGTGAAGGAAAGTGTGAATGCGAAGTATAATGATAAATGAAGAATGGTATGTCTATTAGCTGAGTAAGTGGTGGTATGGGAAGTGTATCTGTTCACAATAAGTGAGTCATACCCTAAGAGAAAGATTAGAATCTGCAGTTCGCCAGTTTCTGGTACTGAGAAAACAAGAATAATACGCAGATAGTTCAGTTTGGTGAACAGGGGATTCTTTTGATATTTGTTGGCTTATAAATTCGTTCGTTTAATTAACTGCTCTGAAAAGATATTGTATGATGACTGGTACACTGTGAAACACACAGGATAACACGGTTTCCGAGAGCGGGTTGACTATGAGAACTCTCGGCCAAGTAGAAGACATGACATGCGCACGTGTTTTGTGAGCTAGAAAATTGCTTTACGGAGTCTACAGGAGATGCAGAGAAATGCCTCCATTACGAAAGGGAGTGTGTACTAGGGGCTCTGAATAGATGTAGCAACTTTGCGAAACTATAAGTTAAACTGGGCCGCTGAGGTCCGCAAAGTAATCGCAGAGGAGTGAGAAAGACGAACATGCGAAATTCCGGTTTTTCTGAGCAAACTGCACCTTTTTGAACTAACTAAAATCCACCTGCTATATAGTTCAACTCAAGATCATAGAACTTAATGTTCTAAGAGACTTATTGGGATATTGTTAGAGCGAGCATTCTTTCGCGCAGGCTATCCGTTTGTAAGCTTCCCGGTAAAAGGGTTGATTAAATTCCATACGCTGGCTATTACAAGTGACTGTCGTTGCATATAAGTGTCTTAATTTTAATTGCAGACTAGCATGGACTTCGTGATTCTTTTGCAACAAAGACGTGACAATATGTGATGAAGTTCATTCAAAACCTTTCTCACATTTAATGCATTAGCTAGTCAAAACTTGCAAAAGAAGACGATCACCGAAAGCTAAGGGGATATTTCTGTAGCAGGAATCAAATTGCATCACGCATCCATATAAGTAAGTGTCCGCGTACTTCTCATGACAGTGAATTCCCTTCAGAACCACACTGGCAAGGCTACCCAATACACAGAAATACGTACAAAGTCCAATTTCTTTGAACGGACTTCAATCCTACCCGACTAGAGGGTATTCATGCTTCCTTACGGTAGATCGAAGGCTATATTTACCAGCTGCCAGTGGATCTGGTTTGTGATGATCAGTGACTTCTGGAAGCCTCTGAAGTCCGGTCTACAGTACATTTGTAACTATCTAGTCTTCAGAAAGCCTTCTGACACGAAAGAGATAACGACGAGTATATCACCCTACCTTACACAATCGAAACCATTGTACTCATTGGCACACATAGACTGTTCAGAATCAAGCTATATACAAGGGGAAATAAAGACGACGACCAACAGATGGTCAAATATCGAGTTCATCCACTACTAACTAATCAATACGCTGCACCACGCCACCCTTTCGTTATTCATTGTAGCAGTGTTAATTGATTTGTACAGTATTTAACGTGTTTACAAATGTTTTCAATATGTCACATTGTTTAGTTCTCAAATGTTGATGAAAACACATTTATAGCTGTTTGCATCAAAACTATTTATTTATTGCTGAGCTGGAGATGTCCCAAACAATGAAGCGGTATTCATGAATGGGTAGAGCAAGAGCTCCATGTTCAGCCCCCTTTATAGTTAAGCTGTACATTCCTACAATTCACTCAATAATGCGAAGTCGACCATTTGCCTTCCCTACAACCTATCTTACGCGCTCGTTGTATTTGATGGCAACTTGCTGAATCACACGTAGGGATTTAATCCATAATAGTGTACCCTAGTACTATATTGAGACAACGGGCATTTTTTTTTCTTACTCGTCTGCATTAACTAACAAGGAGAGCGTCACTTCTTCATGTGTGCTACTGACTGATTCTTTTCTCTTTAAAACTTATGTATGAGGATTGTGCACCTTTCTGATAAACAACTTGTGGTCAGGAAATGATTATGGACTATAGTCACGACTTTCTTGAGCTTGTACTTTGAGTTATGCATGTTCCGGAGTAACGACAAGCGCCGGCACGACGATGAAGAACCGAAGAGCAAAGAGGACTGTCAGACGACGTCAGCCAATAGTACGCAGACTAGGACAACACCAGGACACAAGCGGCAGCTACACGAATAGAATGTAAGTGCCTCGCCGCCCATCCGCGGCCCGTCTGTCAGGTTGGAGCCTTGACAGTGTTTACTCGCGAGTACGTACGTGTTTTTCGTTACGATGACGAGTGTCGCACGGTGTTGCGTAGTCTTAGTGTTTGAGTCGACGTTGATTTGACTTCACCTGAGGGCAGCGTTGTTATTTCTTACGCGTCCCGTTTTACCGGGTATATAGCCTGCCAGGACACTGAATACGTCAGTCTGGCCGGGGAAAAGCACGAACAGGGACAAGGACAGGAATACGAGGCTAGGCGACTCTTCCGCCGCCCCTTCGCGCGGCTGTGTGACACCTGGAGCTGGACAGCCGTCCCGGCAAGCTGCCAGCTGCACGGATATTGACACCACCGAACAGGCTAAGGGGTCGAGCACATCGTGCCTTCCGCCTCAAGTCACCGATAATCACTGAGAGTGATACCGATTCTCGTGCACGCTGTACACAGCTTCGTGGGAGAGACTGATCTTCCTCTTCATCCTCCGACGATTCCCATCGCCGCCTGGTGATAGACCTCTCACCTAATGATGGTCAAGCCATGTCGGCCCCCAGCACTAATACAACCGATCGCCAAGTGGACGCTCCATCGGGTGCTGCTACGTGTCCACCATCTCGTTGGGCCAACGGGCCTTTTGGGGATTCAGACCCCGTCGGTCCCCCCCCCCCCCTTTTCCATGGCCATGGTCGACAATCTGAACGGTCTTCCGCTTGCGCCCGTCACAGTGGCCTTGGTTCTGGTTCTGATGCCTCTGCACCTGGAGCAACGCCACATGTTGTTTCCATGGACCAGGAGATGGGTACCCCTCCCGACCCCACTTCTCAGAATCTGACGCCACCTCCACCAAAGAAGGAGACGATCCCTCCTATTGTTGTTTACAATCCCACGAACTACATTAAACTCAGCGTTCAACAGAAACGTCATATTGCGGATATTGCGGGCCAACTGCAGTCAGTATAGCAGAAAGACCAAATCAAGTACCTGCTTGACTCAGTGGATGATTATCTTCAAATCCTCAACTTTGTGAAGTCAAGGGCTATGGACCAATACACTAATAGGTTTCTAGCCACAGAAGAACGAGAATCGTCATCAAAGACCTTCCTTGCGAAGTTACAGAAGCAGGCGTCAGACATTAATTGCTCTGTCTCAAGTTCCTGGACCCTTAAGTTCACCAATACAACAAGAGGGACCCTGAGACTCAGAAATTAATCCCTAAGCCCACCCATGTTGTCTCCCTTATTAGGAGAGAGGACGTCGACCGCATTTACCAAATCCAGTTTCTCCTGTGCTGCCGTAGGTGTCAACGTTTGCGAGGCACCGGCAATTACTGTTCGCTGCCATTTTGGTGAACGAAGGGAGTTATCTCACATCCGCCAGAGGACTGCAAGCTCTTGGCCTCAGAAAAACCCACGTGTGACTGCTGTTTGGGCACTTCTCACGATCCCCACCATCTAGCTTCCTGGAAGGGTTGTCCTATACACCAGAAACCTATGAAGTTTTCCTGCCCTTCACGAAGGATATGAAGGACGAATCGGCCACATCCGCCATCATGCGACTGCAGCCTTTTCTCCATCTCAAGGGTAGATCTGACGATCATCTCACCACTGATGCTCAGGTGCCTGACACTTTTGTGACACAACACCCCCTCCAGATCCTTCACCTATGACCATATTCGCTGCTGTTGCTCAGTATTCTCCTGCTCATTCGTCTTTTGTGACGCATACCAACGCCCAATAAGCAGAAAGACTGACTGTGGCCACCTCCCACATACCTGCTGAATTGCCACAACCCTTCATTGTGGCGCCTTCCCCACCAGCCACGGCGCCCATCCTGCCCATAGCAGAGTATAGCAGCCCACCTGGAAAGTTCCTCCAGTGGTGCAGACAGATACTTCTTTCTGGTTTGATAAGTGAGGGATCCTCCATGTCATTTCTCTGCTCACATTGCTGCACATCGAGACTCACAATCGTGACACAGATCAAGAGATCCATCAGTCGACGGGCTCACTAAGGTCATCGCCCTTGGTGAAGGGCTCAGCCAGATTTAGTTGAGAGTTGCCCACTACACAACCATCAATCCTCTGGGATCTAGTAGTCTGTATTTTTAAAGCTAATGGCCTTAAGGGCATGAAGACTGAATTGAACACTTTGGTCTGGAACCACCATGTAGACATTTTACTTGTCTCAGAACCACCTGGAAAACACCGACGATTTTTTGTCTCCACTACATGGTTTGCTATCGCACTGACTGACTCCATTCTCCAACCACCTGAACATACAGGGGCTACGCCAGTCACTGTTTCTACCTGCCATAGTGCTATAGCTTTCACTGCAGCGTATTTGAGCCCTAATCTACCACTTCTTGAAGCTGATTTCCGTACCTTGACATCATCTGACAAACTCATTTTGGGGCAGATCTCAACGCCAGTCATCCAGCTTGACTTTCTCAAGTTGCTAATACCAAGGGCAGACTCCACCTTGACCTATAACATCCTCTGGAGCTGTCGGTCTATGGCCTCCACACTCCCACCCATATACCAGTCTGCTCCGACTGCCAATCAGATGTTCTAGATGTGGCAATTTTCAAGAACATTGTGGTGCAGTTTTCGTTGGGAACACTCCACAAACTGGCACCTAACCATGACCCTGTAATCCTGCACCTTATCAACGTCATCCATCCTACCTTGACCCATCATGGACTGCGGCAAATTTTCCAGGATCTTTAATAACACCAGTCAGCAAAATATCGACCTGACAGCGCCTGCCAATGAGATTAGTGCTGTTGCTTACCTAATCACAAAAACCGAAAAGGTAATGAAGATCTCTACTTCCACTGTCCCAAGGGCTTTCACCTCGCTAGATGACTTACCTTCCCGATAGCATGAACTCAAAATCCTGAAAATCCGCTACCACAGGCGGTGGAAGCAGTTTCATGATCCTCAGAATAAACATTGCATGAAGTGTCTCCAACGTGAATTCTTCCAATGGCTTAACTTAAGCTGCCATCCATGTGGTAGTAACTATGGCCAAAGCTTTTCAGGCCCAGAACCTATTGTTCATCGAGGACTTCACACCTGATGAACTCTAAGATGAACACGATATTCTGGAGGCTGTTGCCGCTTTCAGCCAAAGACCACCTCTGACTGCCCTCACCGTATGTCCCTCGAGAAAATCCAAATTATCCACCTGCAGAGGTGTGGGCACTCGGCTCCAGGTTTGGATGGCATTTTAAACGAGCACCTCCACTGGCGCCCACAGAACCCACTGGAGTTATTGACCACCATCCTGAACCACTGTCTTACTACTGGCCTTTTCCCCCATGGTGGAAGCTGGCCTAAATGATTGCCAACTGCAAGCCTTCGAAGGATCCTGTGGTCCCTAATGGCAACAAGCCCATTAGCCTTCTGAATACCATAGCCAAGGTTCTACAATCTTTGAAACTCCACCGCAATTCCTAGCCTCTGGTGACAGCTGGGACAATCGGTCCAGAAAAATTTGGGTTCGCTTCCCACTTGTCAGCCAAACTACAAGGCTTTAGGATCATGGAATATGTGAGCAAGGGTTTTAACTCCACCATGTCGAAGCCAGCTGTTTTCCTGGGCCTGCAAAGTGTGTATGACAAGATTTGGCAGCAAAATCTGATGAACAAAGTGCTGACACAGACAACCATCCCCAATATGTATGTCAAGATCGTGGATAATTTCCTCCATGATAGGACCTTCTCGGTTACTCAGCAAGGTCAACTCTCCAGCATGTCACATGTCGATGGGTAGCACCTCAACACTCTGTGTTGTCTCCCATCCTTTCTAACATTTATGTGACAGTTATTCCACTCTGACACCTGGTACAATGCACCAATGATACAGCGCCCTATACCACCACCCACAACGCAGACGAGCTCAATGCTCGCCTCCAGCCAGATGGAAGCGACAGGGACTGAGTTGGCAGTTGATGGTTAGAGTGCTGAAACCTTATCTACATATCCAGCTATGCTGGCAACCGATACAATATATGTATATATAGGGATCATATCAACTCATTCCACATCAATTACAGCCTGAAGGTGGCGCACTGAAGAGCTGAGACTGGTTGCTACAAAATAAAATAAAATCATAAGCACAGCTGTAGGAGTTCTATTTTGTCACAATAGTAAACAGCCGTCGTCCCGGATACCACCCCCCAAAAGGTTGGATATAAAAAAAAAATTGGTGTCCGGATTGATAAAAAACTGCACTTCCATCGCCACGCAGAGTATGTAAATCAGAAAGGGCTCAAGTTGATAAATACATTGTAACCAGTGTTCATCAGCAGGGAACTGAGATTCGACAACAAGCTCCAGCTTTACTGGATGGATGGCCAGCCTTCCCTCACCTATGGCTCCACTGTGTGGGCTCGATTAGTACCCCCCGTATGCGGACCCTCCAGCACCTGCAGAATAAGGTGTTTTGGTGGGGCCTGCATGCCCCTCTTCTCACGAGGATAGTTACCCTCCACGAGGAACCGGTCATGGCTACTCTCAAGACGTCTATGCGAGAGAAGGCAAGATGTCTCTATGCCAAAGTAGAGGCCTTACGCGACTCGGTCGTTGGCTTGCAAAACATTGGCACCATGACTCTCCGGCCCTGGCACTGACAACCTGTTCCTCTCACCGTCCTTGAGGACTGATTCCGGCCATGGCCATAGCCCTGTTGTGGCCTCTCGTAAGGCGTTAATGTTGACTTGACGACTCGATGGGTGTCGACCATCGTAATCCACCAATGCTGATACGTAATATAGTTAGTTGCCTGTGACCTGTGAGTGTGGTATGGGGCTTTAAGTCTCACCGCCACACCTTCAATGTGCACTCCATTGGTGTCACTAGAATGACATCATTGTCGAATGGAACAGTTTAACCATCCACCAAGGGAGTAATACCTTGAACCACCGGTAAAGCAGTATTTCAATCTACCACAAAATAAAAAAGCCGCTACCGCAGGAGAAGAAGAGCCCTTATACGGATGCTACTTATGAACTATATTATTTTGCTTGCTTTTAAATCGTATACACCGAAGGACATTTTTGAAAATTTGTGGTAAGTTTCTATGGGACCAAATTGCTGACAACATCGGTCCCTAGGCTTAATCACTACTTAGTCTAACTTAAATTAAATTACGCTAAGGACAACACACACACCCATGGCTGAGGGAGGACTCGAACCTCCGAAGGGGGAGCCACGCAAACCGGGCCAAGGGTCCCGCGCTGTCGAAGGGCATTGATTTTCATCCGACACACCTTTGTGAATGTATACGCAAAGTTTTGTCAGTTTAACTCTATTAGTACGAGTTACTTAAATTGTTGTCTGTCGATCCAAGAAAATAGCTTCCTTGCCATATTCATTCTGAATTGGACAACACACCTAACTGTTTACAAGATACCACAGTGATGCAGGGTAATCTGAGACCAATAATTTGAAACAGCACACTTGTGGTTTATCGTGCCGGGAGACAAAACTATGTTGTGATTTGTCTATGTCTACTAGATATTAATCAAATAAACAAAGAACTAAATCAGGTTATAAGCCAATTCTTTAACAAATGACAACGTTAATCTACTTTTCAGAAAATTTCAGCTATCCGTTAGACTTTTATTCCAAGGATAGACTGTCATAGAACCATACCACTGCTTATTTTACCCTCCTTTTTGTGACAAAAGTTTTCCTTCCTACGCTGATTTGCGCAAAGCTCTCCTACTGTCTGCACCATACAGATTTTTAATAACTAGGATTAGGATTTTTATGACAGACCATAAATTTTTCGGTAAGACTAACTTGTTCCATGAGTATAAACAAGAATAGGCGGCTAAAACCGGCCACCCGACATATGTTCTTAATGAATAAAATTATCGAGGTGTGATTGTCGCGAAGTTACAGTGGACGAGGTGGCAAAATTAGAGACTTTTTCAGTATGTAGTAGCCCAATTACGACACTGGCATCGGCTTTTTGTAATCGAGATGTATATATTTTTCTGTGCCATCTGAAGGAAGCTGGTAAGAGAACTTCACCGACATAACACGTGTGGGCCTTGATCACATAGTATCGAGATAACAGCGTCGCAAATCACATTCCCTCTTTCAGAAGAAGAGGTTCCGCAAACGTCAGCTGAAAGCAAACACGTAACTCAGATTCTGTCCATGTGTTTATTATCAAGGCTGTGCTACTGCGGTCAAAGTGTTGACCCTTAGCATTAGTACATGCTGTAAATCGATTCAGGAGAAACAAACTGTATGTTGAATTTCATCTGTAGTTAACGCTAGCACAGACCAGTTTTGTAAGGCTTTCATGGCTTCGGGAGTCGTCAGTTTTTTCTAGCAATTTTAATTATAGCTACAGATAAAAGCGTAGAAGGGTTAATTCTGGTGAGTGTACAGACCGTTTTTCGCCACCTGAACGACCGTTCCAGTGCTGTCCAAATGTTCTCTTCAGAGCGTCCCTGATTGCATGTGAGGAATGGAAGAGACACCCGTCATGCTCATACTACACTAACTGCCGTATGTCAAGTGGAATGTCTTCCAGAAACTGCACCAGCATATATTGGATATATTTGACAGTACGTAGACCCTCATCAATGAAACGCAAGTAACGTCGTTGGAGCAAGGGAGTTACTTTCATCCACTTCTTACAGTGTTTTGGAAATTTGGAAATTTGTGGTAAGGTCTTATGGGATCAAACTGAGCTTACGCCCTACTTACTACTTAAACTTACTCTAAGGACAACACACAAACACCCACGCCCGAGGGAAGATTCGAACCATCGACGTGGGCAGTAAGGGGGGGGGGGGGGGGAGGGGAGGGGGCGCCGCTCGGACCTTGACAAGGTTTCAGTACATACTGCGAAGACTGACTTGCCCATGGCTGGTAAACGATGCTTCTTCCTAAAAGATAATTTTGCATGTGTATGCCGCATTACTTCGCAGATTGTTTACATAAAATTCGGAGAACTGTAGCCATTTCTGGAAATCACTGCCATGATGCAGGGAAATGTGAAGAGGAAGAAATGCAACGGAAGGCAGAGATCGCAGACCACTCGTTTTGTTCATTTCTCTCATATTTCCGTAATGTCTCTTAGTGACATTCGCACTGTGTGTTACTGCCGCTGAACTGCTAGTTTAATTTCTTCCATCAGTTGCTCTTCTCTTTCCCTGTCGTACGTAAATACCCACAATTCAATTTTCAAAAAATTTAAAATGTTTGAGGATACAGTAAGTGAGAGTTTGGCACTATTGTGTACTCTTCAGCATACAACTGGACCATTGCCCTGAAAGTTTAGGTACATCCCTCATAAGGACATTCAGTTTTTCCATTACAGCATAAATTACGATGTAATTATGTGGCTGCTATAACAGCAGGACGTAGTTGATGGGCTTCAAGCGCACAGGTACATACAAGAACCATAGCTGAGTTAACCGTTTCTTTACATTTGGTATAATTGGGCCGATTTTTGTGGAATCTCTTTTGGCGACAGGACACTGGTGTCATGCGCTGTTATTTTGACACTATTAGATCAAGTCCCGAACATGTTATGTTGTTAAAGTTCCCGTGGCAGCTTCTTTCAAATACCACAGAAAAGAGTCTACGCGTTCATCAGAAAAAAAGGCCGGTGTCGTAATTCGATGAACATCAACAGTAAAAGTTGTCTGAGAACAGCAAGAATTTACCTTATTATCCGCTGTACCTTTGCGAAAACAGCACATCGATATATTTACTCATTCTGGAAATATATTGAGTGGCCTGTTTTACCTGCCCACCACCGCCCCCCCCCCCCCCCCCCCGCGCCACCTATCACCATCACCACTGTATAAATGCTTCTTAGGGACAAACTAAACAAATTACTTTGATGTGTTAAGTCACATTTATGTCTATATGGCCATTTCTCTTTGACAGAGCGCGTTTTAGTTGATAAATGGTCATATCTGTTGTTTATTTATTTAGCGTATGGCTAATACAGACACAGGCAACGGCCTTGCCACAGTGGATACACCGGTTCCCGTGAGATCGCCAAAGTTCAGCGCTGTCGGGCGTGGCCGGCACTTGGATGGGTGACCATCCACCCGCCATGCGCTGTTGCCATTTTTCGGGGTGCACTCAGCCTCGTGATGCCAATTGAGGAGCTACTCGACCGAATAGTAGCGGCTCCGGTCAAAGAAAACCATCATAACGACCGGGAGAGCGGTGTGCTGACCCCACGCCCCTCCCATCCGCATCCTCACCTGAGGATGATACGGCGACTGCTGCGGTCGCAGGTTCGAAACCTGCCTTGGGCATGGATGTGTGTGATGTCCTTAGGTTAGTTAGGTTTAAGTAGTTCTAAGTTCTAGGGGACTGATGACCACAGATGTTAAGTCCCATAGTGCTCAGAGCCATTTTTGATGATACGGCGGTCGGATGGTCCCGATGGGCGCTTGCGGCCTGAAGACGGAGTGCTTGCTTTAATACAGACACAAAATTAAATTACATATACATATGTACATATTCACACACAAGAAACTTAAGTTTGGCTTTACAACTGAATATCCAGCATATCTGTCATATTTTTATATTGCTGGCCGCTGTAGCCGGGCGATTATAGGCGCTTCAGTCCGGAACCACACGACCGCTCCAGTCGCAGTTTCGAATCCTGTCTCGGGCATGGATATGTGTGATGTCCTTAGGTTAGTTAGGTTTATGTAGTTCTAAGTTCTAGGGGACTGATGACCTCAGATGTTGAGTCCCATAATGCTGAGAGCCATTTGAGCCATTTTTTCATATTAACAATAATAAAGAATTTTTCTCGTGGAATTTCTTTCGTCTGAGTTAAGTTTTTCATAATTGAGCATCTTATTCTGTTTCCTGAAAAATTGCAAATCCCTATAAGAAAAAAGATTTAAATGTGTGTGAAATATTGTTGGACTTAACTGTTAAGGTCATCAGTCCCTAAGCTTACACACCACTTAATATAAATTATCCTAAGGACAAAAACACACACCCTTGCGCGAGGGAAGACTCGAACCTCCGCCGGGATCAGCCGCACAATCTATGAGTGTGCAAATCCCTATCCCACTCCCCTATGTAGTATGGGTTCATAATACGCAATTCAACCTAACGAAGGACCCTGCCTAGCCAAGATACTAGTGTCAAAAGAATAAAGGAGTTACTAACAACAACAATTGACCCAGTTAAAGACAAAATTAAGTTTAAGAGAGTTAAGCCCAGAAGAAATTCTGTAATTGTGGAAGTCGCTAGTGAGGAGGACAAAGAGAAACTACCTAATAACCAAAAACTAAACTCAGTAGTGAAATGTGAACCACCCAGAAAACGAAACCCACTAATAGTACTATATGACGTACCAACAGTAATGACGAATGAGGAGCTACACGAGACAATTAGAACACAAATCTTCGATGACTTGGACGAACAAGAATTTAAAAACTCATTCAAGTTAAAATTCAAAACAGGGCCTCGAGATCGTGATGTAGTACACCACGTGGTCGAGGTCTCTGCGCAATTGTGGAAAAGAATCAGATCAATGGGCAGACTATATGTAGGCTTCCATGCCATTAACACCAGAGATTACATCGTGGTACCTCGTTGCCACAACTGTGGCGACCTGGACCACATTCTGAGGCACTGCACCAGGGGTCGGCTTGCTCCAGGTGCGGCGAAAGTGGACGTAACCGCAAAGAATACAAAGCAACAGGGGTCTGCATTCGGTGCAAAAGTCGCGGGAAGAAATCCTGTGGTGCCACGGGACGGAACTGCCCCACTTACTGAATGCTAGAACAACGCCTCATCTCTAGAACTGACTATGGCTGAGCAGGGCTCAGTTAAAAGGATCCTTAAACGCTAGTCCCCGAGTAAAAGGAGGAGGGATGCTGTTGGGGCCAACAGATTTAAAGAATTTTTAAGGTCACTTTCGGGCACCGTAAAAGTTACAACAGTAGAAAAAGAGATTCAAACAGATCCGCTTATGGTGTACAGATGTATACAAACTGATTTCCCGGAAAAGATCACAGCTCCCCCCTCCCAAAACCGGGGAATGAGGCCGAATAAAGATCGACCGCGGCAAAAGCATCCTGTGGTGGTGGCGGCCTCCCTGGCCCCTACCCAAGAACCTAAACAAACTGAACGACAGCCACTCCAAGAAAGCATAGTTACTAGCGCCAGTGCATATCCAACTGTGGCAGATACCCTAGTAGTCAGGCTACCGCCTATAGACCCGGTTAGGGTGTATCCTAACATTGAATATACGATGCAATTGGCAAGATTGCAGCAGCCGACTATCTTGACCACTGCCTTACGACATGTGGTCCGGGTAGGACATGAGAATGGAAGATAAGTCACCTTCTCGGTAATGGAGGCTGTAGATAGAAAACAGCTAAAGTCAGGAACCTTCCCACTGACTTCGGAGCCCTGCGAGACTTACTGAAGAATGCGTTTGAAAGACGTGCGGAGAAATTTGACTTGGACGACATCTACACCCAGTCAGTCCTAGCGCACGGTCGAATCGCCTTCAATTGGAGTAAGACCTGGCCTGACGATGGATTGCATACTTACTTCTCATAATGACTAAACTAACTGTCAGACAACTAAACACGCATAACAGCAGACTTGTGATGCAGGAGCTCCGAAGAGAGGTGGAGGAGAGGAGGCTTGACGTACTCTCCCTGCAGGAGCCGTACTCTCAAGTTGGGAAACTCTCATCTGCAGCCGCTACGTGGCAAATAGCTAGTAGTGGGGATGCCCCCAAAGCGGCAATTGTCATTACGAACCAGTCTCTACGAGTAACAACACTCACACAATTTTCCACCAGTCACTGCAACGTAGTGGAGATACAGGCTCCCGTGGAAGTTATAACCTTCATAAATACACTCCTGGAAAAGGAAAAAAGAACACATTGACACCGGTGACGGACTTTGAGCGAGGGCGTATAGTGGGCATGCGGGAGGCCGGGTGGACGTACCGCCGAATTGCTCAACACGTGGGGCGTGAGGTCTCCACAGTACATCGATGTTGTCGCCAGTGGTCGGCGGAAGGTGCACGTGCCCGTCGACCTGGGACCGGACCGCAGCGACGCACGGATGCACGCCAAGACCGTAGGATCCTACGCAGTGCCGTAGGGGACCGCACCGCCACTTCCCAGCAAATTAGGGACACTGTTGCTCCTGGGGTATCGGCGAGGACCATTCGCAACCTTCTCCATGAAGCTGGGCTACGGTCCCGCACACCGTTAGGCCGTCTTCCGCTCATGCCCCAACATCGTGCAGCCCGCCTCCAGTGGTGTCGCGACAGGCGTGAATGGAGGGACGAATGGAGACGTGTCGTCTTCAGCGATGAGAGTCGCTTCTGCCTTGGTGCCAATGATGGTCGTATGCGTGTTTGGCGCCGTGCAGGTGAGCGCCACAATCAGGACTGCATACGACCGAGGCACACAGGGCCAACACCCGGCATCATGGTGTGGGGAGCGATCTCCTACACTGGCCGTACACCACTGGTGATCGTCGAGGGGACACTGAATAGTGCACGGTACATCCAAACCGTCATCGAACCCATCCTAGACCGGCAAGGGAACTTGCTGGTCCAACAGGACAATGCACGTCCGCATGTATCCCGTGCCACCCAACGTGCTCTAGAAGGTGTAAGTCAACTACCCTGGCCAGCAAGATCTCCGGATCTGTCCCCCATTGAGCATGTTTGGGACTGGATGAAGCGTCGTCTCACGCGGTCTGCACGTCCAGCACGAACGCTGGTCCAACTGAGGCGCCAGGTGGATATGGCATGGCAAGCCGTTCCACAGGACTACATCCAGCATCTCTACGATCGTCTCCATGGGAGAATAGCAGCCTGCATTGCTGCGAAAGGTGGATATACACTGTACTAGTGCCGACATTGTGCATGCTCTGTTGCCTGTGTCTATGTGCCTGTGGTTCTGTCAGTGTGATCATGTGATGTATCTGACCCCAGGAATGTGTCAATAAAGTTTCCCCTTCCTGGGACAATGAATTCACGGTGTTCTTATTTCAATTTCCAGGAGTGTATGTACTTCCAGTATGGAGACAACATAGAACAACATTTGGATCACCAGACAAGATTAGCCGCGGCGTTGCGGGGACGCAAAATAGTCATAACAGCTGACATAAACGCAAAATCCCCCCTATGGTACAGTGGCACAAGAGATGAAAATGGCGAAAAAGTGGAGGTTATGATCATGGCGTTACAACTTGTAGTGGCAAATAGACCTGGCAACCCTCCCACCTATGCGGCGGGAGGGGGCCTTGGCACCAACATAGACGTAACGCTAGTTACACCAAATACTGCCAACATCACCCAGAACTGGGAAGTTAAAGAGAACGCCACAACAAGTGACCATAATCTTATTACTTTTAGCCTAGGAAATAGAGGGTGCCACTGGGTCGTGGGGTGGGAACTGCAACTGAATTTCAAGAGAGCTGACTGGGAGAGACTAGCGAGAGAATGCGACATTCCTCCATTGCCAGAAGGTGACGCACAACAGGACCCGGACATAGACAAGCAGGCTGAAGAACTGGTGGGCACAGTTACCAGAGCGGTGAAGGGAGCTGTTCCAACCAGGAGGAGGGCCATGGCGGCCTCCCTGTCACAATGGTCAGCTGAACTGGGGGACACGCGCCAATCTGTTAGAAGGCTGAGGAGGCACTACCAGCGCAGTGTCGTCTGGTGGGTTCAAATGGCTTTGAGCACTATGCGACTTAACTTCTGAGGTCATCAGTCGCCTAGAACTTAGAACTAATTAAACCTAAGTAACCTAAGGACATCACACGCATCCATGCCCGAGGCAGAATTCGAACCTGCGACCGTAGCGGTCGCTCGGTTCCAGACTGTAGCGCCTAGAACCGCACGGCCACTCCGGCCGGCCGTCTGGTGGGAAAAGCCAAGGTGGTTACTGCAATACCGGGAGGCAAAAGAGAAATTCCAAAAAGAACTAAAAGAAGTTAGAATACGAAGTTGGGAAAGATTTTTACTGGACCAGTTGGCCTTGGACCCATGGGGAGTACCCTACAAACTAGTTAGCGAAAAGATCCGATCCCCAATGATGCTATCAACGGTCAGGCACCGGGATGGGATGACGGATTCCTGGCAGGAGACTGCCGAGGTCCTTCTCCGGTCCCTGCTGCCTGATGACGATGTGGCTAGCGACACCGAAAGCCAGTCCCAGTTACGTAATGAAGATCCGGACAGAATATAAACGATAGGGCAGTCTACCCTTTCTCTGAAGAGGAGGTGGCTGGCCACATCAAAGTATTAAAAACAGGGAAAGCCCCCAGCCCAGACGGCATTGTGGCGGAGGTGGTGCAGTTCCTGGCACCCCAACTGGTTGCGCCACTAACCCAGCTATACAACGAGTGCCTAAGACAGGAAAAATTTCCAAAAATTTGGGAAGAGGCAAAAGCAGTGATCACCAAAAAGGGGCCCAACAAGGACCCAGCGGATGTCAAGTCCTATAGACCGATCTGTCTACTAGGCATTCTTGGGAAATTATATGGGAAATTGCTAGCTGACAGACTGACTGCACACCGAGTGCTGTGCGGGATGAGCGGCAGGCAGTTCGGCTTCAGGCCGGGGCGATCGTCAACCGACGCGATTGCTCTGGCGGCCGAGGTCTGCGGCTCTACCCCGTACAAGTACTTTGTTGACATCATGGTTGACATTAGTGGCGCGTTGGACAACCTGTGGTGGCCTTCGCTCTTCTCCTGCGTGCGGGAGAAGGAGTGTGCAGGGTCACTATATAGTTGCCTGAGGAGCTATTGTGAAGGGCGGGAGGTCTGGCTATCATCCCCTAGCGGCCGTGTTGGAAAAACTATAACTAAGGGACGTCCCCAGGGATCCGTCTTAGGTCGTTCTGGGACATCCATATGGTGCCACTTTTAGACAGTTTGCAGCAGAGTGAATAAGTGCTAGAGGTGATAGCCTACGCTGATGACCTCCTTCTGCTGGTCGGCGGCCGAAGCCGCGAAGACATCGAGCCTAAAATAGACAGAGCTATGACCAAATTGCAACTGTGGTGTTCAAATACTAAGTTGTCGATCTCACCAACAAAATCAACGTACTTATTGCTGAAGGGACAGCTAGTAAGGAACCCTACAGTTAGAATCGGTGGCTCACCTGTTATAAGACGACAAGAGACTCGCTACTTGGGCGTCATCATCGATGAACGGTGGAACTTCGGAAAGCACATTGAGTCCGTAACCCGAAAAGCACTACAAGTACTCAACAACCTTATTTCCATAGGGCACAAATGATTCAACCTTCCACCACAGCTAATCAAGCTATATCACAAAAAATGATTCAAATGGCTCTGAGCACTATGGGACTCAACTTCTGTGGTCATAAGTCCCCTAGAACTTGGAACTACTTAAACCTAACTAACCTAAGGACAGCACACAACACCCAGCCATCACGAGGCAGAGAAAATCCCTGACCCCGCCGGGAATCGAACCCGGGAACCCGGGCGTGGGAAGCGAGAACGCTACCGCACGACCACGAGATGCGGGCGCTATATCACAATAGTATACTAACTTCAATAGTGGGATCGGGAGTCTGGGCACACAGGCTCATAAGGGTGGTGCCTGCTATGGCAGTGAGAAGAGCACAGAGAAACATGCTGTTAAGATCCATAGGGGCATACAGAACATCCCCAGGCAGTGCCCTACTAATAATAATGGGGCTCTGTCGTTTAGATATAAAAATACGTGAACAAGCAGCGTGGTATTGGGTTAAGAAGGGGAACAAAATGAAAATGGAGAATATCCTGGGAGCTCTGGTGAGGGACAAGGGAGAAGTACGCAGAAGGGGTGAGGACTTATGGCAGGAATCTTGGGAAACGGATGAATCTGGCAGAAGAACCTTTGGGTTCCTGCCAAATGTTAAAGAAAGGTTAGGGATGAAGTATTTCGAGCCAACACGGGGTCTAATACACTTTCTCACTGGTCATGGGCCCTACCCGACATACTTGTGTCGGTTTGAGAAAAAGGCTACACCTGAGTGTGACTGTGGCGCTTCGGAGGGCACTCCCGACCATGTGGTTTACGAGTGCCCCCTTTTCGATGATGTAGCAATGACATTAAGACAACAATTTCCACATAACAATACATATGACCTATTAAGACATGAAGAGACTTTTGAAACCCTCGATAGTTTGGCAAACGAGGTATCACAGAAAGTACTGACAGCATACTTGAGGGACTTTCATGACTAAAGACAAATACTGAACGCGTCCAATTACCCTGATCCTGTACCGTCTGTGCGTGGACAGGTCGACTTTTAGTTGCAATCCGCCACGTGCAGAACTAGGGGGACCAGGGTACACTAATCTAGACCAAAATAACACCGGAATTGACGTAGGTAAGTACAGTAGTTGTAGCATTAGATATAGATATAAAGTTAGGAACCTGCAGCGACAAACAATCTTGGCCTGCCCAGTGTCAGGGGCACGCTCATCGGGATTAGCTCGATGAGCAGGGCCTAAGTAGTAGGTTTATATGTACGCTGACACACCTGTAACGCTGCAGGCAGTTAGGAATTAACAAGTAGGTAGGAAAACTAACAATTAGCTAGTAGTGTAAGTCAATATCTGTAGTCTGCCTGTTACCCTGTACTGTAACCTGTCTGTAGCTCATAATAAACATTGTACCATTGTAATAACAATAACAAGAGCTGCTGAAATATATAAAACTGTAGTAATATTACGACCCACTAACCACTAAGGTGGTGGGTTCATTTTGTATAAATATTATAGATGTTATCAATAAAGATTTTTTTTAACGCAACAGTTAGGTTGTGTCGATTGTTATTGCCGTCTGAGGAGATAGCTGCTTCAGCCATTCTGGATCCTGGACTGCAGAAAAATGTTTCATTGTGTGATTCAGCTTCGTTGAAGTCGGGAGCGTGTGCAACATCGTTAAAAAAATTCCCGAAGTGAAGCCAAGTATTCAAGTAAAATCACAGCATTTTGTGTCTCAGTATGGTGAGAAAGTATTTCGGAATGATGGTGACATACTGTTTTGTAAACTGCGCGACGTAAGAGACACTGCAGAGACTGAAATTTGAAAAACAACAAATGCTCCTAGGAGAATCACCCAAACTTATTCACTATTCTGCAAAGACCTTTGCTCAGATTTCCTAAAGTAAACGGAACCACCTAATATTTCGTGACGTCTTAGGAAAATACACACGCAAATCTCTTCCAGATCCTTCTGCGTTAAGGAAGGATTACGTCAGCTGAGTCGACGTAGAAACAATGCTATAAATCAGAAAATGGTTTGCAACTAAGAAAAAAATATGGGTGTCAGGTGACTAAACCAGTGTCTATGAAAAGGTATAGTCCAAATTCATTTTGGGAACTTTGGATGACGATGCTTCAGACAAAAGCTTTATAATGAACATTTTAAAACATTAACTCTTCCACCAGTAGTAAACGTTCGACATATCTGTGGTTGCCATTTAAGTGCAAGAAGTTAAGCATGGCAACGTAGAGTTCGTCTTACCTGATAATTCTATAAAGGTTGCAATCTTAAAACGGAAACTCCACCATAAACTTAGGTAATGGTACCACAAACTAGATTTTTAACCGTCAGTATATTTCACCCGTTGCACCGAGGACACCAACCAGCAATGAACATAATCGTATATTGAGAAAATTCTGCCTAATTCGTCTGGCAGGCAGATGAATATCAGTAATTGTTATTAACAATGAAAATCATGGCGAGCGATTCCTTCCCTTTGGAAATGCTCGTTCGATTTCCAGGTGCCGTTCGTTATTTGCAAATACACGTCTGATTGGTTTCCAAGTTCTTTTTACAGTATACAAACTATGTCATATTTCGCCCGAAACAACGCAGTATTAGAAAACGTGCTACAATATTTCACTAATCTATGCGCCCAGGGCAAGTTTACCATAATTCAGCAGAATGAAATATCGGGAGTGCCTACCACTGAATACATTGGAAAAAAATACCTTAGGAATGAAGGAGAACCTAGCGACACATATTTAAATAGGTGTTAAAGCAGTGTATATCAGTTTTACTCAGACTGGCAGCACAAAATGGAGGCTGTTACGACTAGAGCACTACAAGTAAGGGAATGCGTGTACATCAAATTCTCACGTGGTGCACCAAATCTAGCAATTGCTTTACGAACAACTGCATTACTTGGCGGCGAGAAGCCATAAACGGAACCACAAAAATTGTTACACGGTACCTGAAAACACTGAGTAGCCAACATATTCGAACATGAAACGCAACAGACACTATGCCTTTTATGTTGAAAGCGCCGAGTCACAACTTCCATAGAGTTGCAGAAGAGGTTCGTGGGAAATTCAGCGACGTACAGGGTGCATTAAAAAGACGTTTCGAAAGCTCCTTCACATATTACATCACTTAACTTTTGCTCCAAATATTTCCTTAGCACCATGTGACATTCTGAAAAAATACGTGTCCTGAACTGTTACTGCTTGAACTTCAATGTCGTGAAAGGCACCATTTATTCAGTCTGTAGCTGCGAAGCCACTTCAGTTGTACTGGCCAATAATTGATGTCTAGTAGAGACATTTCCGGCAAACTATTGTACTAAAAAATAAAATTTTTGATTTATTCTAGCTGCGAACGGTTTTGGAGAAATCGGAATTTCCACTGGTAAAGCAGACAGAGCAAGGGGAAAACTGTGAACAAATTAGAAGCTGTTTGTGATAATGTGGGAAAAGAAGTGTCAAAGACAATTGTAAAGGTGGTAGAAAAAAATGTAGGGTATCACACGATGTATATGTACACTGAAGATGGAGGGGCAGAAAGCGAAGGAAAGAGGTCTGCATGTAAACTGATGGTGGAGGGGGCAGAAAGGAAAGGAAGAGGTGTATATGTAAACTGAAGGTGGAGGGGAGGAGACAGCAAAGGAAAGGGAAGGAATTATTGATGTCAGCTGCATCGGGACTTTACACGCATTCAGCGGCGGCGAGTGAGAACGTATAGCGGACCGCGATTCGAACTCGTGACTTCTGCTTACTAGGTAGCCACGTAACCACTCCGCCATCTGGGACACAGTATTATCGCAACTGCGTGGACATCTCGGTACGCCTCACGGCAGAGCAAACTACCACCCACCGCCAACTATTCGTACTCCCTGTCGATTTCTTCTATGCATGCTACTCCGAGATTCCCGCAGGAGGTCGGACATACTTGTGCATCCACTGAAGAAAGTGGATCCATTGCCCATCTAAGCGAATCAGTTATAACAATGCATGGTATCTGTTCTCTCGAACATGACCGAAAGAACAGACAGCACGCAAAATGTAATGATCGAGGCAGTGAGTGCAGCACACTTTCATATAATTGATTCGTCTACATGGGCAATGGGTCCACCTTTTTTATTGCTGATGCACAGGGACGTCCGGCCTCTTGTGGGAGTCTCAGTGTAGCGAGCATGGAGGAAATGGACAGGACTGCGAATAGCTGGGATTTGGTGTTAGTGTGGGTCGGCAGTGTTGTCAGCCGAAATAGACCTCACAGTTACGATATCACTGTGTGCCAAATGGCGGAGTCCTTAACGTACGTGCGTAGTAAGCAAGAGATCCTGGATTCGAATCACGGTCCGCTACAAACTCTCTCTCGTCGCCGCTGATTGCGCATAATGTCTCGCTGTAGCTGACACCAGCAATCCTTTTCCTTTCTCTCCCTTCCACTTTCAACTTACGTGTATCACAGCTGCGGATTCGGTGTGATGTCTATACTTTCGGACATGTCCGAAAGAACACACGCCACGTATTCATTTAATATATAATCACACACAGTGTTCCATTCTTGTTTTGTTGTGAAAATGTTCTCCATTGAAGGTATCTCCTCAGATTTAGGTGAAGCTGTCAATTTTAACTATGCGCCTTTTTTGTCGGCCGAAATACAAGGAAGTTTTGGATGTTGAAGACTTCGTCGGCATCTGGTCTGTTTATTATTTCTGGAATATTTTTGACATTAGCAAACTGAATGATTCGTTTTTCTGTTTTTTTCTGTTTTTGTTTTCCAGAGGGTAACAGCAAATTTCTCCGCATTATAACCTTGTAGTAAATGACGGGTACAAGTACGTGATACACTTTTACTGTGTTTGTTATCAATTACACAACCTTAGTTGAAGAACTACAGCCGGTGTATATTCTATGTGGCACAGCATATAAAAATGAATTCATCAGCATTGGTTTTCGAGATTTGCTGAAAAATAATTTCTTCAGAGACGAAGTGGAGAGAGTAGTTAGGCCACAGTGTAGTGGTGAGCAAGGGGGAGGAGGGGGAGTGATAATCAGTCTCCACGTCACTACAGTTAATTCCTGGTTACTATTTGTATCTATTCCACGACACAGGCACCTCCAGAACCATCTGATCGTTTGTATCCCTTGGTTTTTTTACGAGTACAGCATTTGAAACATCCAAGTCATTCGCCCCCTTACAAAATTAATTTCAGGTACTGTGGGTAAAGTGTTTAAAATTACTTATTAAAAGGGGAAGGTTAGGTTGGGTTGTTTGGGGGGACGAGAAGAGACAGCGAGGTCATCGGTCTCATCGGATTAGGGACGGACGGGGAAGGAAGCCGGCCGTGCCCTTTCAAAGGAACAATCCCGGCATTTGCCTGGAGCGATTCAGGGAAATGACGGAAAACCTAAATCATGATGGTCGGACGCGGGATTGAACCGTCGTCCTCCCGAATGCGAGTACAGTGTGCTAGCCACTGCACCACCTCGCTTGGTCTACTAAAAGGGAAAATGTGGAATAGAATTCTGATCTATTCCTCTCCACTCTCACTCATTTGTCCTCACACAGGACAAAGTACGTAACAGTCTTAAAACACAAGGGATAAAATAATTTAACAGAGATGTGTATGACTAATAGCTGACAAAGTAATTGTATGAGCCTCCAAACACAAATACACATAAAAATCTTCTTCCTAATAGTGTATGTAGACAGTCTGAGGCTACCACAGAGTCATAAAAGGCGAACAAAATTCTGAAAGAGCAATTTATCTTAGAACCTCAGGTCGACGCCTAATCTTGAAAAGTGTTATGTACAAGGTGTAAACAGTAAACGTTTCCTGAAAAGGTCAAAATTCCTGTGCTCTTTTTGGCCTTATGGGTTAGTATATGGCAGGAACAACTGCAATTCGTATGTATATCTAAATATTCTTTTCTTGACATTCGAGTGCTTGTCCTCTTCCGTTAAATGGTCTGTCTGAGTAAAATATACCCTGTAATAGAACACTATCTCTTATATGGAGTTCTTAAGATCTTTATTGAATAAACATATGAAGACCACATAATAGTATTGTATGTTAGGGACGGTGATGTTACAGGTGAGAGTGCCACCGAATCAGAGTTACTAAACACAGTTTTCCGAAATTCCTTCACCAAAGAACACAAAGTAAATACGCCAGAATTCGAGTCAAGAACAACTGCCAAAATGAGTAACTTGGATATCCTCGGTGTAGTGAAGCATCTTACATCACATAATAAGGCCAAGGCCACGGGTCCAGACTGTATAGTTCCTTTCAGAACACGTTAATAAAATAGCTCCATACTTACCAATCACATACAGCTGATTGCTCGTCGAAATGCTCTTACCTAAAGACTCGAAAATTGCGCAAGTCATAGCAATACCCAAGAGATAATACAGGAATAATCCTCTGAATTACAGAACAATAAAGCTAATGTAAATTTGCACTAGAATTTTAAACGTATTATGTGTTCCAACACTGTGAATTACCTCGAAGGAAACGATTTATTGATAAACGCCCAAAAATCGTTCTTGTGAAACACAACTTTGCTGTCAGGAAGTAATGAATGCTATCGATACATTCGTCAAATTGATTCCCTGATTTTGGATTTACTCGCAAGCGACTTTTATTCAAATTGCCTGTCTATGGAGCAATGTCACAGCTGTGCGACTGGGTTCGTGATTTCCTGTCAGAAAGGTGACAGTTCGCAGTAGCTGACAGTGTGTCATCGAGCAAAACAGAAGTAATGTCTGACGTTCGCCCAGGAAATATTAAAGGCTCTCTGCTATTCCTGATCTGCATAAACGACGTACGAGGCGATCTGGCAAGCCCTCTTATAAGCTTATGACTTCATTTGAAGTCTTATAAAGTCATCAGATAATGGAAAACATGAAACAATGATTTAGAGAAGGAATCTGTGTGGCGCGAAACGTGATAATTGATTCTAAATAGTGAAATGTGTGAAGTCATCCACATGAGTACAAAAAGGATTCCCGTAAATCTCGGTTACCCGGAAATTACTCAAATCTAAATGCTGTAAATTCCACTAAATACAGGTAAAACAAATTGGAACGAGCGCATGGATAATATTTTGGGAAAGCAAAACAAACACTACAATTTATTCGCAGATTACTTAGAAAGTGTTACAGGCCGACTAAAGTGACTGCCTACGAAATGCCTGTCCGACCACTTCTGGAGTGTTGCTGTGCAGGGTAGGATCTGCATAAGATAGAACGGAGGACAACGAAAAAGTCTATGGAAGGGTGGCTCGTTCTGTATTATCACTAAATAGGGGAGAAATATTGTATGAAAATAGGTGAAATGTGTGAAGTCATCCACATGAGTACAAAAAGGAATCCCGTAAATTTCGGTTACCCGAAAATCACTCAAATCTAAATGCTGTAAATTCCACTAAATGCAGGTAAAATAAATTTGAATGAGAGCATGGATAATATTTTGGGAAAGCAAAACAAACACTACAATTTATTCGCAGATTACTTAGAAAGTGTAACAGGCCGACTAAAGTGACTGCCTACGCAATGCCTGTCCGACCACTTCTGGAGTGTTGCTGTGCAGAGTAGGATCTGCATAAGATAGGACGGAGGACAACGAAAGAGTCCGTGGAAGGCTCGCTCGTTTTGTATTATTGCTAAATAGGGGAGAAATATTGTATGAAAATTGGTGCGGCAATCATTAAAACAAAGGCGTTTTTCGTTATGGCAGAACCTTCTCCTCAGTGTGCGAAAATATATTGTTGGTGCCCACCTGCATATGGAAAAATGATCATCATCATGTAACAAGAGCTCGTACGAAAAGCCTGAAGGTGGTTCCATGAAGTGTCTCCCAAGCACTTAACTGTGAACTGCAGAGTAATCCTGTGGGTGTCGATGTATTTTCATACAACCTAAGCTTTTAGAAAAGACGTCTTAATTTTAATGCCTCGGAAATATTACGTTTTCATTTCTACTTGATCGAGCCTGCAGAATACTCTAATTCAGTTTATGAAATCGCTAAAAAAGCTTCGAAGTGTTAATCCTATTACCTACCGTATGCAGGAGTAGCATATGAAAAAATGTATGCGTTCTGCTTAATTGTAGCTAATCATACCATCTCTGCGAGACATATTACTGGCTAAGGCCGCTGTGCGTGAAAGGCGACAAATCCATGTTCAATATCCGATTTTCTGTTGTCACTTCTGATGCAGTTCAACGTCACTAGTGCGATAAGTATCGGCGAAAAGTGTATCTTTAAATTCAATTTTCATGTGATTGTAAAAAACCATGCTTTGAAAAAACATTCGCTCCCTTTCCTTTGAAGTGATGGTATTCCCGTGGTAAGGGAACCTTTCTGTGTAAATTTTCTGTAGGTGGAGGGGGGGGGGGGGGGTAACATAAGCGGAAACTGTGAATTTTTTTCGGAGGAGATGGTGTGGCTGGAAAGGCCATTAGTAAGCCGACAAGCAGAAAATCCAATTTCGAATCCAGGTCTGGCACAAGTTGTTAGATGTATGACAGCACAAACATCGAGTGAAAGTGACACAGAAAGATGTGATTGAGATAGTACTTCAGACAGATAATAAGTTTATAAATAACTGGAAAATGCAGCCGTACTATAAAGAAAACATTATTTTTAGTTTTGCGATTACACAGAACACGTTGAAGAACGATGCGAGGCGTGGTTACGATAGGTTAAATGTTCCTCCTCTTCTGAGTTAAAAGACTGTAGCCTTTAAAGCTCTTTTGAACTCTGGTTCGTTACATCATGATTCAGATTTAAAATTCTCGCCTACTAATGGGGTATGTCTAAGTAAAGCACCTCCTCGTTTGCAAGTTGAACGGTATTTATACGCAAATGAAGCCCGCACGCGGAGATCTAGAGCCTGCGTTCCTCAGTCACGTCTGCGAGCGAAGTGAAAAGGTTCAGCAAATGGAAAATAAATGAAAAAGGCTGTCTGCGGTGGACTATTAAAATTCTTCTTCTAGACTCGATTAGACGGAATCATTCTTTCTGGCCGTGCGTGTGGAGCTGCATTTCAAATTACCGGCCGAGATTTTCCTCGTTCCCTTTGTCTAATGCAGTCTTCAGCAACACATTCGCGTTTAGGTATGGCTAGAATATGGAGATTCAGGAAACAATATGGAAAGCGTAATCATTTCTGGGAAAAATATGTGTCATTTTAATCATGCAACCTGATTACTGTGTGTTTACCTGAGAAGTTGTTTTGAGGCCATCTTTAGTCTAACATCATATTAGATAGTACTGTTTCTGAACACTTCTTATACACTTAGTTTCGTTAACTTAACCACGAATGAGCGTCTTTTTCCGACTGTGAGAAACCGGGAAAAAGAATTTGCATCGGAGAGTAGAAGATGTATTGTTAAATATGGACGTGAAAACTACGTTGGCTAATAAGACAAGAACTGAGGAGGTTCATCGAATCACTGAAGAGAGGAAATGGGATAAGATGACCGGACGTGTATTAAGGGGCTCTGGAAAGGCTCAAAATCATGAAAAGTTCAATTTTTACTTTTTTGCGTTTTCTGAATCTACAGACTATTACCTTTTAATAGATATATTATTTATTCAATTCCGAAGACTACAACTATTCTTAATTTTTTTTTTTTTGAAATGTGTTCTACATGGGCGTGACCCACTGTGGCGCTGTTAAACCGCTGTCAAATGGTGTTACTATTAACGTCCGTGTTCATCAGGTACATTTTAGTGATGTGAGATAAAGTATGTGTTGTGGCTAACCTGTGATGGTTCAATATATATCGCTTGTGTGATTGTCGATTGTTTCATGTTTATTTACTATGTCGTTATCTCGAAAATATTCGTAATTAATTCTGTTTCTTGAGTCTCTGTTTTGTTGAAGTATAATAATGAGTAAAAGTAAAGTTGCTGTTGCGACTTTCAATGATAGCAACATTGTAAGGTGCAAGGTATTTAGAAATACGGGAATGAAGGTAGGTTCTAACATGGTACGAGCGATGCTTGCTTTAGACAAGGAACGCCTTCGGGCTGCAGACAGGGCTGTAAAGAGTCTAGAAATATAAGCAAGTGTAAACAGGAGGAGGAACAAGAGGAAGCTGGAGGAGGAGTTTGCAGAGGATGAAGGTAATCCATCCTGTGGACTAGGAATGCACTAAAAAGTTGATCCAATCTTTGTCGCTCGATTCCCAAAACTTTTATTTTCTCATACTAATTACATGTTTTCTAAGGATCTTCCAAACATATTTGTTTCAAACTTTCAGTAAATGTTACACAGTACCTTCTGCATAATTTAACACAGCCTTTTTCCAAAAAACTGTATATTTTTGAATATATAAATAAAAAATTGCAAAAAAATGTTGTGAATTTTCATTACAATTGAAAAAAATCATCTTTAATAACTGAACTAAAATTTTGTAAAATCCCTGTGTTAAGTTGTAGCCCATATTCCAATAAATCATCTGTAAAAAGTTCAACTTCCTACCTCAAATACTTTGTGAGGAAAGATGTAATTTATAAGCGTTATTTTAACATTGCAAGTATAGGGCGTTCCGGAGCCCCTTAAGAATTCAGGAAATAAAATCCAAATCCATCAAAAATAAACAAAAGATATTTATTTGAAACATAAAATAAAAACTCTCTCTACGCCTATTTAATAGGCAGCTTTCATTCCTCCACAGCAGCTGTGCAAGCAGCTATGAAATATGGCTGAAATTCGAATATGTTGTGTTGGGGGAGACATAGTTTTGTATCAAGTTAGCTAACAAGAGACGCAACAGACCCTCCGTGATACTGAAGGAAGTCAGCATACCATCGCAGAAGCTTTCCAGATTTATAATGCAAAATGTTCAATATTAGAGAAGGTTTGTAGATACTCGAAACTTAATGCGCACGTCAACACATGACGTTAACAGATTCCACAACGAAGCTTTCTCGAAGTCTGGCAGATACTCCAAAGGTTCTCCTGGTTGTGCTGAAGCACCAGGAGCATCTCCGAATATGTCCACCGTAGCTTTGGACGAAACGTCAGGGATAGAAGAGTTCCATGGACCACAGCCATGCAATCCGGAAGAATTCTCTGCAGCAGACATTGCAAAGGTTTTCTGATCGTATGTCAGATAAGCCAGTGCAAAGACTCAATCAATACCTTTACAGAGTGAGGGCAGTGCCAGTGATACTGACGACAACGTCATTGAAGCGTAGTTACTGAAATCGGTATTTCCGTAATTGACAAGCACTCGCATTCCTGATTTCGAATCACATGAGTACTATTCATGATGTAGCGATGCAAATCAAAGAATGGCTCTTGAGCACTAAGGGACTTAACATCTGAGGTCATCAGTGCCCTAGAACTTAGTACTAATTAAACCTAACTAACCTAAGGACATCACACACATACATGCACGAGGCAGGATTCGAACCTGCGACCGTAGCAGACGCGCGGTTCCGGACTGAAGCGCCTAGAACCGCTCGGCCACCTCTGCCGGCGATGCAAATCAAACCATTAACAGAGAAATGTCTACCGTTCAAGACTGCGTACCAATTAATTGCATATGACAACGCATGAGCATACCAGGCAGAATATTTTTACATTCAATTTTAGTGAAATCCGATTCGTAAGTTGATTAACGGCGTGTTCCTTGGTGAAGCCCAAAGATAACCAAAATGAGATAAGTGTGTCATTGTACTAGTATACATATTCTTCAAGAGTGGGAAATCAGTGAAACACTTCGGTAATTATAATCTGCCTTACGAACATAATTGTAAATCTGCCCCTTTTGCTGAGTGATCAGTGCGTCTGACTACCATGCAACGGGCCCGCATCCTACTCCCGGCGGGGTCGAACATTTCCTCCGCTCAGGAACTGGGTGTTGTGTTGTCTTGATGATTGTTTCCTCATCATCAAATCTCCCAACGTGTCATCTTCTGAAAATATTTGCAACTCTGTGGCCCAACTTCCCAGGTAAGAAGTCCCGGCCATCAGTGCCGTACTTTCATTTCATTTATTTAATCCCTTGAAAAATTATCTAATAGTAGCATATCTGAGTTTGGAAATACGCACTATATCAGTGACGTATGTGTTGCTTAACAGGTTTCACAAAGCTTAAAAATTAAATTAGCTAATTTACTTCAATATTAGAACTCCTTTCCCCCTGTTAACCGTATACGTTGCCGAGTTTGGGTGGGGGGGGGGCAGCTTGCATGCCTCAACGATAAAGATTGACATAGTGTGAGTGCAGCATGTTTGAGAGGTATCTATGAAGATGCAAGACAGACATCTGTTTCCTGAAGTGGAGGAAGTGGCCTCTTAATAATTGATAATAAGAAAAGGGAGACTGCAGCCGTTATTTTCACATATCAGTTTTTTTCATAAACCATTTTATTCTATGCTACTATATCTAATAACAACTGACAAGGTTTCTATTACAATATTTACGTATTGTGTTATACAGTTATCGCTACTAAAAGGGTTGTCTATGTTTGCGAGTTCACTTCCTCTGTGCTTCTACACCAGCATACACAGCTTGAAAGTTTACTTTGTTGATGACTTCTGTTACTTATTTTTTGTTGTGAACTTTCGCTATATTTTTAAAATTTGGTTTCTTGTTCGATATGAAGCACATGCAATAAGACATTTGAATCAAAGTTACGTAGTACCAAAGAAAAAAGTAAAATAAAAAATACATTACTTTTTCGATCTTAGGCTCTGACATCGGTTCATTTCCGTTTTCTAGTCTTTTTAAAGGTTAATGCAATCCTTCACAATTCAATCACACTTCTTGGGTTAGTTCGCCTTTCACTTTATCATGTTTACTGATTCATTATTTCGATTCGTATTTTTGGTGAAATTTGTGTAATTGCTACAAGGCCCCGGGAGTAGACAAAATTCCATTGGAACTACTGACGGCCTCGGGAGAGCCAGTCCTGACCAAATTCTACCATCTAGTGAGCACGATGGATGAGACAGGGGAAATATCCTCAGACTTCAAGAAGAATATAATAATTCCAATCCCAAAGAAAGCGGGTGTTGCCAGATATGAAAATTACCGAACTACCAGTTTAATAAGTCACAACTGCAAAAACTAACGCAAATCCTTGACAGACGAAGGAGGAGGAGGAGGATATTAGTGTTTAACGTCCCGTCGACAACGAGGTTTGACAGACGAATGGAAAAACTGGTAGAAGCCGACCTTGGGGAAGATCAGTTTGGATTCCGTTGAAATTTTGGAACACGTGTGGCAATACTGACCCTACGACTTATCTTAGAAGAAAGATTAAGGAAAGGCAAACCTACGTTTCTAGCATTTGTTGACTTAGAGAAGGCTTTCGGCAATGTTGACTGGAATACTCTCTTTCAAATTCTAAACGTGGTAGGGGTAAAATACAGGGAGTGAAAGGCTATTTACAATTTGAACAGAAACCAGATGGCAATTATAAGAAGCGAGGGGCATGAAAGGGAAGCAGTGATTGGGAATGGAGTGAGACAGGGTTTTAGCCTATCCCCGATGTTATTCAATCTATATATTGAGCAAGCAGTAAAGGAAACAAAAGAAAAATTCGGAGTAGGTATTAAAATCCATGGAGAAGAAATAAAAACTTTGAGGTTCGCCGATGACATTGTAATTCTGTCAGAGACAGCAAAGCACTTGGAAAAGGAGTTGAACGGAATGGACAGTGTCTTGAAAGGAGGATATAAGACAAACATCAACAAAGGCAGAACGAAGATAATGGAATGTAGTCGAATTAAATCGGGTGATGCTGAGGCAATTAGATTAGGAAATGAGACACTTAAAGTAGTAAAGGAGTTTTGCTATTTGGGGAGCAAAGTAATTGATGATGGTTGAAGTAGATAGGGTATAAAATGTAGACTGGCAATGGCAAGGAAAGCGCTTCTGAAGAAGAGAAATTTGTTAACATCGAGTACAGATTTAAGTGTCAGGAAGTCGTTTTTGAAAGTATTTGTATGGAGTGTAGCCAAGTATGGAGGTGAAACATGGGCGATAAATAGTTTGGACAAGAAGAGAATAGAAGCTTTGGAAATGTGGTGCAACAGAGGAATGCTGAAGATAGATGGGTAGATCACATAAGAAATGTGGAGGTATTGAATAGAAATGGGGAGAACAGGAGATTGTGGCACAACTTGACTAGAAGAAGGGACCGGTTGGTAGGACTTGTTGTGAGGCATCAAGGGATCATAAATTTAGCATTGGAGGGTAGCGTGGAGGGATGTGTACACTAAGCAGATTTAGAAGGATGTAGGTTGCAGTAAGTACTGGGAGATGAAGAAGCTTGCACAGGATAGAGTAGCATGGAGAGCTGCATCAAACCAGTCTCAGGACTGAAGACCACAACTACAACAGTAGAGAACTATTTCTTTCTTTCGTAATATTGTTTTAGCGTTGTATTTTAAGTGCTTCTTATTAATACAGTTAATGAGTGCACGAAACCTCTGTGACCAGTGTTTCTGTGTCATGCATTTTAGCCTACCATGTTGATATCTTCGATCTCTCTCCTTACACTTTCTACTCATGTTTATGCATGGGTAATTTATTTTAGATAATGATAACCATTGTTGCATGTCTGATTTTCTGTCCGTCGTAAGCTTGATTTTGTCGCCATATACACGCGCCTGGAGATGGTGCCAAAGAGGTACAGAAACTGGTAGTCAAATAAAGTAACTCAAAAAGTTACGGATGTCAGTGTTAACTTTTCTAAGTTCTGCGGAGGATATTATCATCAAGAAAAACGAAATTAGCATTCTACGGATTAGCGTGTGCAATGCTGGGTCCCGTAATTGTGAAAGTGGGTTATGGCATTAAAAACTAAAGTAGATAGGCAGAAGTTAGGTACACTGGTAATCAATGAAGTGCTGTAATAATCAGAATGGAAATTCCGCTGTGGTGGTACAGGGTTATTAATACGGGATGATCAGCAATCACGTAGTCTCAGCGTTCGATGATTTCGGACTAGCATCATCAGCGACAGCTTACCTAGTTTTCCGAGAACTGTTAACTCACAAGAGCTTAATAGGGTGCACGTGTACCATGTAACCATAAATATAAATTCATCCATAAACAAGAGCATATCACTCCATGAAAGCACATGAATGTACTAACGTGGGTGTGAACACAAGTGAATGAAACTGCTAATACCCGAACACGGTATAATTTAATGAATCCGTGAGATCTAAATGCAAGTGCTGAGTCATGTAATTTTCCAACAAACAAAAACTATACAGTCCCTCGTCAAAACTATGATGGATAAACATCGAGTAACAACGCTTAACAGACTCTCCCAAACAATCTGAACATTGGGAAAGGAGTTCAAAATGCTACTTGTAGTTCACTAGAATTTAATGATACCTAATCTGGAGAGCGATTCAGATCCACATCGGTGAAATAGACTGTGAACAATGACACGACATTCTGCATGTGAGATTTGCACATGAAAGCTCACGGAAATGGTATGACATAACTTCCAATAAACCGAATGTGTATATAAGGCTCGCATCCGGCTCGATTTTACCGAAGTGCGAATGCTTGCTGGCCAAATGCCCTTGTACTCACACTAAACAAAATGTCTTCAACACTTTTTGCTATACCGTATTGTTCTTCCTCAGGCGACAACCTATCCCCAGCCGCAGGCGACATATATGTAAGCTTTGTTTCGCGAAAGGTGACGGAAGCTGAATATATTGCGTTTTATTCTCATTGGCTAAAGCCAGTCAAAGTACATAAATCATGTTAAGAGAGTCCTGCCCTTTCTCGGTTATGTGAACGGTACCTTGTGCTATCAGAAAGTGACGATTGGTCACTGAACGTCTGTGATCAAAGTAAAGGATGACAATTATTGAACCATGTTGAAAAAAACGTAAATTTATTAAAATCTACGGCGTACACACACTTTATTCGATATGTAAACGTTACTACAGATTTAGGTTATGTCATGTTCGATATGCCTTATGCGTGCCATCACTGGGTATGAAGTGGCGCAGACGAATAGCGAAATTCTGCATGACCCGCTGAAGTGTTGCAACATCGATGCTGTAGATGACCTCCTGAATGGCTTTTCCAGCTCAGCATGGTTTTCGGGCTATTCCAGTACACCTCGTCTTCAATATAGACCCACGAGATGGAGTCGCTTTTGTTTAGATCCGGAGAATATGGCAGCCAATCGAGTCCCATGCCAGTGGCCACTGGGTAACAGACAGAATGCGGTCCCCAAAGTCCTCCTCCAGGACATTAAAAACTCTCCTACTTCGATGTGTGGCCAGCGGCATGAACCACACCTTGTCGAAATCAGGATCAATTTAGATTATGGCGACGAAATTATCTTCCGGAACCTTTTTGTACCGTTCGGTTGTCACCGTGCCATCTAGGAATATCGCACTGATCATTCCGTGACTGGACGTTACACACCAAACAGTCACCTGTTGAGGGTGAAGACAGGTTCTCTCGCGAAATGCGGATTCTCAATCCCAAAAGACGCCAGTTTTGCCAGTTTTTATGAATCCACGCAAATTACAGTGGGCTTCGTCGCCAAACCAAACCATACAGCACATACTATTTTCCATCTCGCCCTCGGCCAACCATGCAGACTGAACGTCCTAACGCCAACCGTTCAGAAGGTATGACAATTATATTTCGTATAGCTCAGTAACTGGCAAACAATTATTGACTTGTGATGATCGCCGAGCAATCCAGTGGTGTACAGTGAAGAGCCAAATAAATTGGTACACCAGCCTAATTACGCGTAGGGCACCCGCGAGCACGCAGAAGTATCGCAACACAAGGTGGACTCGACTAATGTTTGAAGTAGTGCTGGAGGGAACTGACGCCTTGAATCCCGCAGGGCTGAACATAAATCCGTAAGAGTGCCACTCGGTGGAGATCTCTTCTGTACAACACGTTGCAAGGCATCCCAGATACGAACAATAATGTGTGGCAAGTGGAAGTGTACAAAGTCAGAAGAGTGTTTCTGGAGCATCTCGGTAAAAATTATAGACCTGTCCTGTCGTGTCGCATTGTCCTGCTGGAATGCTTACGTATGTGTCTCCTGTTAGAAGTACACTCCTGGAAATGGAAAACAGAACACATTGACACTGGTGTGTCAGACCCACCATACTTGCTGTGGACACTGCGAGAGGGCTGTACAAGCAATGATCACACGCGCGGCACAGCGGACACACCAGGAACCGCGGTGTTGGCCGTCGAATGGCGCTAGCTGCGCAGCATTTGTGCACCGCCGCCGTCAGTGTCAGCCAGTTTGCCGTGGCATACGGAGCTCCATCGCAGTCTTTAACACTGGTAGCATGCCGCGACAGCGTGGACGTGAACCGTATGTGCAGTTGACGGACTTTGAGCGAGGGCGTATAGTGGGCATGCGGGAGGCCGGGTGGACGTACCGCCGAATTGCTCAACACGTGGGGCGTGAGGTCTCCACAGTACATCGATGTTGTCGCCAGTGGTCGGCGGAAGGTGCACGTGCCCGTCGACCTGGGACCGGACCGCAGCGACGCACGGATGCACGCCAAGACCGTAGGATCCTACGCAGTGCCGTAGGGGACCGCACCGCCACTTCCCAGCAAATTAGGGACACTGTTGCTCCTGGGGTATCGGCGAGGACCATTCGCAACCGTCTCCATGAAGCTGGCCTACGGTCCCGCACACCGTTAGGCCGTCTTCCGCTCACGCCCCAACATCGTGCAGCCCGCCTCCAGTGGTGTCGTGACAGGCATGAATGGAGGGACGAATGGAGACGTGTCGTCTTCAGCGATGAGAGTCGCTTCTGCCTTGGTGCCAATGATGGTCGTATGCGTGTTTGGCGCCGTGCAGGTGAGCGCCACAATCAGGACTGCATACGACCGAGGCACACAGGGCCAACACCCGGCATCATGGTGTGGGGAGCGATCTCCTACACTGGCCGTACACCACTGGTGATCGTCGAGGGGACACTGAATAGTGCACGGTACATCCAAACCGTCATCGAACCCATCGTTCTACCATTCCTAGACCGGCAAGGGAACTTGCTGTTCCAACAGGACAATGCACGTCCGCATGTATCCCGTGCCACCCAACGTGCTCTAGAAGGTGTAAGTCAACTACCCTGGCCAGCAAGATCTCCGGATCTGTCCCCCATTGAGCATGTTTGGGACTGGATGAAGCGTCGTCTCACGCGGTCTGCACGTCCAGCACGAACGCTGGTCCAACTGAGGCGCCAGGTGGAAACGGCATGGCAAGCCGTTCCACAGGACTACATCCAGCATCACTACGGTCGTCTCCATGGGAGAATAGCAGCCTGCATTGCTGCGAAAGGTGGATATACACTGTACTAGTGCCGACATTGTGCATGTTCTGTTGCCTGTGTCTATGTGCCTGTGGTTCTGTCAGTGTGATCATGTGATGTATCTGACTCCAGGAATGTGTCAATAAAGTTTCCCCTTCCTGGGACAATGAATTCACGGTGTTCTTATTTCAATTTCCAGGAGTGTATATCTGGACGTATCGAGGGTCCCTAATCACTCCTACTGCACACTCCCCACATCGTTACGGAGCTTCCACCAGCTTGAACAGCCCCTTGCTGTCAAATCGGGGTCCATGGTTTCATGAGGCTGTCCCCGTACCCGTACACGTCCATCCTCTCGATACCATTTCGAACGAGACTCGTCCAACCAGGCAATACATTTCCAGCTACCAGCAGTCCAATGTCGGTGTTGATGGGCCCAGGCGCGGGGAAAAGCTTTGTGTCGTGCAGTCATCAAGGGTACACAAGTGAAACTTCGGCTCGGAAAGCCCATGATGATGTTCCATTGAATGGTTCGCACGCTGACACTTCTTGATAGCCGAGCATTGAAATCTGCAGCAATTTTCGGAAGGGTTGGACTTCTGTTGATCGATTCTCTTCAGTCGTCGTTGGTCCCGTTCTTGCAGGATGTTTTTCCAGCAGCAGCGATGTCGGATATTTGATGTATTACCGGATTCATTATATTCACTGTACACCCGTGAAATAGTCGTACGGGAAAATCCCAACTTCAACAATACATTGGAGATGCTGTGTCCCATCGCTCGTACGCAAACTATAACACCACTTCAAATCCACTTAAGCTTCGATAACGTGCCATTGTAGCAGCAGTAACTGGGCCAACAACTGCACCAGACACGTTGTCTCACATAGGCGTTGCAAACCGCGGGGCCGTATTCTGCCTGTTTAATATCTCTGTATTTGAATGTGCATGCCTATACCAGTTTCTTAGGCGCTTCAGTGTATGATAGGTGCTCGTTCTCACTGGACGACTTCCGACGTGCTTGAGGACATGTCACCGTGCTTTCCAGCCATCAGCGATTTCAGGTAAACTTAAAAGTTACGACATTTAGTCATGAATACAGTTCATATACACACAGATTAAAAGTAATAGCAGGAATGAAAAGAACTACCCACTCTGAATAAATTGCAATAATAAAATTTTCATGGAACCGGTTGTCGCCAAACAAGAAACTGATTTTGTGCACAGGAATTGGACCGGTGTCTGGTGGTGATGACTGCCCTCACTGAAAATTGAGCATAGACACTTCACATGTCATGCGTTGCTGTATTTCTGTGGGGTAATGGTAATAATCGCCAGGCACACATCTACAATACGTAAGTATGTCATCTTTCGGTATAGGCCAATGTTGCTGCAACACGACATACATGACTAGGAGGTTCATTACTAGGCAGATAATGGAGTGACCCCGGAAGCCAGTGGACGACAAATATGGTAAAACGATTGCTACAAGTGCCTTCCGCTGGCAGGTGTTGATCACTTTGAATGTAACTAGTTTTAAGTTGTGCAACAGACGATGGCTGCCGGCTCGGTTCCTTTCGGCTGTACACTCAAGTGGTGAGTATTCCTCCATTCGGGGCTGAAGCACAGCTGGTTATTCCGGCATCAACTGTTCTTCGTACAGTTCAAGCCGTGTTTAAGACTTAACCAGAAAAATCATCCAGCCTGACACAATTCCTTCGACTCCACTAGTGAACGTCGAGTCTGAAAATTTTTTAATGAGGCGTGCACTGCACACTGGAAGCAAGGGAGGTACGTTAAACGTTCCGTCGTCGACGATGTTATTGCAGCCACACAATGTATGAACACCGAGGGATGGGGATGGCAATCGGCAGTGTCCTTTTCACAGGAACCATCCCGTCATTTGCCTACAGTGATTTTAGAAAATTGCGGAATTCCTTAATCTGTGTGGCTAGAGTGGAAATTGAACTACCGTCCTCTCGACTGCGAATCCAGTGTGCTAACCGGAAGACTGCCGAGTAGAGTACATTGTCAGTTTAGAGTAAACGGTCCGTTCTTTCTATGAGTAAGTACCATTATTGCTCCAGAGTACTCTTTATGTAAGTCATGCGCTGCTTCCTTGCTCACTGGACAGTATGGGGAACGGTAAACCTGGGAAACTGAAAAAAGGGTACAGTGTAAATTTTTAGAATTTCTATACCTTATTAATGGCACTGAAGTACACGTGATATCTGGAAGAGGAAGTTAATTCAAACATTGCTCATTCAAAGTTTCGCGAGAACACCTGAAATCCACCAAACGAATGGCTGTTGCTTCCAGTTGTTACTATCTGTAATTTAAAGTGGGCCCGACAACTGTTACATTTTGCATGAAATGCATTCACAGTTATGAATGTGGACAACCATCAGCTGTAAAATGGAATGATAACTATGAAAACTTGCGCCCGGGCAAGACTGGAGCACGAATTTCTCGCTTATCGTGAGAATCGTCTTACCATTAGGCTGTCCGAGTACTATTCATGACCAGACCTAATCTTTCATATGTCATCAACCATGTGTCTACAACCTGTACTTGGTACATCCATTATGCATAGTCTCGTACATAGAAAAGATTTTTATTGAATGTCACTTGCCCACTGTCGACGCATAAACATGATATTGCGGCGCCTTTGCTGTCCGAATTAACGATGCAATGTTGTAACACTCGTTTCTGTGTGGAACGGTGGTGAAGCGGGTGGACTGCTGTGGCCTGTTGTGGATTTGTGAACCACTGAGGACATGCATGCATGTCCAAAGAAACGTGTGAATCGCAATTTGGAGCAACACAGGCACTGCAGTATCAAATCCTATCGCCTTATGCTTTGAGTACAGGCTGAATTATTGCAGTGGTAGAGTTAAGCTCTTTAACTTTGCACGTCTGTCTTATGCGTAACTTTGTATCCATCAACTGACTTGTAGAGCATTTCAGGCACTGGGAGATTGACATGGACTGAGCACATAGGAAGACGTGAAGCTTCCTTGTTGAAATATGCAAGGCTGTAGCCAACCTGGTGCTTAGTGTTTTTCACTCAGAAAACTTTATTGATCGACATGATTGATCAATTTCCTCTGCAATAGACTGGTGTTACCCATGATAGTGCATGATCATTGTAGAGGGTTTGCTTCCCTTTCCCTTCATTCTAAAATTCTTGATGAATTCATTTCTCTGATAATTATCTGAGACTGGAATTATGGCTCAAAACTTTCCGCCAGCTTCAGCAGGTGAGGCGAGTCACCGAAAACACGACGGCAGGGAGGGGGGGGGGGGGGTGAAAACATGAGCCCGCCTGAGCCCACTTCTCTGCGGCAACGTGACCCTTTGACTGGATAGAAATGCTCACAGAAGACGGAATTTGCGTGCTGTGGATTCAGTAACTACCCTCAATCCTCTCCGCAGTGGCAAATATCAATAAGGAGCTTCCTCTGAAAGGAACTCCACCACAATTGCAGTACTGCGTCCCTCGTAAAGATAACTCACTGTTCTGTAGGATTCATAGGACGCCTCCTCATGCGATTCGTTTGTCTCGTGCTGCTGGGCCACCGGCACCGCAATTGTAAACAATGAGAAAAGAAATTTACATAAAGTTTTGGCGCGACGTCTTTTGATTGGTTGACGCGCACAAATTTGGGACTCGCGATTTGTCGTACGTCGGCGCTTACAACTTTATGGAACGCAGATTTGTCATGCATCAGTGCTGCAATCTTTCAAAAGTGCCAATAAATCTTCGAGAACAATTGTTTGAGGGTTTTCATTGGGAGAATAAGGCTCTCGGTCTGAGATTGGCTTGAACTGTAATGTTGGTGGGCTAACACGGTGAAGCAGCAAGATAAACTAGCTTACTAGGTGATTCGATGATCGTAATTTGTTGGAGACGGTCGTCTGTAACTGGAGCAATCGATTCAACCTTAACAAATCAGAGGACAATCAGAAGTTTTATGGAGAGCAGATAGGCTGCACTTTGCCAGAGTCTATCTCCGCCTGCTACCTAGCGATCCCTCATGTCATGCAGCTGCCATAAATTTCGCAGCCAAACTGCGTACGAAGATTGTACAGAATGAAAGGCGCATTGATTCATATCAAATGATCAGTCACTTTTAAGGCCACCTCTCGTCCTTCATTTTGATCTTTAAATTTCTTGTTCTTTCACTCACTAACTTTGCAATGCTGTCATCACCACCAATTTAATTTTGCGATTAATAATTAATTAGAGCAGGTGGACAAATTTCCTTTTAGAAAATTTGTGATCCCATCCTTTCCAGTATCCAATAATTATCAGTCACTGATATGCACAATAGAACTCGAGCCCTCATAACAAGTTATTTGACCCAATCTATGTTCTGAGCATTATCCTTTGAATTTGCAGTCAATACATGTGGGAGATTTGAAATCCTTGTTTTGTTACAGTAGCTGATAGTTTCGTTCACTAGTTAATAACTACTAACGGTATCAGGGAAAGAAGATATGGTCCATCTGTGAGGGCCGACCATTCCTTTCGTTTCCTAGTGCGCAATTCATTTCCATACATCTGGACTATAGTGAAGGTCTTGCACCTTGAGCAACGATACTCAGTGCATATCAGCGGTTAATTAGATTGAGTAGAGCCTTGACCTCAGTGGCGTCTTCCATTGTGTAATCCCATTATGGAGGAGAAAACTGGAAGGGGAACATTGACCAAACATTTCTCTAAGAAAAGAAGTGGTCAGAATATTACTTCTCTAGTCTCTATGAAATGAATGTTATTAACATCGTCATTATCACAAACTACTTGATAATCTGGTAAAGAACAAACATGTTACATACTACATGACACGCTTTTACCAGTTTCACCTGCCAGATGAGAGCTTCACCAGACTGCTCTAGTAGCAACAAGTCATTAGTGAAAATCACGGCTTCGTGCCTAACGAATTCGATACTAGTTAATTAGATTTTGTGCAATCTGTGGTTTGGTTTACTACTATGGACGATTTGCCCCTTGCAGACAGTAGCCGTTTGACGGCTAAGCTGGACAGAGGCCTCCTCTAGACTATTGCACGCATGCATGTTTTCTAATACAAGCACCCACCTTGCCACAGGCTGTCGTCTCAACATTGTTCATCTTCTGGAATCAAGCTCAGAATTACCATAGTCAGTCTGCCATACATAATTCTGACATGTTCTCCATTCCACTCCAGTCTCTTCTTTGTTCCAGTTCGTTTCCATTCCAGCATTTTGCGGCAATTTCGGTCATGCATCTCTCTGAGCAACCTTTAGTTTTCATTAGTTAAGTCCATGTCTTATTTCCGCGAATGAAAATTGGCTGTTCACACTAATTATAAACTTTCCTTTTCATACTTAATGGGGTTAATTATGTATACACTATTTAGTTACCAAAACAATCATAAGACCTGAATACAAAATTGCATCATAAAGTTCTATGCTTTATTGATAATGCGTACTATATTTTCTAGAGTACTTACTTGTACAGTATTATTTTTAGAATTATTACGATTGGTCGCTAGGCTTTCTTCTATACATGTATTCCGCCACCCTTTCTTGAAAATTGCCTGCGCTAGAGGTAAACAGTACTAAAGTCAGTTGAACGATGGTGGCAGAGATATGATTTATCCTTTCCTCTTTAACAACCACCTAACAGTATTGTTGCTGGATGGCTACTTGTGACTCCAGCATCGTTCAGTTGGTGTAGTTACGGTTGTCGTCTTCTTCTTGTGTTCATTGGCGCCACTCCGTTTGCAAGCGTTGTCTGTCCGCTAGTGGCAGCAGCGGCGGTTATCGATATCTAGTAACGGTGGTACTATCTATGGGGCGACGTGGTGGGCTATTGTCGCGAGGGCTACAACCTCGCTGTTAGCCGGACCCAGGAAGTTCAAGTTCAGTGGACCTTAATTCAAGTAGTGGAACCTTCACCATTGTGAAATCACGCCATTTGCTTGCGTGTTGCTGCTTGCAGTGTCGCCGAGACGAAGAGCAGCGAGTGGAGCACTTGGGGAAGGCAAACCTAATTAGCCTTCCTCCACTTCTTATTATTAGTTGTTTCGCTGTATATGTTATTATTTGTTAAGTTCAACCAGTGGTAATTTTTCCTGCCTGGTGGCCGCTAACGCCCCAGTTACCTCCCGTGGCACTCAGTGTCCGTTACGGCAGTGGACGTCTCCTCGCCTTGCTGCTGCTGTCCGGTAAGCCGTGTAATTCGACAGCTTCCTTGATTTGTCAGCCGGGTGATATGTGTTTTTTTTCCTACTCTGGTTGTAGTGGTACCTTTCTGCTTCCCGATGCTCTAAACACCAGAGTTTGAATACGTAGTGCTGACCGCCGGTTCCAGCTTGGGTGTGTTATTCCATCGTTGCATTGGACATCAGACGTTAGATAGATTCGGCAAATCATTATCGGTCATGCGTTTAAACTGCCACTAGTCTGAGCTACCGTCTCTTGAAGTGACTGTAACTCTTGGCTGCCTGTCTCATCGCTTGCCAAGTTTTGAGGGACTTTCCCAGGTCGCTCCTTGGAGCAATGTCTAATGTCTGTGCCCCCCCCCCCCCACGCTGGTTTGGTCAGATTTGATGATAGATTAAAAAAATTAGTTTTCAATATCTGTAATTTCAAGTTTGAAGATGTTTAACTGGTTCTTAAAGGATTGCTAGTCAGGTCTTCAGCCGTGATACAGTTTTTAAATTGTTACTATTGGAACCTTCAGCCGAAAAGTAGCTTGAATTTGCTGTCATTAAATCCTTACTTGTCTTAAAATTTTAATTAGACAATTGTATTCTAGCAGTGAGATTATGATGATCGTTCTTTTAAAAATATTTTAAAAGCTGTAGTTGCAAGTTTAATAAGTTAACTCGTTCTTAAAGGATTGCTATTCAGGCCTTCAGCCGTCATCCAGTCATCCGTCAGAAGTAGTTTTGAATTTGTTGTCATTAAGGCCTTCAGCCTTGGAACACTTCTTAATTTATTGTCATCTTTTACTGGTTGTTGTTTCCAAATAAAGTACGCGTGATTGAAAAATAAACTAACAAACTGTAACCGTCCACAATCGTAACCCAACACTGCCTTCCTTGGTACCAGGTCTCATATATTTCATGGGTTTTAAGATAAATTATATGGATAGAAGCAAAGGAAATTGGAAACAGAGGGACTGTCATAGCTAAAGGAAAATAATGGGTTGTATATCATCACTTGGCATGCCTGGATACAGTTCAACACGAAATGCAGTAAGTTAAATTGTTGATTTCAAGCGTAGCTCTGTCATTTACCAATAGTTTTCGCTTCTTTGCGTTTCGGAATAATAAATTTTGTCTATCATTGGTATATTTAGTGAACTACATATATTATGTTGCAGATATATCTCCAATACTTGACTTTCTCAGTTGGAAAAATAGGCAGCCAGTACTTTCCCAAATATTTAGAGAGACAATACATAAACTGAAACCGTATCAGTAAATATAGAAGAGAAGTCTTGTATAATTTTGGTGGTGGAACTACGCTTTCCGCCTCAATTGGCGTTCACCGGACGCAGCCTGAGTCATGTGGCAGAAATATGCAAACTGACGAGAGTTGAGCCCAGGACATTCGGAGATTGGTGCGATTATCAGATAATGGTATCCACTGGGCACTCGGTGGATGCAGTTGGAATCCCGAAACCATTATGACTAGCTATTGACCTGTAGATCAGTAACGTCGCCTAGTTGATGACGCTGCTCTATGAGGGTCCAAACTTAGCAACACATTTGAGTGATTACGCGGTTACCGCGTCCGTCGAATCCACGGCGTCGGTGAAATTACGCTACCGGCTAAGTTGTGAGTATTTATACCCGTTCAGTCAGGGTAGGTAACGACAGGAGGCTCCCGTCAAGTACAGGGCTCTGGAACTGCGGAGAAGAGTTAAGGCATGTAGCGATCCATTCCACCACTGGCAGTACAACGCTACGTTGCAGGGTCCCGAGCAGGGTCTATCGCAGAACCCTCGTCCAGACTTACGTCAGTCACTGGCCCAGTGGCTGACTGCGTAATCTGGCCTGAAGCTGAGTCCGCAATATTTCTTTTTCCCAAGTTAAGGATTTGTAAACGTAAGCCATCCAGATAGCGGCGAGCGTTAAAGCGTCGCTTCTGGGGCGGGGAAGCGGGATAGACCCAGATCGAATCCGCTTGGAGGATTAACGACGAGGGTCGGAACACTCGCCAGCCTGGATGCGGTTTTTAGGTAGTTTACCCGAACCCTTTAAGTGAATAACGTTCTATACAGACTTCTGGGATACTAATATTCCGTCCCTTGGAGTAACAGAGCGGCGACAGGAAGGGTATTGGGGCCCACCTGAAGCTAACCATGCCGCGCTTATCCTGCACCAGTGCGAAAGACGTGAAGATGAAGAAGAAGGGGTTAAAAACTTCCTCTAGGAGTGCTTGTACTGAATCTTCCTTCGCCACTGCTTTCTTTTCTGATATCCTAGTATCTCGATACAGCATAGTAGACGCTATAGAGTTGACGTATAGACTTCCAAGTGCACTAGCAAAAGTTCTCCGCAGCTGATAAAAAGATTTAGTTGAAACTGAGTCAAAAAAATCTCATAAACTATTAAGACTTTGCGATTTAGTAACTTATATTATAGATTTTTTTCGTAACTTGCAAATGGTCTATCATGCTATTTTCGTTTCAAACACAATCTTCTTCATTCATTGATTAACATGTAATGTTTTTCTCTGTGTATTTGGCTATAATTATGATCACTATCTTGAATTTTAACGATAGAAAGCTGATATATCTATTGTGTTTTATGTCTTGTCTGTCTACTTTCTCGTGAAGTAGAATAGTTAGAGCAATGATGCGGGCCTGGGAAATTATATATCTCGAACGACAGATTGAGGTATACTAAAAATTTGGGGAATACAGTAGTAAATGTTTTCACCATCATAGTTTCATGACTGGAGCAGACTTAATCATCAAACAAAGGTCTGAGACTGTTACAGTACTGTAAAAGAGGGCGTGATCAGACAATGGATAATGTTTCTCTAAAAACTACTTAGGTGGTTTGGAATCATGCTCATTTAATCACGCTGTTCAGTGACATAAACATACATACACCATCCCCCCCCCTCGTCACACACACACACACACACACACATACACACTTACATACGGTCACTCAACATGGAAATATATTGGATCTAATAGCACCTAACAGACTTGGCCTGTTTGAGGATATCTAAATGGGATCAGTGAACCTGAGATAGCAACAGTAAGTGTTATTAATAAACAGGAAGAGAAATTAAAACGAGTAGGATGACTTATGTGTTCAGTAAAAGTGATAGAGGAGTGTCGGGCCATATCTAAGGAGTAAGTCAAAACATTTAGTGGCAAGCAGATGTACACAGAGCAACTACAACAAAAATAAAGGGGATTGCTAAGCAAACGATATATTCACTGATACGCCTACATTTTAAGGCCTCTGCCAACCGCGACGATGGTTGCCGCTTAGTGGTCATGTGGTACATTACCCACTAACGAAATTATCTATGTGCAGCAGATACGGACAGGGGAATACACGAGAGTTGATATTGGACTGCAGATAGGGAAATCCATTGAGATAAGTGACTTTGATAAAGAACTGATTATTACTACGAGGAGTCTATGTACTAGTAGCTCGAAAATGCCGAAGCTGGTCGAATTTTCATTTGCTACTGTCGTGATCCTCTACGGAAAGTGGCAGAAGGATGATGAAACTGCCACTAGGAGTCAAATTGTTGGACGTCCACGACCCTTCACGGAATATGGCTTCGCAGGCTCGTCTACTCTGTAAAGTAGGGAACATGAAGATCTGTGGCATCTCTGCTGAAAGAGCAAAATGCAGTTACACGGAGAAGTGTTTCGAAACACACGTTTATCGTATATTTGTGAACACAGAGCTCCGCAGCAGGCCTCCACTACGTGTTCACATTTGGACCCGACGACATCGTCAGTTACGATTGGAGTGGGCAAGGGACCATCGGGATTCGACTGTCGATCAATGGTAACGTGTCGACTCCTCGACAGAATTACGTTTTTGCCACACCAAGTAGATGGCCGCCTCACAAACGCCGTCATCGAGTGACTGGCGGCTCGAAACATGCAGCGCACCACGGACGCAGGCTTTTGGGAGCAGTATTATGCTTGCACGACTGTATTCGCCGACGGCGATATACTGTATGTATGTACGCATGTACCTAGTACAACTTTTGATGATGGTACATCCCTTTGGGGTTTTCTGTGCCTGTAGAGGTATGGACTCTCAGCAGTTTGAACGTGTCAGGGAAGCTACAAAATCTAAAATGGGGAAATGCTACAGATAGAGGGGGTCAGTGAAGTGAAATGCAAAGAAGATAAGGATTTCTGGTCAGATGAGTACAGCGTAATATCAACAAGGGCAGAGAATGGTATAACGGTAGTACGATTCCTTATGAATATGTAGGCAGGGTGGAGAGTGAGTTACGATGAGCAATTCAGGGATAGGGTTGCTCTCGGAAGAATCTACATCTAAGGAACACGGACATCGACAGTTCAGGTATATAAGCTGACGACGCAGGCAGAAGATGAAGAGGTAGAAAAAATATAAGAGTTTATTCAAGGGGCTATTCGGTACGTAAAGGGAGATGAAAATCTAATAATCATAGAGTATTAGAATGCGGTTGTAAGAAAGAGTAGAACAAAGGGTTATGGGAGAATATGGGCTTGGTACTAGGAATAACAGAGGAGAGAGGTTAACTTAGTCCTTTCTTAAATTTCAGCTAGTAACAGCGAATATCACAAGAGTAGGAGGTTGTTGTTGTTGTTGTGGTGGTCTTCAGTCCTGGCACTGGTTTTATTCAGCTCTCCATGTTACTCTATCCTGTGCAAGCCTCTTCATCCCCCAGTACCTGCTGTAGCCTACATCCTTCTGAATCTGCTTAGTGTATTCATCTCTTGGTCTCCCTCTACGATTTTGACCCTCCATGCTGCCCTCCAGTACTAAATCGGTGATCCCTTGATGCCTCAGAACATGTCCTACCAACCGATCCCTTCTTCTAGTCAAGTTGTGCTACACACTCCTCTTCTCCCCAATTCTATTCAATACCTCCACATTTGTTATGTGATCTACCCATTTTATCTTCAGCACTCTTCTGTAGCACCACATTTCGAAAGCTTCTATTCCCTTCTTGTCCAAACTATATATCGTCCATGTTTCACTTCCATACATGGCTACACTCCATACAAATACTTTCAGAAACGACTTCCTGACACTTAAATCTATACTCGATGTTAACAAATTTCTCTTCTTCAGAAACGCTTTCCTTGCGATTGCCAGTCTACATTTTATATCCTCTCTACTTCGACCATCATCAGTTACTTTGCTCCCCAAATAGCAAAACTCCTTTACTACTTTAAGTGTCTCATACCCTAATCTAATTCCCTCAGCATCACCCGACTTAATTCGACTACATTCCATTATCCTCGGTTTGCTCTTGTTCATGTTCATCTTATACCCTCCTTTCAAGACACTGTTCATTCCGTTCAACTGCACTTCCATGTCCTTTGCTGTCTCTGACAGAATCACAATGTCATCGGCGACCCTCAAAGTTTTATTTCTTCTACATGGATTTTAATACCTACTCAGAACTTTTCTTTCGTTTCCTTTACTGCTTGCTCAATATACAGATTGAATAGCATAGGGGAGATGCTACAACCCTGTCTCACTCCCTTCCCAACCGCTGCTTACCTTTCATGTACCTCGACTCTTATAACTGTCATGTATGTACAAACTGTAAATAGCCTTTCGCTCCCTGGTTGAAATGGTTCAAATGGCCCTGAGCACTATGGGACTCAACTGCTGTGGTCATAAGTCCCCTAGAACTTAGAATTACTTAAACCTAACTAACTTAAGGACATCACACACATCCATGCCCGAGGCAGGATTCGAACCTGTGACTGTAGCGGTCGTGCGGTTCCAGACTGTAGCGCCTTTAACCGCTCGGCCACTCCGGCCGGCTTTCGCTCCCTGTATTTTACTCCTGCCACCTTCATAATTTGAAAGAGAGTATTCCAGTCAACATTGTCAAAAGCTTTCTCTAAGTCTACAAATGCTAGAAACGTAGGTTTGCCTTTCCTAAATCTTTCTTCTAAGATAAGTCGTAGGGTCAGTATTGCCTCACGTGTTCCATCATTTCTACGGAATCCAAACTGATCTTCCTCGAGGTCGACTTCTACCAGTTTTTCCATTCGTCTGTAGAGAATTTGCGGTAGTATTTTCCAGCTGTGTCTTATTAAACTTATAGTTCGGTAATTTTCACATCTCTCCACACCTGCTTTCCTTGGGATTGGAATTATTATATTCTTCTTGAAGTCTAAGGGAATTTCACCTGTCTCATACAGGTTGGAGGTAAATTTGAAAAATGGCGGGGGATACGGGAAGCTTTCACTTACATTACGTGATGGCCAGGTTGAGATTCCGAAATCAGTAATTGGACTGTAAGGAGTACATAGGAGCATATACAAAATCAGATCACAATTTAGTCATGATGAAGAGTAGCATGAGGTTTAAGAGGCTAGGCAGGAAAGAAGTAGGATACGGAAGCACTAATGAATGGAAAGGTATGTTTAAAGTTGTATGAGGATATAGATCCTGCGATAAGTATTAGTTCAGTTGGCAGTTTAGTTGATGAGGAATGGATAACTTTAAAAAGTGCAGTCACAGAAGTTAGAGTGATAAAAGTCGGTACAAAGAATGTTACTGTGCAGAAACCATGGGTAACAGAAGAAATACTTCAGCTGATCGATGAAAGAGGGAATAGTATTCAGGGAAATTCCGGAGCACAACATGCAAGTCACTTAGAAATGAAATAAGTAATAAATGCAGGGAGCTAAGACTAAATCGATGCAAGAAACATATGAAGAAATTGAAAATGAAGTGATTTTTCGGAAGGACTGACTCAGCATATTGGTAAGTCGAAACATCCTTCGCTCAAGCTAAAGCTATGGCGGTACATTAAGAGTGCATTGGGGATACTAATGTTTAATTCAGAGTGGGGAGTGGGTAGGTGGGAAGAATACAATTAAATCCTCTATGAGGGGGACGACTTCTCTGGTTCAAATGGCTCTGAGCACTATGGGACTTAACATCTTAGGTCATCAGTCCCCTAGAACTTAGAACTACTTAAACCTAAGTAACTTAAGGACATCGCACACATCCATGCCCGAGGCAGGATTCGAACCTGCGACCGTAGCAGTCCCGCGGTTCCGGACTGCAGCGCCTAGAAGCGCACGGCCACCGCGGCCGGCGGACTTCTCTGATAACGCGACAGCATGGAAGAGATAGGGTATTCAGTATTAGAATCATAATTGAAGAGGGCTCTGGAAGAGGAGGCAGAGGGAATAGGTAATATTCCTTAAAAATTTGTAGAATACTGGAGGAGGTGGCAACAAAACGGCTATTCGTGTTAATTTATAGATTATATCAGAGTGACGATATACCCTTATACTTTCAGAAGAAAAAGTCAAAAACACAATTCCATGATCAGAAGAATGGGAAGGGATATATGGGGATTTGTTAGATAACGATCAGTTTAACTTTAGGAAAGGTAAAAGCATCAGAGCGGCAATTCTGACGTAGCGGTTGATAATGAAAGCAAGGCTAAAGGAAAATCAAAACACATTCATAGGACTTATTGATCTGGAAAAAGCTTTTGACAATGTAAAATGTTGCAAGATGGTCGAAATTATGAGAAAAATGGGGATAAGTTTTTGTCAAATACGGTAACATACGATATGTACAAGAGCCAGGAGGGAATAATAAGAATGGAAGGCCAGGTACGATGTGTTCAGATTAGAAATGTTGTGAGTTGGGGATGTAGTCTCTTGCCCCTACTGTTGTCTATACATCGAAGAAACCATGACGGAAATAAAAGAAAAAAGGTTCAAGAGCGAAATTAAAATTTAAGGTGAGATGACTAATAAGATCCGCTGATGACATTGCTATCCTCACTGGAAGTGATGAAGTATTACATGATATGCTGAATGGAATGAAGAGTGTCATAAGTACAAAAGTAAATCGAAGAAAGACGGAAGTAATGAGAAGTAGCAGAAATGAGAACAGTGAGAAACTAAACATCAGGATTGGTGACCACGAAGTAGATGAAGTCACCAAACTAGCAAAACAGCCCGCGGTGGAGAGTAAGGAGGTCATAAAAAGCTGACTAGCACTGGTTAAAATGGCATTCATGGTCAAGAAAAGTCTACGTGTACGAAAATTTGAGAAAGAATTTTCTGAGAATGTACGTTTGGAGCACAGTATTGTATGGTAGTGAACATGGACTGTGGGAAAACGGGAACAAAACCGTGTCGAAGCATTTGCTATGTGGTGCTACAGAAGAATGTTGAGAAAGTAGGTGGACTGATACGACAACGAATGAGGTGGTTCTCCGCAGAATCGGCGAGGAACCGAACATATGGAAAACGCTGACAGGAAGAAGGTACAGGATGACAGGACATCAGTTAAGACTTGAATGAATAACTTCCATGGAACTAGTGGCAGCTGTAGAGGAAGACAGAGATTGGAATTTGCCTAGCAAGTAATTGTGAACATAGGTTGGAATACTGCCCTGACATGAAGAGGCTTGCACGGAAGAGGTATATGGGAAGAGTGGCATCAAACCAGTCGAAAGACTAAAGACTGATGACAGGAAAAAATGATTAGTTTTGCTGGGTTTGTGTAGACATGGGGCTCAGTTTATATCAAAGAAGATGAAAATACTTCTGGTAACGTAATTGAAATACAATTTCAATGAAACTAAGTTTTCATATAGCCAGTAGATGATCCATAAGTACGACTCGACTGAATCAGTACAAAACTGTCTTCTATTAAATAAAAGAATTAAAATCTAACGTTGGCCCTGTTATTCAAAACCGAGCAACAAAATTAACAATTTGCAATCGCTGACTCTTTGCCTTAACGATACATGAGACAAGTTCATCAGTAAAACGTAAGATGGCAGTACAACTTTTAGACTTAGCTGTGTTTATAATACCCAAGGAAGTATTGCACCACTGCTATACTGCTACTACTACTACTATTAAAAGATAACTACCGGAGCAAGCTACACCCAAATCTCTTTCAAACTACATATGCATATATCTTAACAAATTCCTTTACTACAAAACACACATTTTCGGTGCACACAGAATAATTGACAAGACTGCTTCTCAGCAGAAATGCTTCAAAACTTAGCCACGCTAACGGTGTAGTTAAATCAGAACACTTTAGGATACACAGAATTAAGCGCGTAATTGACGACTGAACTTCTCACTGTCACAGTGCACACACCCAAAGTCCTGTGAGCTATCAATAAACAACTAAAACTCATCACAGGACACCCATCTATTGTCTGTGGAGAATGTCGTCGTTAGTAAATACACTCAGTGACACCCAGTGTGCTGTATAGGCCAAAAAGAAGGCAACCATTCACTGCAAAAGTAATCAGGTAGGTAGCCAAAAAATGGTTCAAATGGCTCTGAGCACTATGGGACTTAACATCTGTGGTCATCAGTCCCCTAGAACTTAGAACTAGTTAAACCTAACTAACCTAAGGACATCACACACATCCATGCCCGAGGCAAGATTCGAACCTGCGACCGTAGCAGTCACGCGGTTCCAGACTGAAGCGCCGAGAACCGCACGACCACACCGGCCGGCTCAGGTGGTAGTCCTTCATCCCCCCTTCTCCACCTCGACTGGGATCGTCTCCCATCCGGCAGCGAAATGACACAAGCTTATCCAACAGGCAGTTGTATCCACAGTGCGGCTAAGCCCATGGCGTCGGTAGTGACCTCTACTTGTCAGAACCGTACCTCACCAGGTTGTCGAGGCCCTCACTCACGGTTCTGTCCAGAAAACGCTCGTTCGTCCCCATGCCATCTACTCCCAGCACCTTCAGGTCCGCTGGCCGGAATGGACGAGCGGTTCTATACGTTACAGTTTGGAACCCCGCGACCGCTACGGTTGCAGGTTCCAATCCTACCTCGGGCATGGATGTGTGTGATATCCTTCGGTTAGTTAGGTTTAAGTAGTTCTAAGTTCTAGGGGACTGATGACTTCAGAAGTTAAGTCCCATCCAAGCCTCTTCATGTCAGGTTAGTAGATCCATTTGAACCATTTGAACCTTCAGGCCCAACACGCCATTACAGAAAAACGATGAGAGGGAGGCTCGTCTTCCGCTTCCACAGAGGCGACGGAGCTAGTCTTCGGAAGATGTTGCCGATTCTACTTGATACGGTTGACTGACTGTAACGCCTACTGCGCTTGCAGCTAGAGGCCGTAAAACACCCTGCTCGTTGTCGTCACTCGGAGCACCTAGCGAGACAGCCGTTGCAGAGAGTCCCCGTGCGGATAGAGCTGTCTCGGAAGCGAGGCGACTCAGCACCTCCGGCTGGCGCACGTCTCCGACAGTAGCGCGCATGGCCAGCCCTGAACACAGCGCCAGATTTTTCACACCTGTATGACATACGCCTACAATAGTATCGCTGGCACTTTGTGAAATCCTTGAGATATGCTTATGAGAACACACTTTTATATAACTAAGAAATATATCGAGAGACAAAATCAGAAGTGATACAACCTGCTATACTGACCCCCCCCCCCCAACTTCCATGATCCATGGACCTTGCTGTTGGTGGGGAGACACCTGCCTCAGCGATACAGACAACCTACCGTAAGTGCAACCACAACGGAGGGGTATCTGTTGAGAGACAAGACAAACGCGTGGTTCCTGAAGAGGGGCTGCAGCTTTTTAGTAGTTGCAGGGCAACAGTCTGGGTGAATGACTGATCTGGCCTTGTAACACTAACCAAAACGGCCTTGATGTGCTGGTACAGCGAATGGCTGAAAGCAAGGGTAAACTAGAAGGGGAAACTACAGCCGTATTTTTTCCCGGGGCAATCATCATTACTGTGTGATGAAATTATGATGGCGTCTTCTTGGGTAAAATTTTCCGGAGGGAAAAAGTCTCCTATTCGGATCTCTGGGCAAGGACTACTCAAGAGAACGTCGTTATCAGGAGAAAGAAAACTGGCGTTCTACGGATCGGAGCGTGGAATGTCAGATCCCTTAATCGGGCAGGTAGGTTAGAAAATTTAAAAAGGGAAATGCATAGGCTAAAGTTAGATATAGTGGGAATTAGAGAAGCTCGGTGGCAGCAGGAACAAGACGTTTCGTCAGGTGAATACAGTGTTATAAATCATCATTATCATCATCATCATCATTTAAGACTGATTATGCCTCTCAGCGATCAGTCTGGAGCATAGTGCCACTTATAAAATTCCTCCACGATCCCCTATTCAGTGCTAACATTGCTGCCTCTCCTGATGTAAAGCCTATTACCTAAAAATCATTCTTAACCGAATCCAGATACCTTCTCCTTGGTCTACTCCGACTTCTCCTACCCTCTACTGCTGAACCCATGAGTCTCTTGGGTAACCTTGCTTCTCCCATGAGTGTAACATGACCCCACCATCTAAGCCTGTTCGCCTTGACTGCTACATCTATACAGTCCATTCCCAGTTTTTCTTTGATTTCCTCATTGTGGACACCCTCCTGCCGTTGTTCGCATCTACTAGTACCTGCAATCATCCTAGCTACTTCCATATCCCTAACCTCAACCTTATTGATAAGGTACCCTGAATCCTTCCAGCTTTCGATCCCATACAACAAAGTTGGTCGAAAGATTGAACGGTGCCCAGATAACTTAGTCTTGGTACTGACTTCCTTCTTGCAGAAGAGAGTAGATCGTGGCTGAGCGCTTTCTGCATTAGCTTTGCTACACCTCGTTTCCAGTTCTTTCACTATGTGGCCATCCTGTGAGAATATGCATCCTAAGTACTTGAAACAGTCCACCTCTTATAACTTTGTTCCTCCTATTTGGCACTCAGTCCGTTTATATCCCTTTCCCACTGACATTACTTTCGTTTTGGAGATGCTAATCTTCATACCATAGTCCTTACATATCTGAGCTACCTCTGAAATATTACTTTGCAAACCTTCAATCGAATCTACCATCACAACTAAGTCATCCGATTATGCTAGACTGCTTATTTTGTGTTCACACATCTTAATCTCACCCATCCAGTCTATTGTTTTTAACGTATGATCCATAAACAATTTGGACAACAGTGGAGACAGGTTGCAGCCTTGTCTTACCTCCGAAACTTCTCTGGACCATGAACTCAATTTATTCATTTATTTATAAATACAAGATCAAATAGGGATTTTGCAGGAATATGTTTAATAATTAATAAAATAATAGGAGTGCGGGTAAGCTACTACGAACAGCATAGTGAACGCATTATTGTAGCCAAGATAGACACGAATACCACGCCTGCCACAGTAGTACAAGTTTATATGTCAACTAGCTCTGCCGATGACGAAGAAATTGATGAAATGTATGTTGAGATAAAAGAAATTATTCAGATAGTGAAGGGAGACGAAAATTTATTAGTCATGGGTGACTGGAATTCGACAGTAGGAAAAGGGAGAGAAGGAAAAGTAGTAGGTGAATATGGATTGGGGGTAAGGAATGAAAGAGGAAGCCGCCTGGTAGAATTTTGCACAGAGCATAACTTAATAATAGCTGACACTTGGTTCAAGAATCATGAAAGAAGGTTGTATACATGGAAGAAACCTGGAGATACTAGAAGGTATGAGATAGATTATATAATGGTAAGACAGAGATTTAGTAACCAGGTTTTAAATTGTAAGACATTTCCAGGTGCATGTGGACTCTGACCACAATTTATTGGTTATGAACTATAGATTAACATAAGAAATTGAAAAAAAGGTAGGAACTTAAGGGGATGGAACCTGAATAAACTGAAAGAACCAGAGGTTGTGGAGAGTTTAAGAAAGATTATTAAGGAACGTTTGATAAATACGAGGAAAAGAAATACAGTAGAAGAAGAACGGGTAGCATTGAGAGATTAAATAGTGAAGGCCGCAGAGGATCAAGTAAGTAAAAAGACAATGGCTAGTAGAAATCCTTGGGTAACAGAAGAAATATTGAATTTAATTGATGAAAGGAGAAAATATTAAAATGCAGTAAAGGAAGCAGGCAAAAGGAATACAAACGTCTAAAAAAATGAGATCGACAGGAAGTGCAAAATAGCTAAGCAGGGATGGCTAGAGGAGAAATGTAAAGTTGTTGAGGCTTGTCTCACGAGGGGTAAGATAGATACTGCCTACAGGAAAATTAAAGAGACCTTCGGAGAAAAGAGAACCACTTTCATGAATATCTACAGCTCAGATGGAAACCCAGTTTCAAGTCAAGAAGGGAAAGCAGGAAGGTGGAAGGAGTATATAGAGGGTCTATGCAAGGGCTATGTACTAGAGGACAATATTATGGCAATGGAAGAGGATGTAGACGACGATGAAATGGGAGATATGATACTGCGTACAGAGTTTGACTGAGCACTGAAAGAACTGAGTCGAAACAAGGCCCCCGGCCCGCATCTCGTGGTCGTGCGGTAGCGTTCTCGCTTCCCACGCCCGGGTTCCCGGGTTCGATTCCCGGCGGGGTCAGGGTTTTCTCTGCCTCGTGATGGCTGGGTGTTGTGTGCTGTCCTTAGGTTAGTTAGGTTTAAGTAGTTCTAAGTTCTAGGGGACTGATGACCATAGCTGTTAAGTCCCATAGTGCTCAGAGCCATTTTTGAACAAGGCCCCGGGAGTAGACAACATTCCATTAGAACTATTGACAGCCTTGGGAGAGCCAGTCCTGACAAAACTCTACCATCTGGTGAGCAAGATGTATGAGACAGGCGAAATACCCTCAGACTTCAAGAAGAACATAATAATTCCAATCCCAAAGAAAGCAGGTGCTGACAGATGTCAAAATTATCGAACTATCAGTTTAATAAGTCACAGAAGCAAAATACTAACGCGATTCTTTACAGACGAATGGAAAAAATGGTAGAAGCCGACTTCAGGGAAGATCAGTTTGGATTCCGTAGAAATATTGGAACAAGTGAGGCAATACTAACCCAACGACTTATCTTAAAAGATAGATGAAGGAAAAGCAAACCTACGCTTAAAGCATTTGTAGACTCACAGAAAAGTTTTGACAATGGTGACTGGAATACTCTCTTTCAAATTCTGAAGGTGGCAGGGGTAAAATACAGGGAGCGAAAGGCTATTGACAATTTGTACAGAAACCAAATGACAGTAATAAGAGTCGAGGGAAATGAAAGGGAAGAAGTGTAAAGGAAGGGGGTTAGACAGAGTTGTAGCCTCTCCCCGATGCTATTCTATCTATATATTGAGCAAGCAGTAAAGGAAACAAAAGAAAAATTCGGAGTAGGTATTATAATCCACGGAGAAGATATAAAACATTTGAGGTTCGCCGATGACATTCTCATTCTGTCAGAGATACCAAAGGACTTGGAAGAGCAATTGAACAGAATGGACAGTGTCTTGAAAGCGAAATATAAGATGAACATGAACAAGAGCAGAATGAGGATAATGAAATGTAGTCGAATTAAGTGGGGTGATGCTGAGGGAATCAGATTAGGAAATTAGACACTTAAAGTTGTAAAGAAGTTTTGCTATCTGAGGAGCAAAATAACTGATAATGGTCGAAGTAGAGAGGATATAAAATGTAGACTGGCAATGGCAAGGAAAGCGTTTCTGAAGAAGAGAAATGTCTTAACATCGAGTATTGATTTAAGTGTCAGGAAGTCGTTTCTGAAAGTATTTGTATGGAGTGTAGCCATGTGTGAAAGTGAAACATGGACGATAAATAGATTGGACAAGAAGAAAATAGAAGCTTTCGAAATGCGGTGCTACAGAAGAATGCTGAAAATTTGATGGGTAGATCACATAACTAATGATGAGGAATAGAAATGCGTAGAAGAGGAGTTCGTGGCACAAGGGTTCGGTTGGTAGGACATGTTCTGAGGCATCAAGGGATCACCAATTTAGTATTGAAGGGCAGCGTGGAGGGTAAAAATCGTAGAGGGAGACCAAGAGATGAATACGCTAAGCAGATTCAGAAGGATGTAGGTTGCAGTAGGTAATGGGACATGATGAATCTTGCACAGGATAGAGCAACATGGAGAGCTGCATCAAACCATTCTCAGGACTGAAGACCACAACAACACAAACACTGACGTTGAACTGGGATAACGAAATTCATAAAACAGTTCGATATAATGTAAAATTACTACGACTAAAGACAGTTGCCAATGTGAAGAGACAAATGATTTCGTGTCTCAGTTACCCACTAGCCCTCAGCTTATCCAAATAAACTCTCTTGCTGCCTTTGCGCCTGCCGTGGTCTCCAATGGTCATCGTTGTGTGTATGTACATGTGCATGCTCCTCAAGGGCTTTTTCTTAGAAATATTTTCGTTCCCATGTGCATGGGCTTCTTTCTCAAGAGTTCTAAAGAGATTGCTGTGTTGGAAAGGCATATTTGTTCCTGCCCCTAGGGGTTACAAGAAAGTATGGAATCAACGTTAAGCCGGCGGGAAAGCCTGCGCGTGCTAAGGCATCACGCCTCTGGTGGCAAGGCCATATCCGTTGTGGAATCGAGTCACCTCTCTGACATGGATGTGATTCTCACTAGAATAAGTCAGGTTAAGCTAGGCTAAGTAGTAGGCCTACAAGATCGTTTCTAAGTACATTTGCCGTCGACGGGAGTAAGACTCATGAAGAAAGGAAAAAATAGTTTGAAGTTTGTTCGTTTTTTATTTTCCTTGTGACTGCTTCTTCTTATCTATTTAACTAAAACATTATTTCACTATTGTTTTATATTTGATGAATCGATACAGCTTGTTTTCTTTATAACAAGGAGCGTTAGCATCAAACACGGCACTGAAGAGTGTGAAAATAACGGAGACGGCATCTCTGTTTTTCTAAGCTGTTCATTCAACTATAGACAGGATTTTAGCTTCTGTAATAGATATACAGAAGAACACGTTTGAAGACAGAGGCTATGGCCTAATGTATTTTCGCAGGCACTGGAAGAGGAACTGTCTTTACTATCACAGATAATGGTGAACTGAGTAGCAACTGGTCATCAGGCGAACTTATAAGCATCTCAACCCCTGACGTAAAACGTATTATGTTTTTAATGTTGGACGCATTTATCTGCCTGTAAGTCTGTCAGTGGCATCTTAGCTCCCAAACAGTTGGACCAATCTTAACGCCTTTTTCTTTATATTGATGGCTGGTTTAATCTAGATGATATTAAATATATTTGATTAAAATTTCCTCTACCGTTTAAAGAACATCATCTCTAGGTGGTAAAAAAACGTTTGCCGTTAACGTTGCCTGACTGGTAAGAGGTAAATCATTTGATGTAAATCTAATAACAATCAACATCACAGAGCGCCTTTGAAAATCCATATAACAATAAACTTTTTGTTGAGTTGACTGAGTTTAGGAAGTGTATCAGGATTTGTCTTCCACCATGAAAGTGGACTGGCCGGCTCATCGTGCGGACTCACCATGTTAGTACTCGTATATTTCTCTAGTCTTTCTCTCGATTCTGGTATAGATGATCACCGGTTTTTGAATTTTGTTGTAGGAGGAGGCATTATTAAATCTTTCTTCACTTTGGCCACAATTACTTCGTTCATGTTTGCCAAATATTTTGTGAAATTTCTCTTTCCTCTTCATGTAGTTCCGGTCTCGGAAACTAACATACGGCCAGGAGGGCGGTGTGCTGACCACATGCCCCTCTATATCCGCATCCAGTGACGCCTGCGGGCTGTGGGTGACGCGGTGGCCGGTCGATACCGTTGGGCCTTCATGGCCTGTTAGGAAGGAGTTTACTTTTCTTCATGTAGCAGTGACAATTCCTTGAAAGGTGAACGTCGCCGCACTTTGGCAGCGATTGATGCGCGGCGCTACAAATGGTGGCGTTGGCTCATTTTCGCCTTCCAGATCATCTGTGGCCTCACTGAAAAACCTGCTGAAACTCCATAAAGCTTTCCATAGTTGCACTGTGATAAGACTTTATCGCCTCGTATTTGCTGGATTCACGCAGACCGATCGCTATTTGGTCTTTTGGCGTGTGAAATGACTGTAGCCTTCGTAGCCTTATATGCACACTGTTTCAATTAGTTTCAACGTCCTGATTCAATGTCTTCCGTAATCTAGCATCTGAGACCGACGCCTTGATAAACCCTAACAACTTACAACCACCTAGGGTGGATTTATATTCGGCAGGAATTTAATCCCTTAAAAACATTTCTTTGCAATTGTGCCACAGTGCTGTACTGATACAGTGTAACACACATGGGAGACATGTCTTAACGGTAGCCTCCTGATCCGCGAGAAGAGTAACTTTTTACCAGTTATCGACAGAAATAGTTCTTCCATCTGTTCTTACATTTTTCTAATTATGCTCGTATTTTCGCTAGTCTTTGCAACATAGAGGAACTTCGTAGTTGGCGTACTATTATTTTTCGTTCTCCGTGTGTGCGTCGACTCATCGATACAAAATGACGTAACAGTTAGGTAGTTGTTCTTCCGCTAGCTCCAGAGGTCACACGTCACTGCACATTGTTTTTTAGATAGTGCCTCTTTCACTTCAGGTATAAGCCCGCTCCTGATCTGGTCAGCAATGTCTTTGATGTGCCTCGGTACACAAGGTAGAATTTCGGCGGTGAGCAGTCCACATTTCACTCCTATATTTACGACTTCTTGACTGAACCCTTCTCCACTTATTACACTGCTGTGTGTGCGTGTGTGTGTTGAGGTTTATGGGCGCTCAACATCGAGGTCATCAGTTATTACACTGCTGGCCACCGTAAATGCAACATCAAGAAAGACAAGAGGTAGTTTTATTTTGTAGATAACATGTTGACCAAGTATCAAATGATTACGTTTACAGACGTCTGTGACGTGGTTCCTGCCAGAATCAGTAGCCAGTGTAGCCGCCATTGTTGGAGATCACCGCTGCCACACGTCTCGGCATTGAGACAAAGAGACGTTTGATGTGTTCCTGGGGTACAGCAGCCCAAGCAGCTTCCACACGTTGCCAAAGATCATCTGGTGTGGCAGCTGGGGATGTAATCTGGGTCACTCGTTGAGCAACCATGGACCACATGTTTTCTATCGGCGAAAGATCCGGAGAGCGAGCCGGCCAGGGAAGCAAATCAATCTGGTTATTGACGAAGAACCTTTGGACAATGCGTGCCACGTGTGGTAGCGCATTATCCTGTTGAAATATGGCTGTGGCCGAGCCCTGAAGGTAAGGAAGGACAACTGGCTCCAGCTCCTCGGATATGTAGCGCCAGCTACACTCCTGGAAATGGAAAAAGGAACACATTGACACCGGTGTGTCAGACCCACCATACTTGCTCCCTGCGAGAGGGCTGTACAAGTTATGATCACGCGCACGGCACAGCGGACACACCAGGAACCGCGGTGTTGGCCGTCGAATGGCGCTAGCTGCGCAGCATTTGTGCACCGCCGCCGTCAGTGTCAGCCAGTCTGCCGTGGCATACGGAGCTCCATCGCAGTCTTTAACACTAGTAGCATGCCGCGACAGCGTGGACGTGAACCGTATGTGCAGTTGACGGACTTTGAGCGAGGGCGTATAGTGGGCATGCGGGAGGCCGGGTGAACGTACCGCCGAATTGCTCAACACGTGGGGCGTGAGGTCTCCACAGTACATCGATGTTGTCGCCAGTGGTCGGCGGAAGGTGCACGTGCCCGTCGACCTGGGACCGGACCGCAGCGACGCACGGATGCACGCCAAGACCGTAGGATCCTACGCAGTGCCGTAGGGGACCGCACCGCCACTTCCCAGCAAATTAGGGACACTGTTGCTCCTGGGGTATCGGCGAGGACCATTCGCAACCGTCTCCATGAAGCTGGGCTACGGTCCCGCACACCGTTAGGCCGTCTTCCGCTCACGCCCCAACATCGTGCAGCCCGCCTCCAGTGGTGTCGCGACAGGCGTGAATGGAGGGACGAATGGAGACGTGTCGTCTTCAGCGATGAGAGTCGCTTCTGCCTTGGTGCCAATGATGGTCGTATGCGTGTTTGGCGCCGTGCAGGTGAGCGCCACAATCAGGACTGCATACGACCGAGGCACACAGGGCCAACACCCGGCATCATGGTGTGGGGAGCGATCTCCTACACTGGCCGTACACCACTGGTGATCGTCGAGGGGACACTGAATAGTGCACGGTACATCCAAACCGTCATCGAACCCATCGTTCTACCATTCCTAGACCGGCAAGGGAACTTGCTGTTCCAACAGGACAATGCACGTCCGCATGTATCCCGTGCCACCCAACGTGCTCTAGAAGGTGTAAGTCAACTACCCTGGCCAGCAAGATCTCCGGATCTGTCCCCCATTGAGCATGTTTGGGACTGGATGAAGCGTCGTCTCACGCTGTCTGCACGTCCAGCACGAACGCTGGTCCAACTGAGGCGCCAGGTGGAAAGGCATGGCAAGCCGTTCCACAGGACTACATCCAGCATCTCTACGATCGACTCTATGGGAGAATATCAGCCTGCATTGCTGCGAAAGGTGGATATACACTGTACTAGTGCCGGCATTGTGCATGCTCTGTTGCCTGTGTCTATGTGCCTGTGGTTCTGTCAGTGTGATCATATGATGTATCTGACCCCAGGAATGTGTCAATAAAGTGTCCCCTTCCTGGGACAATGAATTCACGGTGTTCTTATTTCAATTTCCAGGAGTGTATTTAAAGTACCGGAAATGCGTACTAGAGGCGTGCGAGAGTAATATCCAATACCTCCCCATACCATAATACCCGGTGCAAGACCAGTGTGGCGGTGCATAATGCAGCTGTCCAGCATCCTCTCTCCACGGTGTCTCCACACTCGAATCCGACCATCGTGGTGCTGCAGACAGAAGCGTGCCTCGTCAGTAAAGACAACGTCCACACCCGTCTGTCATCACACCATTGGTGACGGAGACGTCTGTGGTTCTGCGTCAATGGTAGACGAAGCAATGGACGTCTTGCGGACAGACCACTCTGCTGTAAACGGCGTCTAATGGTACGCGCAGACACTGGATGATGCGTTACAGACGCAATGTGCTGTGCTATGGTTCGGGATGTCACTGAGCGATCCGTCACTGCCATGCGCACAATTGTCCTATCAGTACGTGCAGTGCTGCACCGAGGTGAATGCGATCGACCACGTCGGTCCGTCGTACCCTCCTGCATCCAACGGTCACATATCCGCATTACAGTTGTTTGGTTTCGTCCAACACGACTAGCGATTTCTCTGTATGATAATCCACGATCTCGGTAAGCCACTATCCTTCCTCTGTCGAACTCGGATACTCGATCAAAAGATGTTCGCTGTTGTCTACGAGGCATAACTGATCGTCTTGTGAAACAACCACAAGGTAAACACACGTGCCGAACGTACACTCGTCGAAATCGCCAAGCCTTAAATGGCGCTATGAGGTGGCGCCACAGGCGCGCGTGATGTGCGTCTGCGCTGAAATTCTAATCAGTTGCATATCTCATCGCTGCAAACTCATGGTGTAAATTTCACTTGATTCGGATGCTTCCTTCTGGGTGTTGCATTTACGGTGGCCAGCAGTGTATATTAAAATCTCGGGGATCATTTGAGCACAGGAGAACTCATATCTCTCTATCCACCAGTTTATCAGCACTGAAAGCTGCAGCTGCCTTCTTTAAACTTAAGTCTTACCGCTCCGTATATGCTTGTCTCATAGACAGGTAGAGGTCCACAACCTTCATTCTTGCACTGGACATCGGCAATGGGAAGATGAGTATCTCTTTCCACAACTTCATGAAAACGTCACAATAAACAAGATTAATGTACTCGTATATTAAATGAGAACAATTCTCGTTAAGTCAGCTGTCACATCAATTGTCATCAAGAACCAATACTTATAAAATAGAGAAGTGAATCGACCAATGCAGTAGTATCATGTCTGGAATTTGTACGGTATATTTTATAGACTTTTAGTAATCATAGAAGAGCTAACCTGAAATTTTTCGCAACTACAACTACTTTTTCTTACTCCCAGACTATTCAGTAAATAGTACGTTCGCTCAGCTAGTTTACTGAAAATAGTTTCTTTTAGTGACTGCTGACCTTGTACGATGTCCGATTATAGACGTGGCTTCACTTCCACTCATGCTCAACTAAATGCCGTAAATACCTGAACATTGTCGCAACAAGTGAAGACAGGCGCTACGTTACGTGAATGCAGGAATATCGGATAGCACGGTAACTCGTCGTCTCGTGCCGATTCGACAGCTGTCGCCGCGAACGCTCCACACGCGGCGTAACGTCAGCTGTCCCCACTCAACGCGCCCTAGCCGAAAGACACAAGCGAGCGAGACTCACCGGCACTTTGGCTATAGTTCCACTAAAATTGCTTCCAATTGACGTCTGTCACTTGCCGCTACAGTGTCGCCACATCTGCAGCCGGCTACGGCTCGGCTACGTGGCCCACTTTACAAATGCTATTGATGCGTGATGCGGAACAACGTTAAAAGCGGCCGCAACGATGTTTGACGGATATGCGAGGTGCTCTGTCGACAACTCGTTTTCGGTGACCAATGACTGAACTGCGGTACTCGAACTGCCGATTTACCCACCGAGGAGCAGCTCTGGTTGGCACTTGACTGTAGGATACAGGCGACGCAGACAGATTCTCAAGGGAAAAGAAAAGAAAAAAAAAAAGAAAAAACAATGAGAGCAAGGAAAAATAAGAACAAAGAAATAGGTCAATACGATAACGAAAATGACGCAGCCGAATACTGGAAATTTTATAATAACTACTTTTAAATTAATTAATACTCGTAAAATAATAATAATAATGGGTCTTTTGATTAGAGTTACAAATTTAAAAAAAAGAAAAATTTTTGGATTTCAAGAGATCAGAAAGTACGGTCTTCTACAGGACCGGCCAATGCGCTAACGACTGTGCTCTGACATGTTGTGCGAAAGTGTAATGTTTATGAATGTCCTACCCCAGTAGCTACGATAAATTTCAGCCTTCAAAAATTGGGTTTCACTTAATACCGTGCGAAAAATGGGGAATGTAAGCCGATCTATGTGGTTATAATAACTGTGAATGTGACGTTGAATCACGTCTAGTACTTTGCTTAGTGCGCGTATGAAACGCGTGTATATCTTTAGCATCGTTGTGTGTATGTGTGTGTGTGTATGTGTGTGTGTGTGTGTGGCTATCATGTGTGGTGAAACACGAAATAAAAGGGCCAGAACCAAAGACGTCGGACAAAGTGACCAATTGTTGTGGGCGAACGTTTCGGGCGTAATGTTGAGCGCTCTGGTAGGAGCAAACTAGCTCCAGTACGTGGAGTGTGAACTTTGAGCAAGTGTAGTCGGACTATGCTCTTCTTGTGACCATCACGGTCATGGCGGCGCTCTTGAAAATGACATGCACGCACCGTCCGCGCTCTCGCGGCTGCAGCACGACGCGCGACGCTGGAGGCGGGGAAAACAAGCGTGCCGTTCGATATGGCACAATTTAAGATTAATGAAATAGAGATGCTGAATAAAATGCGTTTAGGTGTCAAAAGGGAATTATGTAGGGCCATCAAAGACTACCATAGCAGAATGTCATTGAACGTCCTTGTACAAACTGCAAAGAAATTCTGATCACAGTTAAAGGCAGTGTGCGGCACCAAAGGCAGTGTCAAGGCACTCAAGGATTTAACAGGAAATGAAACTGTAATAAAATGAAACAGCGGCCTTAATTGACGCCGATCGTATACACAATTCCATCAGTGGCCATCATCTACGAACTGGTTTCCGTAGACAGTGACAACGATGTTGTGTCTTCAAGCACCATGGTTGGATGGACATACAAAAAGAAATGCAGCTGGTGCTATTAATCCTTTCAGACTCAAATTTTTTCTGGAGGAAGAAAAATATTTCTTTATGTGGTAATGCTCCTTGGTGATTTTTAACGATCTGAGGTGCATGACTTATACTAAAATGTGTACCTATTTTCAAAACATACTTTGCACCCTTGCCTTCATATTATGGACAAAACTAACTAATTACAAAATATTCTTTATCGTCATAAATAGTAAAATTATAACATCCGAAATAACGGTAACGGTATTTAATTAAACTGTGGAATACAGCGAACTAAGTACTTTATGTATTCTGGTGGTAACGAGCTGCTGCGTTACTGTTAAGTTGATTTGCTGATATTTTCATACTGTTTCCCAAGAGCTGGCAGCACTTGCGCATGATTAAAAGATCGATCATTCACCAAGTTGTACCTCAAGTTTCGGTTTTATCGTGAAATATATTTCTGTTGCAACTAAGATACAGTAAAAGTCAATGTACACAACTGTGCACAGATGATCATAAAAGGTGAAGCAAAATGCTGTATTCTGTTTTCAAATTATCCTTTACAAAGAAGGTCTAAGAAACTCAGTGTGAACTTAACACAACTCCGTATATGACTGACATAAGTATTTGCTTCAATGCTGCTTCGTCGTATCACGTTATGAAAGCCAAAAGATAAGGCTACCATTTATCAACGTATGCGCAGTCTTTCTAGTTTTTCAAAATGCATTTGACGCAGTACCTATCCATAACTTATTAACCAAACGTCAATCAAATGTGGAATGAAACGAAATATGTATGTAGATCGAAGCTTTCACAGTAAGGACGCGAACGTTATCTCGTATGGAAAAGCATTTCCTGATGTTGCGGCAACGTCAAGCATGCTTCATGAAAGCATAGTTCAGTAAAGTCCCGGAAGACAATACAAACCTTAACCTAATATCTTTATGGAGATGGTACAGTAACCTACAATGAAGTACTCTGTGAAAAACAGAACCCTCACAAAAACGAAGATGATGTATCTTTTGACTACAATACAAGTGGAGTACAACTCGACTTTCTGAAATCACACAGATACCAAGTTCATGAAGTCAAACTATCTCATCGGCTTAATCGTTTGTGCATCGGGTGGAAGACTTCGGTTCATTCGTGAGACGCTGTGAAAAAGCAATCAATTTACAAAAAATAAGCTTATACACGCACTAATCCTAGAATATGCCAGCCCTGCTAGCCGCACGGTCTAACGGGCTGCTTCCCGAGCGGGAAGGTGTGCTGGTCCCGAGCACGAATCCACCCGGCAGATTACTGTCGAGGTCAGTCCGGTGTGCCCGTCAGCCTGTGGATGGTTTTTAAGGCAGTTTTCCTTCTGCCTCAACGAATGCTGGTTCCCCTTATTCCGCCTCAATTACACTATGTCGGCGATTGTTGAGCAAACACTATCTCCACATATGTGTACACAATGATTACCAACATTTGGGGCTACACTCGTCTGGTTCAAATGGCTCTGAGCACTATGGGACTTAACATCTATGGTCATCAGTCCCCTAGAACTTAGAACTACTTAAACCTAACTAACCTAAAGATATCACACACATCCATGCCCGACGCAGGATTCGAACCTGCGACCGTAGCAGTCACGCGATTCCAGACTGAAGCGCCTAGAACCGCACGGCCACACTGGCCGGCACACACGTCTGGTATGAGACGTTCCGGGGGGGGGGGGGGGAAGGTTGGGGAGCGGTCCACTGGGGGCCGAACCCCACAATAACTCTGGGTTCGGTGTGGGGCGGCGGTGGGGTAGGTGGACTGCTGTGGCCAATTTTGGGGTTGTGAACCACTAAGCACTATGGCTGGACAAAGCCTCTCCGCCGTTTCTAGGTCCCAGGTTTAATACACAATACACACACAAATCCTAGAATATACTCAACTATGTAGAAACCATACCAAATTGCAGCAACACCTGACATTCAGAGCTCACAAGAAACGGCAGCACCAGTGGTCACAGGTTTGAATGGTTTGTGGGAAAGCGTTACGGAAATGTTGAAGCTTGAGAGAAACCGAAAAACAGCTAACAACAAAAAGCAAATAAGAACCAGTGTCAAAACTGCAAAATAATTACAGTGCGCACAGAGATTTCTGCAATTGTTTCCCATACTCTGAATGCTAGTGGTACTGGGAAAAACGTTAGTACATTGTAAAGCATACATACACGCACACAAATCAATGCACCACGAAGGGGCTACGAAAAATTCGTCACAAATTGCTATTCATACACTTATCGGCGGGATAGCAAAACAGTAAACATCGGCGGCCGATGAATGGATATGTGACGCTGTAGCACAGTTTCACCACGCAGCTGGAAAGAATGGTACACAGGGCACATAACCATACCGAAGCGAAAAGCTTTTGCTAATTTCATTCCGTGCACTGAGTTAGACAGTATCTATGCCTCGCAGACAGATGCGTGAACTGTGTTCGCAAATGTCAGAATTTGAAAGAGGACGTGTAGTTAGGCTCCAAGAAGCAGTTTGGAATAACCTGCGAATCGCTCAACATTTCAATAGGAACGATGAAACTATTCGACTCTGTTGGCAGCAATGGATGAATCATCGTCGAACACAGCCTCAACAAGGAAACAATCGACCTGGACGCAAGCCACAACGTAGAGACGGAGCAGTCTTGAGAGAGGAATTTGGAGCCTCTGATTCGTCATTATCATCAATGTGACATGCAACTGATGCATGACCTCAAGGACCATTTTTAGGCGGCCCTCAGAAACGGGTCTTGGACCACGGCACCCACTGCACCAGCTACGATTGACGTCTGTACACCAACAAGACCGTTTCTTATGGTGTCAGTCATATTCTACCTCCAAGCTCATTGACTGGAGCAGTGGTGCATGCCGCTTCGAAATTAGCCCCGATGACCAGAGAAGTTGGCTCTGGAGACGAACAGAACAACGTTGGGATACCAACATGAATTCCGCTCGCCATATTGCCCAATAACAAAGAGTGGTGGTTTCGGATATCATTTCATAGCAGGACCCCTTTGGTTGGTATCCGCGGCCCTCTTTCAGTATAGCGGTACATCTACAATATCCTACATCCCATTTGGTTGCCCTTCTTGGCAACCTATCTTGGGGTTACATTTCAGCAAGATAACGTCCGCCCGCACACGCCGGAAGTTTCTACTGCTTGCTTTCGTGCTTTCCAAGGCCCGTCTTCGCCAGTAAGCTCTCCAGATCTCTCTCAACTGAGAACGTTTGGAGCATCATGGGCAGGCCCCTCCAACCAGCGGGATTTTGACGGTCTGACGCCCCAATTTGACACGGTATGCCTCAGAATGCAGTTGTAGGGGAAGGAGTAGAAGAAAAGGTTACAGGAGAATATGGGTTTGGGACAAGGAATGAAAGAGGAGAAAGACTCATTGAGTTCTGTAACAAGTTTCAGCTAGTAATAGCGAATACCCTGTTCAAGAATCACAAGAGGAGGAGGTATACTTGGAAAAGGCCGGGAGATACGGGAAGATTTCAATTAGATTACATCATGGTCAGACAGAGATTCCGAAATCAAATACTTGATTGTAAGGCGTACCCAAGAGCAGATATAGACTCAGACAATATAGACAATAGTGATGAAGAGTAGGCTGAAGTTCAAGACATTAGTCAGGAAGAATCAATACGCAAAGAAGTGGGATACGGAAGTACAAAGGAATGACGAGATACGTTTGAAGTACTCTGACGCTATAGATACAGCAATACGGAATAGCGCAGTAGGCAGTACAGTTGAAGAGGAATGGACATCTCTAAAAAGGGCCATTACAGAAGTTGGGAAGGAAAACATAGGTACAAAGAAGGTAGCTGCGAAGAAACCATGGGTAACAGAAGAAATACTTCAGTTGATTGATGAAAGGAGGAAGTACAAACATGTTCCGGGAAAATCAGGAATACAGAAATACAAGTCGCTGAGGAATGAAATATATAGGAAGTGCAGCAACCTAAGACGAAATGGCTGCAGGAAAAATGTGAAGACATCGAAAAAGATATGACTGTCGGAAGTACAGCCTAAGCATACAGGAAAGTCAAAACAACCTTTGGTGACATTAAAAGCAACGGTGGTAACATTAAGAGTGCAACGGGAATTCCACTGTTAAATGCAGAGGAGAGAGCAGATAGGTGGAAAGAATACATTGAAAGCCTCTATGAAGGTGAAGATTTGTCTGATGTGATAGAAGAAGAAAAAGGATTCGATTTAGAAGAGATAGGGGATTCAGTATTACAATCGGAATTTAAAAGAGCTTTGGAGGACTTAGGGTCAAATAAGGCAGAAGGGATAGATAACATTCCATCAGAATTTCTAAAATCATGGGGGGAAGTGGAAACAAAACGAGTATTCACGTTGGTGTGTAGAATATATGAGTCTGGCGATATACCATCTGACTTCCGGAAAAGCATCATCCACACAATTCCGAAGACGCCAAGAGCTGGCAAGTGCGAGAATTATCGCACAATGAGCTTAACAGCTCATGCATCGAAGCTGCTTACAAGAATAATATACAGAAGAATGGAAAAGAAAATTGAGAATGCGCTAGGTGACGATCAGTTTGGCTTTAGGAAAAGTAAAGGGACGAGAGAGGCAATTCTGACGTTACTGCTAATAATGGAAGCAAGGCTAAACAAAAATCAAGACGCTTTCATAGGATTTGTCGACCTGGAAAAAGCGTTCGACAGTATAAAATGGTGCAAGCTGTTAGAGATTCTGAAAAAGTAGGCGTAAGCTGTAGGGAGAGACGGGTCATATACAATATGTACAACAACCAAGAGGGAATAATAAGAGTGGATGATCATGAACGAAGTGCTCGTATTAAGAAGGGTGTAAGGCAAGGCTGTAGCCTTTCGCCCCTACTCTTCAATCTGTACATTGAGGAAGCGATGATGGAAATAAAATAAAGGTTCAGGAGTGGAATTAAAATACAAGGTGAAAGGATATCAATGATACGAATCGCTGATGACATTGCTATCCTGAGTGAAAGTGAAGAATAATTAAATGATCTGCTGAACGGAATGAACAGTCTAATGAGTACACAGTATGGTTTGAGAGTAAATCGAAGAAAGACGAAGGTAATGAGAAGTAGTAGAAATGAGAACAGCGAGAAACTTAACATCAGGATTGATGGTCACGAAGTCAAAGAAGTTAAGGAATTCTGCTACCTAGGCAGTAAAATAACCAATGACGGACAGAGCAAGGAGGACATCAAAAGCAGACTCGCTATGGCAAAATGGGCATTTCTGGCCAAGAGAAGTCTACTAATATCAAATACCGGCCTTAATTTGAGGAAGATATTTCAGAGGATGTACGTCTGGAGTACAGCATTGTATGGTAGTGAAAAATGGACTGTGGGAAAACCGGAACAGAAGAGAATCGAAGGACTTGAGATGTGGTACTATAGACGAATGTTGAAAATTAGGTAGACTGATAAGGTAAGGAGTGAGGAGGTTCTACGCAGAATCGGAGAGGAAAGGAATATGTGGAAAACACTGATAAGGAGAAGGGACAGGATGATAGGACATCTGCTAAGACACGAGGGAATGACTTCCATGGCACTAGAGGGAGCTGTAGAGGGCAAAAACTGTAGAGGAAGACAGAGATTGGAATACGTCAAGCAAATAATTGAGGACGTAGGTTGTAAGTGCTACTCTGAGATGAAGAGGTTAGCACAGGAAAGGAATTCGTGGCGGGCCGCATCAAACCAGTCAGTAGACTGATGACCAAAGAAAAAAAAAGAGGACAAGAGAGTGCCCTGAACCTCTATCCGCTCCTCCGCCCTCTTTGACAAGGCCGTTGGCAGCATGAGGCTGACTTCTTATGCCGGAAGTCTTCGGACGCAAATGCTGAAAAAAAAAAATGCCTGAGAAGAACACCCAAAAAAAAAAAACTTTCAATCAATAGCGTAAGGACCATTTATTGTGCCTGCTCATTTTGTGGCGCTCTTTCTCTTGAATCCATCAGCCACTTTTCCTTAAACTGGTATTTTTCATTTATTTTATGTTATTTTTCTTACATCTACCGATTTCCATCGCCAGTCAGGTAATTCTTTCGTATTGCGTCGTTCTTTTTTTTTTCTTTTTGAAGTGTACGTGGTCCATCCTGCTGGGAAGGGTCCGAATGAGCCTCATGTGGGTTTCTGTTCTTACAACAATAGCTCATCACGTCGTCACTTTCAAGCCCTCAGTTTCCCCAAAGTTATAGAAGTAGTAATCCATTTTTCTACTGTCACATCAACACCGCTTCATTCTTTGTACAGAGACATAAACAGAACACGGTAACTGATTACTAGCGTCGCTTTTGACATAATCAGTTATCACACTCGGTATACCTCTGAGTGATATATGACTGTACGCATAATTTTGAGGGAAGCTTCTCGGATAACATGAGGTAAGGTGTGATAAAAAAGGTTCCCGTTCAAAGGTCAAACAGTCCAAAACCGGTACTCCAATAATGCAGATCGTCGTCAGCACTGAGACTATCATACCACCGACGCACCAGGTTGACGATCCCCGTTAGGTAAAAGGCAATATCGTGCTGCGTGACGATATAAGTAATTACCTACTGCGCATGCTTGCCAGACAGGAATCATCGACCCTTGAAGCACGTTTTCAAGGTTCTGAACGCGAGGTAATCTCATGAGAGAGAGATCAGGACTATACGGCTATTGCTCCAGTGTCTCCCACTTGAGTTGGTTGGCGTAGCTTCTGCGTTACGATATTTGCAATATTGGGGCGTGCGTTATCATGAAGGAACAGACAACATGTCGCGCTACGTTGCATACACGCTACAGCAATTCCCTGACACGGAAAATTTTGTATCGTTCCTTATATTGAGATCCACTTGCTGTGCAATTACTGCACTACGTCGACCAAAGACACATTGAGCACAAATCTGTAAATGCTGCACTATCGTTGTTAGTAATCTACCCAAAGACATTTCTGCGTAATCACATACACTACTGGCCATTAACGTTGCTACACCAAGAAGAACTGCAGATGATAAACAGGGGTTCATTGGACAAATATATTATACTAGAACTGACATGTGATTACATTTTCACGCAGTTTGGGTGCATAGATCCTGAGAAATCAGTACCCAGAACAACCACCTCTGGCCGTAATAACGGCCTCGATACGCCTGGGCATTGAGTCAAACAGAGCTTAGATGGCGTGTACAGGTACAGCTGCCCATGCAGCTTCAACACGATACCACAGTTCATCAAGAGTAGTGCCTGGCGTATTGTGACGACCCAGTTGCTCGGCCAACATTGACGAGGCGTTTTCAATTGGTGACAGATCTGGATAATGTGTTGGTCAGGGTACCAGGCGAACATTTTCTGTATCCAGAAAGACCCGTACAAGGCCTGCAACATACGGTCGTGCATTATCCTGCAGTAATGTAGGGTTTCGCAGGGATCGAATGAAGGGTAGAGCCACGGGTCGTAACACATCTGAAATGTGACGTCCACTGTTCAAAGTGCCGTCAATGCGAACAAGAGGTAACTGAGACGTGTAACCAATGGCACCCCATACCATCACGCTGTGTGATACACCAGTATGGTGATGACGACTACACGCTTTCAAAGTGCGTTCACCGCGATGTCACCAAACACGTATGCGACCATCATGATGCTGTAAACAGAACCTAAATACATCAGAAAAAATGACGTTTTGCCATTCGTGCATCCCAGGTTCGTCGTTGAGTACACCATCACAGGCGCTCCTGTCTGTGATGCAACGTCAAGGGTAACCACCGGCATGGTCTCCGAGCTGATAGTCCAAGCTGCTACATAAACTGCGTCGAACTGTTCGTGCAGATGGTTGTTGTCTTGCATACGTCCCCATATGTTGACTTGGCAATCGAGACGTGGCTGTACGATCCGTTACCCCCAGGCGGATAAGAAGCCTTTCATCTCGACTGCTAGTGATACGAGACCGTTGGGATCAAGCACGGCGATCCATATTACTCTCCTGAACGCACCGATTCCATATTCTGCTAACAGTCATTGGATCTCGACCAACGCGAGCGGGAATGTCGCGATACGATAAACCGCAATCGCGATAGGCTACAATACGACCTTTATCAAAGTCGGAAACGTGATCGTACGCATTTGTCCTCTGTACACGAGGCATCACAACAACGTTTCACCAGGCAAGGATGGTCAATTGCTGTTTGTGTATGAGAAATCGGTTGCAAGCTTTCCTCATGTCGGCACGTTGTAGGTGTCGCCACCGGCGCCAACGTTGTGTGAATGCTTTGAAGAGCTAATCATTTGCATATCACAGCATCTTCTTCCTGTCAGTCGAATTTTGCGTCTGTAGCACGTCATCTTCTTGGTGTAGCAATTTTAATAGCCAGTAGTGTAATTTATGTACGAGGGCTATTCGGAAAATAGGGAACGATAGGTCGTGAAATGGAAGCCGCTGTGAAAATCAAAACTGTCTTATTTGCATCAGCTATAACTTCCAGCTACTTATCTCCATAGTCGCCGATCCGAATTAGTCGTATGTCGTAACGTTCTACCAACTTCCAAATACCCTCGTTATAGAAGGCAGTCGCCACTGCTTTCCGCCAATTCTCTAAGCTGGCTTACAGCTCGTTCTCTGTGTCAAAATGTTGTCTTCATAGCCAGCGGTTCATGTGAGCAGAGTTGAAGCTAAGACGGAGAAAATTGCATGCTATATTGGGAGTAATCAAACATTTCCAATCGATAACGATGCAGGAGCATCTTCATTGCCCCTGCAAAATGCGCCTGAGAATTGAATTGAAGAAGAAAACGCACAACTGTTATGTAATGTTGCTTGCATAGCTTCAGGCGAAATTTCTTACCAAGTGCTCGTACTTGGCGGGAGACGCTATTGTTCTAGGTACCTTTACGTGCTCCATGCGTGGTCAGCACTAAAAAGAGCAAGGTAACGCGATCGATGGGCATACTAGAGACATTGCCCACACACTTGTGCAAAACTTGATCGGATATTCACTGTGCTTTCCATTTCGCGACCGATCGTTCCTTACTTTCCGAAGAACCCTCGTGCTTACGAATTAACGACTAGCTCAATCGATTATATTGAATGTTGCAAAAATATAGCTTGATGTCCCAAAGGCTTTTAAGCTTCCAATTACCGACTCTTACTTCTATCTTTATTACTTCGTTATACGTCATACGAACGAACTTGGCAGGACATAATTTTGGAGTAATTACTGTAATTACTTCGCAACTCTGACGCTGATGGAAACATTAATGACATAGGCAGTGGAACTCAGATTAATGGTGTGTTCCTAGTTTCCCAAAGGCATTTAATGCAGTTCCGAACTGTTGTTTACCGAACAAAATTCGAATTTAAACAGATTATCGGACTAGATATATAACTGAATTCACGTGAGGTCAAGCTGAACACAATGCTCGTAGCTGTACAGATAAATCCAGGAGTACTTCAAGGGATTGCTATAGCACCCTTGCTCTTTAAAAACTGTATACAGATGACGTATTGGATAACGTCTGTAGCTCAATGAGACTTGAAGCTTTCGATGCTGTTATCTGTTGGAAGCTTCCAAATGTAGAAGACTGAAGTAAAATTCTGAGAGATCTGCCAATTAATTAATGGAAGAGATAGGGAAGATCCAATAAAGAGCAGTCTACAAAGTTGAAATGGAACGTACATGTAGAATAATCAAGGAAAAGATAACGTTCTACTAGTCGGGGCTTGGAGTGTCAGAAGTCTCAAGGTGGTAGGGAAGCTGGATAATCAAGAAAAGGAAATGCTTTGGCTGTGTTTAGATGTAGTGCCGGTCAGTGAAGTGAGATGGAAAGAAGACAAATATTTCTGGTCAGATGAATGTAGGATAATATCAACAGCATCGGAATATGAATATTAGGGTAGGGCACAGAGTGAGTTACCGTGTCCAGTTCATCGATAGGGTTGTTCTCATCACAAACGACAGCAAGACAAAACCGACAACGATAGTTCAGTTATAAAAGCCGAGCTCGCAAGCCGAAGAAGAAGTGATAGAGAAAATATATGAGAATATTGAAGGGGACTTCAATCTGTTAAAGGAGATGGAAACCTAGTAGTCACGGGGGATTCGAATGTGGTTCTAGAGTAAGGGAAAACTCAGTACGTAAAGGGAAAAAAAATGGCTCTGAGCACTATGGGACTTAATTTCTCAGGTCATCAGTCCCCTATAACTTAGAACTGCTTAAACCTAACTGCCCTAAGGACATAACACACACCCATGCCCGAGGCAAGATTCGAAAATGCGACCGTAGCGGTCGCGCAGTTCCAGACTGTAGCGCCTAGATCCGCTCGGCCACCCCAACAGGCACGTAAAGGAAGATAGAAATGTAATAGTCATGGGGTACTGGAATGCGGTAGTAGGGAAAGGAGTAGAAGAAAGATAAACTACGGAAATCGGAAACAAAACGACTGTTCATATTGGTGTGTAGAATGAATAAGACTCACGATGTACCATCTGACTTTCCAAAGCCGGCTGCGGTGGTCTCACGGCTCTAGGCGCTCAGTTCGGAACCGCGCGAGTGCTACGGTCGCAGGTTGGAATCCTGCCTCGGGCATGGATGTGTGTGATGTCTTAAGGTTAGTTAGGTTTAATTAGTTCTACGTTCTAGGGGACTGATGACCACAGATGTTAAGTCCCATAGTGCTCAGAGCCATTTGAACCATTTGATTTTCGAAAATACTCACCCAGACGTAAGTAATAATTAATGCACAATCGGTTTAGCAGCTCGTGTATCCAAGTTTCCGGCAAGAATAATATACAGAAGGTTGGAAAAGAGATTTATGTCGGATAACGACTAGTTCGGGCTTAGGAAAGTTAAAGGCAACATAGAGGCAATTCTGACACTGCTGTTGATAAAGGAGGCAAGATTAAAGAAAAATGAAGACATGTTCATAGGATCTACTGAACTGGAAGAAGCTTTCGACAATGTAGACTGGTGCAAGTTGTTAGAAGCTTTCTCAATTTTTTTTAAAGGAATAAGCTATAAGGAAGTATACGATATGTACAATAATCAAGAGCGAATAATAAGACAAGAAGACACAGTACGAAGTGCTAACATTAGAAAGTATGTAAGACAGGGATGTAGTCTCCCAACCGCACTCTTGAATCTACACATCGAAGCAGCAATGGAGGAAATAAAAAAAACGTTCAAGATTGGAATTAATATTCGAAACGAACAGATATCAGTGATAAGATTCGCCAATGACATTGCTATTATCGGTGAAAGTGAAGAAGAATTATAAATCCCACTGAATACAATGAACAATCTGCTAAGTACAGAGTACGGACTGAGAGAAAACCGAAGAAAGACGAAACTAAAGAGAAGTACCAGAAATGAGAACACCGAGAAACTTAATATCGGGCCTGGCGATCACGAAATAGATGATGCTAAGGAATTCTGCTATCTTGGCAACAAAATACCCGTGACGGACGGAGGAAAGAGGGCATAAGCAGCACACTATCACTGGCAGAAAAGGGTATTCCAGGCCAAGAAACGTATACTAGTAGGATACGCAGACCTTACTTTGAAGAGCAGTGTGGGATAGCCGCCCGGTCTTTGGGCGTCTTGTCACGGTTCGGGCGGCTCCCTCCGTCGGAGGTTCGAATCCTCCATCGGACATGGGTGTGTGTGTCGTCCTCAGCGTAAGTTAGTTTAAGTTACATTAAGTAGTATGTAAGCTTAGGGACCGATGACCTGAGCAGTAGGGTCCCATAAGGCCTTAACACAAATTTCCAATTTACTCTGAGGAAAAAATTTCTGAGAATGCACGTTTGTAGCACAGTATTGTTTGGTAGTGCAACATGAACTGTGGGAAAACAGGAAAAGAAGAGAAGATAAGCATCTGAAACGTGGTGCTACAGAAGTATGTTGAAAATTAGGTGGACTGATAAGGTCACGAATGAAGAATTTCTCTACAGGATGGGTGAGGAACGGTGTATTTGGGAAACACCGACAATAAGAAGTGGCAGGAGGGCAGGAAATGGGTTAAAACATCAATGAATAACTTCCATGGCATTAGAAGGAGCTGCAGAGGCTGAAATTCTAGTGAAAGACAGAGACTGGAATACATCCAGCAAAATAACTGACGACGTATGTTGCACGTAGCATACAGGTGGTACACTGAGCCTGGTGCAGAACAGGGATTCGAGTAGGGTCACTCAGACTCGTCAGAAGACTGATGACTACCAACCAACTAACCTCTGCACGATTTTCGTCATCTAGGCTCCAGCCGACATGGTCACGAGTTTGGGAGAGGTGCTGCAGGAGATATCGTGCTGCAGGCACTTGCGTCTAACACATAGGTGTTAATGCCAAATTTCGCCGCACTGTTCTAATTAATACGTTAGCCCTACGTCACACATTGATTTCTGCGGTTGTTTCACGCATTGTAACTTGTCTGGTAACAGCAATAACTGTATGCAAACGCCCCTATTCTCGGTTGTTAAGTGAAGTCCGTCAGCCACTGCTTTTTCTGTGGTTATATTAATGCCTGAAATTTGTATTCTCGGCACGCTTTGGACTCTGTGGGTCTCAGAATATCGAATTCCTTAATGATTTCGGCACTTCGAGCTTAAAATCAGTTAATTCCCGTCGTGCGGCCATAATCACGTCGGAAACCTTTTCATATGGATCGCCTCAGTACGAATAGGAGCTCCGCCAGTCCTTTACATACCTTGTGCCTGTCGTTATACCGTCATATGTATGTGTGCATATCGGTATCAGACGACTTCCGTTACCTTAGTGTATAGTCCGGTGATTCCGTAGTCCAGTTGGCATAGCTATACAAAAGCGTGGCAAAACTTCAAACGAAGATTTGCACTGTTTCAGCGGTTGAAGGTCAGTTATGCCTTCCAATTTTGGGTGGATTTTGGGAGATTTTCCTCGTTCTTCTGGTTGTATACTGAGCCTAAGGTACAACTTACTTGACTAATCCAGAAAAAAAATTCATCCTTGGAAACACGTTTTGCTCTACTTCAGATACACCAATTAACACCAATAAAGCTGGAAAGTAATGAAATAAATGCATTAATGTGATCAGATGTGAAGTTTTGTGTGCAAACTAAACTTTGTAGACTCCATCAGAGTTTACCAATCAATAAAGCGGGATATCAATGCAATAATCTATTAATGTGAATAGATGTGAAGTTTTCTGTGCAAATGAAGTGTTTAGATGCCATCAGAGATAAATAAGTTTTTAATAAAGATTATTTTCTTTTCTTCATGTCGAGGGTATTAACCGATTATTTTCTGTTTATTTTAATTGATATCCAACAAGATACACTCAATCACTTTCTCTAAAGCAGACTTTTAAATTTCGCTTTTTGCCGTATATTTTAGGAACTTTCATAAACTTTGTAGACGTACTTCATAATTCGTAGGATACCTTGCGTTTAATCGTATGGAGATGTAACTGGAAATCGTTGGATCAAAAAGGTGGCATCCATATTCACTTTATTTCTGTCATCAGCCTTCTAGCACATTTAACGCAACACGCCACGAATTTCTCGCTAGTTCCAACCTTTTCATCTCATCATAGCTCAGGTAATCTATATCCGCAATTATTTGCCGGATGTATTCCAGTCCCTGTCTTCCCCTAAAGTTTTACACTCTACAAATGCCTCTAGTACAATGTAAGTCACACACTGATGTAGTAACGGATGTCCTTTCATCCTTTCATTTCTTCTTGTGAGTGTGTACCATGTATTTCTTTCCTCGCCGATTCTCCGGAGAACATCCTAGTCTCTCACCTTATCAGTCTACATAATTCTAAACATTCACCTGTCGCAGCACATCTCAAATGCTTCTCTTGTGTTCCGGTTTTCTACAGTCCGTGTTTCACTACCATATAATGCTGTGCTCCAAAAGTACATTCATAGAAACTTCTTCCTCAAATTAATGTGTATCTTTGATATTAGTAAGCTTCTCTTCGCCAGGAGTGCTCTTTTCGTCAGTGCTGTTCTGCTTTGTATGTCCTCCTGCCTCCGTCCGTCATGGTTTATTTTGGTATTTAGATTCAAATATTCCTTGCCTTCACATGCTTCGCGGTCCCTGATTCTGATGGTAAGTTTCTCGCTGTTCGCATTTCTGCGACTCCTTGTTATTTCCGTCTTTCTTTAGTTTACTTCCAATCCACATTCTGTACTCGTTACATCTATATCTACATGACTACTCCGCCCGGCAGACTGTTCATTGAACCACCGTCTAAACAATTCTCTGCTATTCTACTCTCCAACAGCGCGAGGAAAGAACGAACACCTATATTCATCCGTGCGAGCTCTGATTTCCCTGATTTTTATCACGATGATCTTTTCTCTCTGCATAGGTCAGCGCCAGCAAAATATTTTCGTATTCAGCGGAGAAAGTTGGTGACTGAAATTTCGTGACAAGATCCCGCCGCAATGAGGAACGTCTTTCTTTTAATGATATCCACCTCAAATCCTATATCGCGTCCGTGACACTCTCTCCCCTATTTCTCGTTAGTACAAAAGGCGCTGTCCTTCTTTGAACTTTCACGATTTACTCCGTTAATCCTATATGGTAAGGATTCCAAACCGCTCAGCAGTACTCGATTAGAGCACGGACAAGCGGAGTCTAGGCAGTCTCTTTAGTAGATCTGTTACATTTTCGAAGTGTTCTGCCAATAAAATGCAGTATTTGGATCGCCTCCTCACAACATTTTCAATGTGTTCTTTCCAAGTCGTTTGTAATTGGAACTCCTAGGTATTTAGTTGAATTTAGAGACTTTAGATTTGCTTGGTTTGTCATGTAAACGAAGTTTAATAGATTCCTTTTAGCACTCATGTGGTCGACTTCACACATTTAATTATTTAGGATCAATTCTCCATATTCGCAACATACGAATACCTTATCTAAATCGTTTTCAGATGATTTTGACCTATTCCTGTCTTTAATAGGCGATAAACGACAGCACCATCTCCAAACATCCTAAGATGGTTACTCAGATTGTCTTCTAAGTCGATGAGGTAGATAAAGAACAACAGAGGGCCAATAACACTTTCTTTGGGATCACCAGAAATCAATTCTGTTTTACTCGATGCCTTTCAGTCAATTACTACTAACTATGACCTTTCTGAAAGTAAACCACGAATCCAGTTGCATAACTGATTCGCTATTCCGTAAGTACTGATTTGATTGCAAGCGGTTTGAAATTATTTGTTGAAAGCACTCAACACTTCATGTGAGTAAAGAGCTAGCCGTGTTTCACAAGAACGACGTTTTTTAAATCTGTGTTAATTGGGTAGCAATACACTATTCTCTCCGAGGTAATTCATAGTGTTCAAACAAAAAATATGTTCAAAAATCCTGATGCATATTGACGTTCATGACATGGGTCTGTATTAAAGTGGATTACTAATATTGCCTTTCTTCAATATTGATGTGACCTGTGCAGTTTTCCAGTCTTCGGGTATGGATCTTTCGACGGTTGTATATGATTGTTAAGTGTGGAAGTATTGCATCAGCCTACTCTGAAAGGAATGTAATTGGTACACATTCTGGACAGGAAGACTTGGTTTTATTAAGCAATTTGTTTCATTACTTTCAGGATATGTAATTACAAGTTATTAATGTTGGCAGCTGTTCTTGGTTCGAATTATGGAATATTCGTACCGTCTTCTTTGATGAAGGAATTTCGGAAGGCTGTGTTAGTAAATCTGCTTTAACAGCACTGTCATCAATAGTATTTCCAAAGCTGTCACGCAGATAAGGTATTAATTGTGTTTTGCCGCCACTATTTTTTACATACGACCAGAATTTCCTTGGATTATCAGCTGGATTTCAAGACAAAGTTTCGTTGTGGTACTATTGTAAGTATCTCGCTTTGAAGTCCGCGCTAAATTTCAAGCTTCTGTAAAGGTTCTAATATTAGATGTTCATTGCATTCAGCAGATCCTTCTTCAGTTTCACTGTGGATATCAGTGTCATCAGCGAATCTTACCATTGACATCCTTTGATGCTGAATTTTAAACCCGAACTTGAATCTTTCTGTTATTTCCACCAGTGCTTCTTCCGTGTGCAGATTGAACAGTGGGGACGAAAGACTAAATCCCTGTCTTACAGTCTTTTTCATCCGATCGCTTCGTTCTTGGTTCTGCACCCGTATTGTTCCTAGATCTTATACTTGTTGTATATTACCCATTCTTCCCCATAGCTTGAACCCAATTTTTTCATAAATTCAAATATCTTCCAGAATTTTCCACTGTCGAACGCTTTTTCCAGGTCGACAGATCCTGTGAAGGTCACCTGATTTTGCTTCTGTCTTACTTCCATTGCGTAGCGCAACGGGAGGACGGCCTCTCTGGTGCCCTTACCTTCCCTGAAGCAACACTGATCGTCTCTAACAGATCCTTAATTTTCTTTTCCGTTCTTCGGTATATTATTCTTGTCAGCATCTTGAATGCATGAGCTGTGAAGGTGATTCTTGCGTAATTCTCGCACTTGTCTGCTCTCACTATCTTCGGAACTGTGTGGATGATGGTGTTTTCTTTTCCGAACGTCTGATGGTATATTGAGAGTCCCATACATTCTAACACAAACGCAAATAGTCCTTTCGTTGCAACTTCCCCCAATCATTTTAAAAATTCCAATGGTATGTTCTGAAGCCCTTACGTCTTCTTTGATCTTACTTCCTCCGTAACCGATCTGACAACTGCACCAGACATTTGTTGTGTTATATGGGCATTGCCGATTGCGTCGCCGTACTCTGTAATGAGTCTTCGTACACTTGGTGAAATACACGGTAAGTAAATCTGCTTGCTGAAATAATTTGTTCGTTAATCATGGCAGCTCCAGTCGGGCTTTACTATGATGACAGTTGCCACACCACACTGCAGCCCAACTCCCCTTATCGTTGTGTATTCCGCTATGTACCACAACAAATTCCTCTTTTTTTGTTTTTTCAATCTTAATTGGTCGACGAAAGAAAATGTGTTGCTTTACTTATTAAACCCTCACTCGATATACACATACAGCTGAAGAAAATCAGTCGCTTGGGGATAAACTGCTGTGGAGAGCACGCACAACAACCTCTTTCTTCAGGTTGAATATGTACAGTTCGTCCTTTAGTACTCAGCATGAGCAAGTTAGCTATTATTAACTTTTGCCGTCATAAAAATAAAAGCGTTCCAAGAAAATTCTTTTCCATCCTAAAGTTAAGTTAATCGCTAATATTGTTAATGGTGGAGGGATGGGGTGGGGGTACTACGTACAATTCTGATTGGACTCAGGTGTAATGGTCTCAGAAGTGTAGGGAACTGTTGAGGTAGTAGAACTGTATGTGACCGTGAGACCCAGAGAATATGCTTCTATTAAATACGTTTGTGTCAATTGCTATGAATAGAAAACCTCTTGGCACATGAATACTGCTTGAGCGTAAACCTATTAGGTTTCAGTTACCCACGTTACAGCTGTATTTCCATTGATATTTTCCTCTAAAGAAGCTGCAGCGAGATCGGTCCCTTAAGCGAAACTGCTTATTAAGCTGTACGCCCGAGACGTTTTGCGTAATGTCCCTTGTTAAGGGTAGGAATGGAAACCGACCGGGAGGCAGGCGATAGGCAGTCTGCGGCGCTATTGTGCCGGAAGGGGCGGAGCCGGCAGCCGCGGCAGCGCCCTCCTTGTGTTAATCACCCCGGACGCGGAGGGCGCAACAGGCGTAAATGTCCAATTACCAGGCATTGAGTGAATGGGGGCGGTCTGTCGGTGCCAGGCCGGTACAGCTGGGGCGTCCAGCTCAGCAGTCCGTCGGCTCGGCTCGCAGGTGACGTTTCTGCCCTGGTACTACCAGCAATTGAAATGTGAGGCACAGCAGCTTGTGCAGCTATATCCGTACAAGTGCGCATCCTGAAGTTGTGCACATGCGAACCGAGAAGTTCATTAGACACTGTACGAGCACGTTGCTGTAAAACGTGTGTGATGCTCGAGAGCCGACTGGCGGGAGCCACCTGCTGTGCGATTTCTTCTGGCGAACAAGAATAGGTGCTTAGGTACTGTGGCGACAGCAATGCTTGGTAGCTCACGTCTCCATAGTCGGGGCGAAACGAATGCTCTGTTTGGGCTCTCCACAGCAGTTTATCCGCAAGCGACTCATTTCTTTCAGCTGTTATGTGTATATCGAGTGGGGGTTTAATAAGTAAAGCAACACATTTTCTTTCCTCGACCAATTATGATTGAAAAAAATAAGGAATTTTTTGTGGGACATAGTGGAATATTTCCACTTCAGTCACTATAGTTTCATGCAGTTACGATAGGTGACGGCGCTTTATGTTGCCTTAAAAATGGCCTCTCTAACGGAGGTGTACTCCGAGCAGAAAGCTGCCATTGACTTCATTTCGCCGGAAAATCGGAGCATCGCAGATATCCATAAGGGCTTGCAGAATATCTTTGGAGACCTGACGTAAACAAAAGCTCGGTGTCGTAGGGCCAGGCGTCTGTCATCATCGCAACAAGATCGTACAAACATGGCTGATCGCTTGCGTGCCAGCCGGCCGAACATAGCTGTGCCACTTGCAACGTTAGAACATGCGGACACACATCCGAAGTGATCGATGGACCACAATCAAACACGTCGCTGTACAACTTACGTCGCTGTTGGTAGTGCTAACAGACCCATCTATAAATGTCCTCTGCTTCCCTTACCGGGTAACAGAGGACCATAATCAGCAACGACGGACCATGTATTAAGAATTCCTTGCGCGTTAAGAGGCTGATTATGACAATTTTTTGGCTACATTCGACACAGGCGTTGAAACTTTGGTTCATACTCCGAAACGGAAACAAAACGCCAGTCTATGGAGAGGCTCCACACGAATTCCCTCCGGAAAATCTTTCAAAGAACGCAACCTTAGTCGGTAAAGTCATAGTGACGGCCTTCTCGGACATTGCAGCCATTATTTTTTTAGAAATCCTCCCTCACTGCGCAACGATCAGCTCTGAAGATTACTGTACTACTTTAAGGAGATAGAATAAACGTCATCAACGTATTTGTCGCCAGAAAAAAGCAAAATATTTCTCCTCCTGTCTAACAACGCAACGCCCCACACAAGTCGGCGCACCCGAGACAATCTCACAAACCTGCAATGCATTGCTCTACCCCTCCTAACGTACAGCCCGGATTTGTCACTTTCCGTTAGCGCAATGATGAATTTACTTCGAGGGAATCAGTATGTGGATAATGAGGAGGTCATTGATGCTGTAATACGTTGGCTCCAGCGTCGCTCAGCAGAGTGACATTAGGTTTGCCTACAGGTCCTCCCAGAAATGTGGTGTAAGGCAGTCGCATCGAACGGTTATATTGAAAATTAAAGTTTTGTAACCGAAAAAGTGGGGAATAATACGTTATAATGGAACTCGGAATAAAACCAATCTGCTTTCAGAAAAAAAATTTATCTACATCTACATCTACATCCATACTCCGCAAGCCACCCGACGGTGTGTGGCGGAGGGTACCTTGAGTAGCTCTATCGGTTCTCCCTTCTATTCCAGTCTAGTATTGTTCGTGGAAAGAAGGATTGTCGGTATGCTTCTGTGTGGGCTCTAATCTCTCTGATTTTATCCTCGTGGTCTCTTCGCGAGATATACGTAGGAGGGAGCAACATACTGCTTGACTCTTCGGTGAAGGTATGTTCTCGAAACTTTAACAAATGCCCGTACCGAGCTACTGAGCGTCTCTCTTGCAGAGTCTTCCACTGGAGTTTATCTATCATCTCCGTAACGCTTTCGCGATTACTAAATGAATGTCCCTCGTACACACATTAATGGGAGTATTGTAACATCTATATCACTTGGTCCTTTTTATTCTCCATTGACCGATATTAATGAGTACACTGATGGCCACAGAAATTGTAACTTCGTAAAGGCAGGAAGCTACAAAAATCAAATTTTCATGAAGTGGACTATACACTACAATGTGCAAATGATCAGGAATACGGCGCAATTTCTCACAGTAGGCAGAAGTAATCCCACTTCCGTGCATTTTTGTCTACACGAAATTATTATTCACTTGTTTTCGCCTTTTCAACAACTGTTGTTTCTGACAAGGTCGTGTCATCCCTCGTTGAAGGAAGAAAATTGTATATCCCGGTCTCCTGCTCACCAAATAGGTATATAAAAAAGCACCCAGCCTGGCACAGCAGCTTTGCACAACTGCAGACCACCCTCGCATCCTTCCATTCTAACCCAAATTCCCATTCACGTTTCAGCCCACTTGGTATTCCCTCTTAACTCTAAAAGCTAGGTGGAAGAGGCGTGAATGGGAATTTCGGTTGTGCAAAGCCACTGTATCAGGGTGGCATAGTGAGATGGATCTGTAAGATTTCCGAAACCAGTAATCGTCAGATTTAAATTAACATTTTAAAACTATATTTGTGTCTATTGGCTTTGTCTAATCAGAAACGTTATTATCATATTACAGCCAAAGTTTTCGTAATGTGAACAGCCGCCAAGATAATTTTAGAATCAAAGTTTTTGAAATCTAATTTATTTCGAACTCCTTACTCGTTCGTCTGGTTTAACCACAACTAATGTGCGACATGCCCAGTTTTGCACTTAGATGATTTTGTGACACATTGTGCTTAACAAAATTGAATACTCTGGCGTCAGTTTAACCTACTAAAAAGAGTAAATATCTCGAAGCATGTCTTCTACATGAAACGGCAATCACTCACAAAGTGAACGACTGCTGGATGATGTAACAAACTCCCCACTTAACTATTTTATTAAATGACTTCCCCTCTCATCAGCTAGTTTGAGTATTTCTTCAGTTCTTTATATGGTGCTGAACTGATGCTTTCGCATTATAGAAGCACATATAAATGTTTTTGTTTTACATTTCTGTGCTTCTAATGGTCGGTGTCTGACGCTGTGGTCCTGAAGAACACGTTCAGAGATCTTCTTTTCATCTTCACGACCATATAAACTAGCGGAGCCCTTTTCTCCGAGCAATTATACCTGCCCTGTAAGAATCTAACGCTCTCATTCTGTTTTTAGAGTGCCGTAACTCAGTAGAAACGGAATCCTTACAGGATCACATTGTTATGCGTCTGTCTGTCTGCCGGATTGTTAAGACAACTTTTTCTCTGGAACGAGTAGAGGTATGAAGTTGAAGTCTGCGGTCTCTTGTAGGTGTGAAAAACATATGTTTCTAACAAGGGAACATCCCCATCGCACCCCCCTCAGATTTAATTATAAGTTGGCACAGTGGATAGGCCTTGAAAAACTGAACACAGATCGATCGAGAAATCAGGAAGAAGTTGTGTGGAACTATGAAAAAATAAGCAAAATATACAAACTGGGTCGTCCATGCGTAAGATAGGCAATATTAAGGGCAGTATAAGGCTAGGAGCTCCGTGGTCCCGTGGTTAACGTGAACAGCTGTGGAATGAGAGGTCCTTGGTTCAAATCTTCCCTCGACCGAAAATTTTAACTTTTTATTTTCAGTTTCTGTGAAAAACTCTTATGTTTTCATCACTTTTTTTGGAGTGATTATTACATCCACAAGAAAACCTAAATCGGGCAAGGTAGAAGAAACTTTTCACCCATTCGCCAAGTGTACTAGTTAGGTGGGTCGACAACATATTCCTGTCATGTGACGCACATGCTGTCACCAGTGTCGTATACAAAATATCAGACAGTGTTTTCCTGTGGAGGAATCGGTTGACCTATGACCTTGCGATCAAATGTTTTCGGTTCCCATTGGAGAGGCACGTCCTTTCGTCTACTAATCGCACGGTTTTTCGGTGCGGTCGCAAAACACAGACACTAAACTTATTACAGTGAACAGAGACGTCAATGAACGAACGGACAGATCATAACTTTGCGAAAATAAAGAAAGCAAAATCTTCAGTGGAGGGCAGATTTGAACCAAGGACCTCTCGTTCCGCAGCTGTTCACGCTAACCACGGGACCACGGAGCTCCTCGCCTCACACTCCCCTTAATATTTCCTATCTTACACATGGACGACCCAGTTTGTATATTTTGCTTATTTTTTCATAGTTCCACACAACTTCTTCCTGTTTTCTCGATTGATCCGTGTTCAGTTTTTCAAGGCCTATCCATTGTGCCAACTTATAACTAAATCTGAGGGGGTAGCGATGGGGATGTTCCCTTGTAAGCCAATGCAGTAGAAAGATGCAGTCATTCATGTCACATATTTCGATGCCCGCAAACTCAATCAAAACTTATGTGGGATATTCCCGTTGGCCTAGGATCACGAAATTTGGCACTAAGCAATGTTTCACCGTACAGGTAAAGGAAAAAATACGATATCTGTTAATATGTAATTATATAGCTTGAAAAATTATTTTGCACTTTCTTGTGGATCTGCCATTCCGTCTGTCAGTTAGGACCCATTTTTCGGAGAAACGGTGTAGGTATAAAGTTGAAACCTATGACATGTACTAAAATCTACAGTCCGTTGGTGGAGTAAAAATTTAGGCAGTCAGAAATGCGACTGTCGGTAAAAACTCCTTTCTCTAAGGAACGGGTGGTTGGTTGCTAAATAATAAGATTTATTGGTTTTTCAATCTATGTGATCAAAACAGACGGCCATATATCTCAAATATTTTGATACTCGTGAACTCACTCATCAAATTTAAACATGAATTATATACACACACGTTGGACCTGCCGGTTTAGTGGTGAAGCACATGTCTGGAAACCGAGACGTCGCAGGATAGAATCTCGGTCGGACTACGGTTTTTTCAGTCTTCGTTATAGTCAAGTCTGAACAACCCGAGAAACGACACGTGGTTCTTCTTCCACGATGAACTATGTGTTACCTTTCCTGGTTTGGTAACTGGGGTAGGTTACGCAAATCGCCGAAATGGGGCTAGGCCACTAAGCCAAACCAAATTATTTTGCTATTGGTTCAAATGGCTCTGAGCACTATGGGACTCAACTGCTGTGGTCATAAGTCCCCTAGAACTTAGAACTACTTAAACTTAACTAACCTAAGGACATCACACACATCCATGCCCGAGGCAGGATTCGAACCTGCGACCTAGCGGTCGTGCGGTTCCAGACTGTAGCGCCTTTAACCGCTCGGCCCCTCCGGCCGGCTATTTTGCTATTACCTATACTCATAAATAGCTTCGTGTCCATTACTATGCTCGCGTTGACCATGTGCTTTGCACAGCTCCTTTTTTGTTTTCCTTTAATCGAATTTTTACCTTATTCACAAACTGCTGCATCTTCTAAACATTTCATGGTGATTAGGCCGTAGAAGCATGGTGTATTCCGAATGTACATCTAACCAAAGAGCGACTCTGGCAACTACAGTCGGAGGTCTTTGTGTATTCTCCTTTTGAGTTCTTGTGGTGATATTTAAATAGCAACTTTCTTCCACGTAGACATTTTTCTTTAGAATCCAAATACAACTTTTCATATATTTTCTTTTGTAACTGTTTTAGTATAGTTAAATATAATCATAATAATGTTCATCCCCCATTTCAGCACCTTAGGGGTTGAATTTCCATAAACACTTAAATACGATTTTTTTGTTCCCAACCGAGAAGGCAAATGCTAATTTCCTTAGTTTTAGTGTAAAAATGCATTAATAATGAAATATGTCATAAAATAATTCTCCTTTTGAGTTCTTGTGGTGATATTTAAATAGCAACTTTCTTCCACGTAGACATTTTTCTTTAGAATCCAAATACAACTTTTCATATATTTTCTTTTGTAACTGTTTTAATATAGTTAAATATAATCATAATAATGTTCATCCCCCATTTCAGCACCTTAGGGGTTGAATTTCCATAAACACTTAAATACGATTTTTTTGTTCCCAACCGAGAAGGCAAATGCTAATTTCCTTAGTTTTAGTGTAAAAATGCATTAATAATGAAATATGTCATAAAATATTTTCATCCCTATTTCACCCCCTTAGGGGTTGTTTTTCCAAAAACACTGAAACATGAATTTTTTAATCTGTAGCCGGCAAGTCAAATACCAGTTCTCATATAGGTATCTTTAAAATACTTTATTAGGACTTTAATAATGGTTTATTACGCAAAAAATCTTTCACCCATTATTTTACCTCCTTAGTCGTCGAATTCCTAAAAATACTGAAGCACCTACCTTAATTTCCGACAGAGAAAAATGAAGACTCAGTTTATCAATCAGGTCCTATTTCATCTCCTTTGGGGCTGAATTTTCGAAAACACAGAAACACATAGGTTTTTGTTTCTAACTGAGAATTCAAATACGAATTATCGTTGATGTGGCTTTAAAAATGCTTTAGTATTTCTTTAATAATGGTTTCTTTTCAAACCATTTTCACGAACTACTTTACCCCATAGGGATTAAATTTCCAAAAATTCTGAAGCACGTGTTTCTTTACTTCTGACCGAGAAACCAAATATTAGTTTTTGCAGTCATTGGTTCCAAATTTGCATCATGAGCGACATATTTTCAAAACATATTTGATCCCATGTATCACCCCTTAGGGGTGGAATTTCGCAAAATGCTTTATTTAGCGATAACTACAGTATAAAATTATCACCCTCTCCAAACTTCGAGCTTCTGTCGTCGGTAGTTTGGCCTGGCTATGATGAGTCTGTCAGCAGAGACACTGCACTTTATGTAGAGAGATTCAGTTTGCACGGAGCCCTCAGAACGCGACTCCTTGTCACACTTCTTCGGTGTTTTTATATCTCGTTGGTGTATTCTAATGATTTCTATGTTCAGGCTCGGATGTTAATTAATCACTGTTTTCTGATCTAATATGATTGATTGTTATACTCAGCTGTACTTTGAGCCGAACTTTCTTTGTCTCTAATAATCCGCATCAGGAAATTAGAAAATAACGATTCTTTTTTGTCTGTACTTTATCATGAGTATATAGTCCAGTTCTTACAATTGCCTTCAAAGAATTTCTTACTTTCAGCCTGAGGCTTATGCTGAATGTGAATCTTGGCATTAATCTCCGTTATTTTCGCAATGTTCATAATTTAGCTTTGAGTTATTCCGTGGTGTCTTCATCGGACTGTTTAAACCATTCTCTAAGTTGCAACTCCGACTTATTCATTTTCTGACTGCTCTCGCATATTATTTTATTTCTATATCTTCCATTTGTTTCTTTTAGATATTTTTGGTGAATCCAACGTCTCTGTAATTTATTCGTGTACTTTCATTTACCTCTTGACTGTAAGATTGTGTTTCCATTTTTCAGAAGAGTCAGAACACGGCGAGAAAGGACAAATTATAATGGGGGTATATTACTGCCCATTAAAACTGTAGCATTCTGAAGGCGCCATGACTATCATTTCAGGGCTAATACACGATGTAACTACGTGTAATGACACGTAGTTTCGGTATACAGGGTGTCCCACTGAAAAACCTCCCTGGTTTCAAAGACCCAAGGGAAGAAACACAGTAGATACAACAATGAAAAATGCACCACACTGTAGAGCATCTCAAATAATTTATTTATTTATAATCAGTACATCTCTACATGTAAACCATTAGTAGCACAAAGGATACCGAGTCTATATTCGGTTTCTTGCCAAGTTCTTTGTAACATTTCCTCTGTTATTGTTGCAATCGCGGTAGTGATGCGATGTCGCAACATAGAAATATCGTCCACTTTGGTCGCATATACGCGGTCCTTCACGAATCCCCACATGAAGAAATCAAGCAACGTAATGTGGGGTGAACGTGGTGACCAGGCAATGGGTCCTCCGAGTACCATGCAACTAATGGTAAATTTCCTATCCAGGAACTTGCGAACAGCCGTTGACCATCGCGGCTGATCTCCATCTTGTTGGAAAATGATGTTTGGTTGCAAGTCTTGTATCTGAGGGTACACAAAGTGCACCAACATGTCCAGGTACACTGAACCATTCACTGTTTGTTCCGCAAAGAAGAACGATCCAACAATCCTGTCGTGCGTTAGCCAGCGCCTGACGTATAGTTTAGGGCTATCACGAACATGTTCAGTGACAACGTGAGGATTTTACGAAACCCAAATCCGAACATCATGCTTATTAAACCTTCCTGATAGATGAAAGCTTGACTCATCTGAGAATAAACATATTTCCGCGAAACTGGCATCCATATCAATTTGCTACAGCATATCCGCAGAAAATTGCTGTCGGCGTGGTTTGTCGTTTGGCATCAGATGTTGCAGAATTTGCTTCGTAAGCACACATACGAAGACGCTGGTGAACTACATGATGCAATGTTGATCGATTTACGTCAAGTTGCCTACATGCTTGACGAATTGACTTACGTGGGCTTCTGAGAAACGTTTGTCTGACTTCCTCGACTGTCTCTACTTAAACTCCGTAAAGTGCACCGCCAGAATGTTTCACACTTCCTGTTGATAGAAACTTTCTATACCATTCCTTAATTGTATTCACCTCAGGTGGATCACATTCATACACACGACGATAATTTATTTGCACAGTAGTCAGCGATTTTGTTTCCGCACGCTGCTGTGGAGTCGCTATTTTCACTTAGGTAACCATTTGAATGTTGTTTGTTTTTGAGAAGACCGTGTTATGCCTCGTATAGAAAGGGTAAATTTTAATCACCACGTGTCGGAATGCGACAGCAACATGGGCTGTCGTGGCTGCAGCATATCGTTCAGCTATATGTATGCTAGTGCTGGGCGATAAAGCGATGATCGAATCGATAGGTCCAGAAGTGCTATAATGAATGCGATGAAGAAGCTCCAGCATCTGGGCTTGTGTGCAGCAAGATGAGTATCCACACGGCCAGGTCAACGAACTCGACAACAAAAGGGGCTATCAACACAGTGACTTTCATATATACAGGATGATTCAAAAAGAATACCACAACTTTAGGAATTTAAAGCTCTGCAACGACAAAAGGCAGAGCTAAGCACTATCTGTCGGCGAATTAAGGGAGCTATAAAGTTTCATTTAGTTGTACATTTGTTCGCTTGAGGCGCTGTTGACTAGGCGTCAGCGTCAGTTGATGCTAAGATGGCGACCGCTCAACAGAAAGCTTTTTGTGTTATTGAGTACGGCAGAAGTGAATCGACGACAGTTGTTCAGCGTGCATTTCGAACGAAGTATGGTGTTAAACCTTCTGATAGGTGATGTATTAAACTTTGGTATAAACAGTTTACAGAGAATGGGTGTTTGTGCAAAGGGAAATGTTCTGGACGGCCGAGAACGAGTGATGAAAATGTAGCACGCATCCAGCAAGCATTTGTTCGCAGCCCAGGAAAATCGACTCGCAGAGCTAGCAGAGAGCTGCAAATTCCACAGTCAACTGTATGGAGAGTCCTACGAAAAAGGTTAGTTATGAAACCTTATCGTCTGAAATTGGTTCGAGCAGTGTCTGCAGCTGATAAGATTAAAAGAATCGATTTCTGTGATTTTATCCTTGCTCAAGTGGAAACAGATGAATCTTTCGTTTCAGAGATTGTGTTTAGTGATGAAGCAACTTTCCACACTAACGGGAAAGTCAACCGTCACAATGTCTGTAGATGGGGCACTGAGAATCCGCGGGAAACAACTCAGTATGAACGTGACTCGCCTAAGGTGAACGTTTTCTGTGCCATTTCAGCCAATAAAGTTTTTGGTCCCTTTTTCTTCGAAGGTGCTACTGTAACTGGACTACAGTATCTGGAGATGTTAGAGAATTGGCTGTTCCCTCAGCTCGAACAAGAAGCACAACAATTCATATTTCAGCAGGATGGAGCGCCACCACATTGGCACTTATCTGTCCGTAACTACCTGAACGTCAACTACCCGAGGCGATGGATCGGCCGCCAGGCAGCCCGTGACAGAGCACTTCATCACTGGCCTCCAAGAAGCCCTGATCTTACCCCCTGCGATTTTTTCTTATGGGGGTATGTTAAGGATATGGTGTTTCGGCCACCTCTCCCAGCCACCATTGATGATTTGAAACGAGAAATAACAGCAGCTATCCAAACTGTTACGCCTGATATGCTACAGAGAGTGTGGAACGAGTTGGAGTATCGGGTTGATATTGCTCAAGTGTCTGGAGGGGGCCATATTGAACATCTCTGAACTTGTTTTTGAGTGAAAAAAAACCTTTCTAAATACTCTTTGTAATGATGTATAACAGATGGTTATATTATATTTCTTTCATTAAATACACATTTTTAAAGTTGTGGTATATATATATATATATATATATATATATATATATATATATATATCGTGAAGGACCAGCGTGAGCACGCCGAAGTTCCGCAACACGACGTGGCATTGACTCGACTAATGTCTGAAGTAGGGCTGGAAGGAACTGACACCATGAATCCTGCAGAGCTGTCCATCAGTCAGTAAGAATACCACGAGGTGGATCTCTCTTCTGAGCAGCACTTTGTAAGACATCCCAGATATATTGAATAATGTTCATGTCTGCGGAGTTCGATGGCCAGCGGTGTTTCAACTCAGAAGAGTGTTTCTGAAGCAACTCTGTAGCAATTCTGGACTTGTAGGGTGTCGCGTTGTCCTGCATTGCTCAAGTCCGTCGGATTGCTTAGTGGACGTGATTGGATGCAGGTGGTCAGACTGGATGCTCACTTACGTATCACCTGTCGCAGTCGTATCAGGGGTCTCATATTCCTCCAACTGTACATGCCTCGCACTATTACAGAGCCTCCACCAGCTTGAATAGTCCCCTGCTCACATTCCTCGTTCATGGGTTCATGAGGTTGTCTGAATACCCGTAACACGTCCATCCGCTCGATACAATTTGAAACGATACACGTCCGACCAGGCAACGTGTTTCCATTCATCAACAGTCCAATGTTTGGGTTGACAAGCCCAGGCGAGGGGTAAAGCTTTGTATCATGCAGTCATCAACGGTGCACGAGTGGGCCTTCGGCTCCGAAAGCCCATATCGATGATATTTTGTTGAATGTTTCGCACGTCTTCAGCAATTTGATGAAGTGTTGCACTGCTGTCTTGTTGAACGATGCTCGACACAATTTATAGGATGCGCATGACAGTGACTTGCTACGTTATGTACTTCAAATTGCGCGCGCCATAGACTGCAGTGACTTCAAGAGAAGCAGTGGATGGTTGCATAACTTTAGTGTTTGAGAACTGGATGTCATAATATAACGCAATTTTTAGCAAAACGCCAACCTGACGACGCTCAGCAAACTGCGCAAACGGCCCCAGAAGTTTGGATATGAGATAAACAAACGGAGCCCCATCGTTCCGTAAGGAATTTGTTTCCATCTCCGATCGGTTGGGATTTGAAGAGGGAATGCATATGAAACGAACCCTAAAATACAGGTACCAAGGGAGTTGTTTAAACGTCAACTAACGTAAATTCTTAAAGCACTAGAAAACCATTATGCTGACTTTTAATCAGAATGGTAAATTGGTTGAAATGTTATTGACTGTGATTCGATAGGTTGGAGCTCTCTGTCCCATACGAGTCTTTTCGTGTGCTCGATCTTGCATAGACAGTGGAGAATATTTACGTCACAACAAGCAGCAGCGAGAAATGGGTGTAAGAGAACTACAACTATGGTACGAGCACTGCTTTCAGGCAGTAGGTAGTCAAATTAACTTTCTTGTGCTTGGTCCCAGATAGGTTTACAAAAGCCATGCTCCTTTATATTAAACTATGCCTCCAAAAACGTGCGTGACATTTCCAATGGAACCACTGGACAAATTCAGCCTGTAAAACTTATTATCATACTGTCTGCAGCTACGCCTTGAAGGATAGCCAGTTTCACGGTAAGCTCCATGAGAGACTGTTTCACATTCGTCGCATACCACCATATGCTGTCAGTTGCTGTTACCATATTACAGCAAATTGATTCTATATTCAGTTTGAACATATATAAGTTTCAGTATAAGATTAAACAACCAACCGGTTGCACATAAACTGTAGATACATTGACATACATTTCGGCACATACTAGGGGTGTCTTCATCTAAATTAACAGTTGGTAACTCGTAAAATTACACTGCTAAAAAGCAATAGTCAGAATTTGAATTTTAGCAATGTAATTTTACGTTTTGCGGAGCTGTTCATTCTGATGAACAGCTGCGAAATCTAGGTCGATATACTTAACGTTTATGTGCACCCGGTTGGCTGTTTAATCTCATATTGATTCTATACGCAGTGTTTAAGTGTGGATACCAAACTGAACGTCCAGCACGATTAATAACTCTCAAGGAGTTCGCCTTCGATCTTGATATTGCGAACCTTTGTGATGACTGTGGAGGACCACTTTTCATTCAGTTTCCATGGTGCATTGAGAAGTGGTAAAAATTGCTGTTTTGAGGAGCGCGCCGCAGCGCGTCGTGTGAAGCAGTCGCCCTCCGTTTCTGGCGGTGGCGCCGCTGTGGCAGTCGCAGCTTTGGTGTCTCCCTCTGGTGGGAAAGGGGAGAGGTTGCCTGTTCACGTGCATTTAAGGGCCGCTATGAGCTCGCCAGTTGGTCAGTCTGGATGAGCCTGGAGTCAGTCTGCGGTCAGTCTCTCGTCCCCAGCTTGCTAGTCTGTCTCTCGTCCGAATTTGTGGCGCAGTGAGAGAACTCAACGAGTGGTAGCCCGGTCGGGGACTTAGTTCCTGCATCTGCGCGTTAGGCCGCCAGTCTGCTCGAGTTGCTCAGACAACGGTCATTGGCTGTGGGTATGATCGGTTGGTCGGTCGCGCACCGAGACACAAGATGACTTGTCCGCCTTGAGCGTCGGCGCATGTGAGGTCGCCACGTGAGTCCAGTGGGCCGCGCCGTATAGCGAGGGGTAGTGGCCAACACGAGAGCAACAGGAGTCAACCCACGACATCGGTCTGGCCGGTGCGAGCTGCGACGCCGTAGGCGGGAGATCGGCCCGCCTTCATGCGTGTGTTGAAGAGACTACTGGCAGCTGACGGTTCGGGAGAGTGTTTTGGGGGTGCTGCGCCAGGTCTTCGCCAGAAATCGCAGTTTATTAGAAGTGATTGGTGATATGTTGTTTCATTTACTTGTTAAATTCTACTAGTTTTCTTGGTGAGGTGACCAGCTACTTTATTTTGGGGTCGTCCCACCATTCTTCTCCGTTTGCCGTTTGCCCACCCCCGGGAAGGTGGATATTTATGAATTGGGTGGTCCGTTCTTTCCCTTGTGGAGTAGGGGCGGGTTGTTCGGTAATCTCCCTATCAATCTGCCGTACCTTAATAGCTGTCTCTGTCATGTTTGTCGGATTCGGTGCGTTAACGAATTTATTGCTTGAAGTGTAACAGCCTAATTCCTGGAATATGTTTTTATCTTGCGTATTACCTTGAGAGGCGGTATATGTGTACTGTAAAGCATGTTTGGCCAAACCTGTATAATTTTATGTAAGACTGCATTTCGTGGGCTTTTATTTAAATGGTCATTTTAGTATATAAAGTTGCTACACTTCCACCGTAAAACTTATCTTAGATGTTAAAATCAAGTTGCACCTTCGGTGGCAAGTTAATCTTTTAATTTTAGTGTTTTGTACCATTTCGATCCCTCCTACGGGGTGCATAGTTTGTGTGCTTGAGTGAATTTTTAAAACTTTTACTTTAAGGTAATCTGGTGCGTTGCAGAATTGCACCTGTGTAGTCTTTCAGAGGTTGTTGTGAGCGGTCGTGACTACGGCCGTTTCAAAAGGGAGCGACAAGGTTCTCAGCCCGAAAGCTCATACACTCAAAAATTTGTTTCTTTCTGCCTCTGAATAAATTGTAACTTGATATTTAAAGGGGGCTTTCTACTTACAATTTTAAATCTGTTAAAAAAAAGGGTTTTAGGAATAAAATTCCCATCTGTTAAAGCAATTTCATCAGTTACTTCATGGCAACTACTTCCACGCTCACATAATGTGTTTAAATGCAATCCAAATTACCAATTTGTTGGATTGCAGGCGTTTTATTTCTGACGCCTTAAGGTCAGTAGCTGTGCCATAAGTTCGATACCTCAATTACTTTGCCTTCCAGGGTGTTGAACTGTTGCCTAGGTCAGCTCTTCCAGTAGATCTTTTATCCACTCAAGACATTTCATTATGGGATGCTGAGAAACCAGCTTTCACCACTATCTCTCCCTCTCTCTCCACCCGAAAAGCCCTCGGAATGTCCAACGGTGCCGACCGACAGCCGTGTCATCCTCAGACAATAGGCGTCACTGCATGCAGAAATGGAGGGGCATATGGTCAGCAGTGAATTTTTCAAAAACATTTAGAAACTATAACAGATCTTCTTGTCGCATTTCTACTGCAATAACAAGACAAGATAATGCACGCAAGTAAAAGGCATTGCACGTTCCCCACTTGAGTAGTGTAAGATGACGTTCAGTATTAGTGTAATGATCCGCCAGGTGAAGGTCTGTTATTAATATTTTACAATTTTGTCAAAGTTAACTATTAAATTTCTTTATTTATTATGAACTTGATAAGACAGATATTTCTCTCTCTCTCTCTCTCTCTCTCTCTCTCACACACACACACACACACACACACACACACATGTGATGTACACTGAGGTGACAAAAGTCATGTGATACCGCCTAATATCGCATCGGATCTCCTTTTGTCCGACATAGTGCAGCACCTCGGCGTGGCACGAAGTCAACAAGTCTTTCGAAAACCCTTGCTGAAATATTGTGCCATGCTGCCTGTATAGACGTCCATAACAGCGGAAGTGTTGCTCGTCAAAGATTTTGTTCACAAACTGACTTGGTCATTATGTCACATGAATGATCGATGGGACTCGTGTCGGGCCATATAGGTGGCCAAATCATTCGCTAGAACTGTGCAGAATGTTCTTCAAACCAGTCGTGAGCAATTGTGGGCCAGTGACATGGCACATTATCATCCACAAAAATTTCGTTCTACACTCCTGGAAATTGAAATAAGAACACCGTGAATTCATTGTCCCAGGAAGGGGAAACTTTATTGACACATTCCTGGGGTCAGATACATCACATGATCACACTGACAGAACCACAGGCACACAGACACAGGCAACAGAGCATGCACAATGTCGGCACTAGTACAGTGTATATCCACCTTTCGCAGCAATGCAGGCTGCTATTCTCCCATGGAGACGATCGTAAGGATGCTGGATGTAGTCCTGTGGAACGGCTTGCCATGCCATTTCCACCTGGCGCCTCAGTTGGACCAGCGTTCGTGCTGGACGTGCAGACCGCGTGAGACGACGCTTCATCCAGTCCCAAACATGCTCAATGGGGGACAGATCCGGAGATCTTGCTGGCCAGGGTAGTTGACTTACACCTTCTAGAGCACGTTGGGTGGCACGGGATACATGCGGACGTGCATTGTCCTGTTGGAACAGCAAGTTCCCTTGCCGGTCTAGGAATGGTAGAACGATGGGTTCGATGACGGTTTGGATGTACCGTGCACTATTCAGTGTCCCCTCGAGGATCACCAGTGGTGTACGGCCAGTGTAGGAGATCGCTCCCCACACCATGATGCCGGGTGTTGGCCCTGTGTGCCTCGGTTGTATGCAGTCCTGATTGTGGCGCTCACCTGCACGGCGCCAAACACGCATACGACCATCATTGGCACCAAGGCAGAAGCGACTCTCATCGCTGAAGACGAGACGTCTCCATTCGTCCCTCCATTCACGCCTGTCGCGACACCACTGGAGGCGGGCTGCACGATGTTGGGGCGTGAGCGGAAGACGGCCTAACGGTGTGCGGGACCGTAGCCCAGCTTCATGGAGACGGTTGCGAATGGTCCTCGCCGATACCCCAGGAGCAACAGTGTCCCTAATTTGCTGGGAAGTGGCGGTGCAGTCCCCTACGGCACTGCGTAGGATCCTACGGTCTTGGCGTGCATCCGTGCGTCGCTGCGGTCCGGTCCTAGGTCGACGGGCACGTGCACCTTCCGCCGACCACTGGCGACAACATCGATGTACTGTGGAGACCTCACGCCCCACGTGTTGAGCAATTCGGCGGTACGTCCACCCGGCCTCCCGCATGCCCACTATACGCCCTAGCTCAAAGTCCGTCAACTGCACATACGGTTCACGTCCATGCTGTCGCGGCATGCTACCAGTGTTAAAGACTGCGATGGAGCTCCGTATGCCACGGCAAACTGGCTAACACTGACGGCGGCGGTGCACAAATGCTGCGCAGCTAGCGCCATTCGACGGCCAACACCGCGGTTCCTGGTGTGTCCGCTGTGCCGTGCGTGTGATCATTGCTTGTACAGCCCTCTCGCAGTGTCCGGAGCAAGTATGGTGGGTCTGACACACCGGTGTCAATGTGTTCTTTTTTCCATTTCCAGGAGTGTATTTTGCGAAGAAGAAGTTCAAAAATGGCTGCAAATGGCCGAACATAGCCATTTCCAGTAAATGAATGGTTCAGGTGGACCAGAAGACCCAGATAACTCCACGAAAAGTGAGCCCACACCATTATGGAGCCGCCACCAACTTGCACGATACACTGCTTCGTGGGGTCGGCGTCACGCTTTAAACCTAACCCAGTTGAAAGTGAGACTCATCTGACCGCTCTACGGTTTCGTCAGCCAGCTAGGCTCCAACCGGTACTGTCACGTGCCCAGAGAAGGAAGTGCAGGCGATGTCTTGCTGCTACCAGTCACTCGCGTCGGTCGTCTTCTGTCACAGCCCCTTAGTGCCTAGTCAAGCCGCACTGTCCTAACGGACATGTACGTTGTACGTCTCACATTGATTTCTGCGGTTGTTTCCGCATCGTTGTTTGTTTGTCAGCACTGACGACTCTACACAAAGACCAGTGCTCTCGGTAGTTAAGGGAAGGCCGTGGGCTACTACGTTGTCCGCGATGAGACGTAATGCCTGAAATCTGGTATTCTCGGCACTGGACTGACACTGCAGATCGCGGTATACTGAATACCCTAAGCATTCCCGATAGAGACTGTCACATGCGTCTAGTTCCGACTGACATTCCTCTTTCAAAGTCCCATTGTTCGGCTATAATCACATTGGAAACCTTTTCCCATCAATCACCTGAGTACATATGACAGCTCCGCCAAGGCATTACCTATTATTCCTTGTGTACGCCAAACTATCGCCATTTATGAATGTGCATATCGCTATCCCATGACTTTTGTCACCTCACTGTGTAATATCTGTTCAATAGCCGTTGTAGAGATGTCTTTACGTAAGACGCAATCTGTATAGCCAACAACGACAAGGATGTAAAACAACATACGTCGTATGGTTGTTACATTGTATGGCTCTCAGAAGTTTTACTCTTAATTGAGGATCCACAGAACAAAATCGAAGATAATGAAGAATAGAAAAGTAAGTGGCAATGCAAATGGGAATAGTAGTGTCGAACATATTTTGAAAGAGACATGTTATTGTGTCATCACATGCTGTGGAATCTCGTTAAACTAAATGTTTTGACTCGGCTGCATTTGATCAGACAGCTGTGAAAACTATGCTAAGACTACAGTGGACAATTTCCTGTAGTAGGTGAGGTAAGGTAGAGTATCTGCCACATTGCCAGCACACAGTCTACTCCTCTCTAATAGAATCGAGACGTCCCGCCAAGCTTATCGTGCCGGTTTGAGAAGCGGAGTTCAAGCGACGAAATCATGTATCCTCACTCCAAGTCTGACAGCTCAGACAAGAGATCTGTAACTTAACCCTGTGCTCTGGTACGTAGATCGCTGAACAGAAATTCTGCGACACTATAAAGCCAGCCCCCTCATACCTCCTGTATGTTGGTATTGGAAAGTTTCCCATGACTATTGATGTGTTGGCAAATGTGCCAACACCTTGTAGATAGAGGAGGCCGAAATGCACGCTATCTAACGCAGACGTGCGTGAATTCTGGAACAGGATACGTAAATTAATGCTATACTGAAAAGTACGTAGCTGAGGTTATACTTAACTTTTATTCCATCATTGTGGTACATCGCTCTTGGTTATACAAATGAGACTCTCTCCAGAAGTGGTTAATGGCGCCTTGCTAGGTCGTAGTCATGGACTTAACTGAAGGCTATTCTAACTGTCTCTCGGCAAATGAGAGAAAGGCTTCAGTGTAGTCGCTAGCAAAGTCGTCGTACAACTGGGGCGAGTGCTAGTCCGTCTTTCTAGACCTGCCGTGTGGTGGCGCTCGGTCTGCAATTACTGACAGTGGCGACACGCGGGTCCGACATGTACTAATGGACCGCGGTGGATTTAAAGCTACCACCTAGCATGTGTGCTGTCTGGCGGTGACACCACAACTATCATTAGGACGGACAACTTCTAGGCAAAGCGCTACGATACAAGCTAGCGTAGCCACATCGCCAACGGACATAAGGGGTATACAGGATCGTAACACTGTTCAGAATCAAAATTTTGAACACGCAAGACAAGATGCAAAAGTTCTATGATATGAAGCAAGTTTACTCAATATGGCAGCAGCATATATGACGGAAGAACCATATCTACACATTTTAGGTAACTTTGTTATGTATTATGTCATCAATTTTCAAAATAGTATAAGTTTGCATGGGTGAGTAAAGTACTCTATCGAAATCAGAAGTGAACCATGAAGTAAACGGAACTGCAGTGGAGCAATGGATACACTGAAAAGAAACTTTAAGGAAAAAGTCTCTCATCTTGCACATACAATCTCTTGTATGTCGCTTCTATGAAATTCGTGAAAGTTTCTCGTGGTAAAATGATACGCAGCTTTGAAACAGTGGTTAGTATTTCTCAATAATATCCCTTCGGGTCCTTGCAGCTGTGCATACGTCAGAATAAAGTTAGTTTAAAGCTCCGTACGCTGCTTGTAAATCCGCATTTTCTGTAGCTCATGTAGTCACTAAATACAGCTGAATGTGTAGAATGACACATTTATTGGGTCAATATGCACCTATGAGAGAAAGGCAACCGTAAGACAACAGCGCCTTTTAATTTCACAACTTACACAAATTTAAGCGAACAAACAGGTACAAGTTACGTTTAACACTAAAAGTAAACTAATTCGCTTTCGGAAAACTATTAGTACACGCTTTTAGAAATGTCCACTTCACTCAGGATCTATGGTTACACATTGAATGTGGAGTACGTGAAATGATTACATTTAAAGATTAATAGCACAAGCGGCTTTGAGGTACGAGTTATCGACCCGTGCTCTAAGTCCCATATTATTACGTGGTGTAGACTCCACAGGCGGCAATGCACACGCTTACTCTGGTATTCATCCGATCGTCTTCGGATACGTTGTACCAGGTCTGCACGAACTGTTTATGTAGTTCCCAAGAAATAGTTCGGGTAGTTTCTCTTCCCACCATATACCACACGTTCTCGGTTCGATTCAAGTACGGAGATCCTGCTGTGCAGGGAAGTTGCCGCACGTCTTGCACAACACGTTGAGTTTCACGGGGAGTGTGTCGGTAAGCATCAACCTGTTATAACAACACATCTCCTTCGTCTTGCAAGAAAGGCAAAAGAAGGGTTAACAACTTTGTGGAAGTACTATGCGCTCGTTAGCGTCTCCTTAAGCAACATCAAATGTGAACGAGAGCTGGGGCTAGTGTGCCTTGGGCGATTCCACTGCATGAGACAGAGCTGAGCAGGTCTACATCGCATGCGCGGGAAATACTTGGCAGGAACGTAGACATTGCACATGATTGCTGAGTAACAGTCTCCACTCCTTCAAAACTAACAGTGTAAGTGTAGACAAGATGTGGCTTGAATTACAAGAAAATAGTATAGGGAGCAATTGAGAGATTTATACCAAATAAACTTACAAACAACGAAGATGATCCTCCTTGGTACACGAAACGGGACAGAATACGGTTGCACAAGGAACGACAAAAACAAGCCAAATTTAAACGGAGGCTAAATGTCCTAGATTTGCAATCTTTCATAGAAGCTCGAAATGTAGCACAGACTTCAACGCAAGATGCTTATAATAATTTCCACGAGAAAACTTTGTGTCAAAACCTGGCAGGAAATCCTAAGAGATTCTGAACGTATGCGAAGTATGCTAGCGGCCACACACAATCAATGACTTCTCCCCGCGATAGCAAAGGAGATACTATCGAAGACAGTGCTGCCAAATCAGACTTACTAAACACTACCTTCCGATTCCTTCACCAAAGAAGACGAAGTAAATATTCCAGAATTCGAATAAGAATAGCTGCCAACATGAGTAGCGTAGAAGCAGATATCCTTGGAGTAATGAAGCAACTTGAATCGCTTAACAGAAGCAAGTCTGCCGGTCCAGATTGTAAGCCAGTTACATTCCTCTCAGAGTATGCTGATACAATAGTCCATACTTGACAACCATATAAATCTTTCGCTCAACGAGATATTCGTACCCAAAGATTTGAAAGTTGCACAGGTCACATCAATATGCAAGAAAGGTAGCAGGAGGAATCCACTAAACTACAAGCCCATATCACTAACGTTGATATGCAGCAGGATTTTGGAACATACATTGTGTTCGAGCATTATGAACGACATCGAAGAAAACGACCTATTAACACTCTGTCAACACGGATTTAGAAAACAACGTTCTTGTGGAACGTAGCTCTTTACTCGCACGAAGTGTTGTGAGCTATTGACAAGGGATTTCAAATTAATTCCGTATTTATGTATTTTCGGATGGTTTTTACACTGTACCAAACAAATGGATTCTAGGGATATTCAGTGCTTGTCGAATATCGTTTCAATAATGTGACTGGATTCGTGATTTCCTTTCAGAGACGTCACGGTTCGAAGTAACTGACGGAAGGTCATCGAGTAAAACCGAAGTGGTTTCTGGCGTTCCCCAAAGTAGTTTTCTAGGCGCTTTGCTGTTACTTATCTATATTAACGATTTGGAAGACAATGGGAGCCGCCTCTTCGGTTGTTTGCAGCAGAATCTGTCGTCTATCGACTAGTAAAGTCATCAGAAAATCAAAACAGAGTGCAAAAGTATGTAGAAAAGATATCTGCATGGTGCGAAAATTGACAATTGACCCAAAATAACGAGAAGTGTGAAGTCATCCACATGAGTGCTAGAAGGAATCCGTTAAACTTCGGTTGCACCATAAATCAGTCTAATTTAAAGGCCTTAAATTCAACTAAATACCTAGGAATTACAGTTACGAACAACTTAAATTGTGAAGAACACATAGAAAATGTTGTGGAGAAGGCTAACCAAGACTGTCAGGAGAGTTAGAAAATGTAAGAGATCTATTATTAGATCTATTTACATTACGCTTGTCCGTACTGTTTTAGAATACTGCTGCTCCGTGTTGGATCCTTACCAGATAGAATTGACGGAGTACATCGAAAAAATTCAAAGAAGGGCATTACGTTTTGTATTATGCGAAATATGGGAAAGAGTGTCAATGAAATGATACAGGTTTTGAGCTGGACATCACTAAGGCGTTTTTCGTTACTGCGGAATTTTCTCACGAAATTTCTATCACCAACTTTCTTCTCCGAATGTGAAAATAATTAGTTGATGACGACCTATAATACATACAGAGAAACATTCTCCATAATAAGGGATATCAGAGCTCGCACGGAAAGTTATAGCTATTCGTTTCTTCTGCGCCCTGTACGAGAGTGGAATAACAGAGAATTGTAAAGGTTGGTCGATGATCCCTCTAACAGGCACTTAAATGTGATTTGAAGAGAATCCATGTTGACGTAGATGTAAAGAACGTGTGGTAGCAAGATTACCGGTCTCCGGTCGGCCACATGGTACTACCGAGGACGAAGAGTTGGGGTTTGGGTTGTTTGGGGAAGGAGACCAGACAGCGAGGTCAGCGGTCTCATCGGATTAGGAAAGGATGTGGAAGGAAGTTGGCCGTGCCCTTTCAGAGGAACCATCCCGGCATTTGCCTGGAGTGATTTAGGGAAATCACGGAAAACCTAAATCAGGATGGCCGGACGCGGGATTGAACCGTCGTCCTCCCGAACGCGAGTCCAGTGTCTAACCACTGCGCCATCTCGCTCGGTGAGGGCGAAGACCATCGTGTTCAGTGTACGGCTCTGGCACATCTTACTGCATCTATGGCGGTAATGTAAGCAGGAGTTAGCATCACAGCGACACAGCGAACTGTTACAGTTCGGTTACTTGAAAGACAGCTCCGAGCCATACGCCCTGTAGCGTTCATTCCACTGATCACAAACCAAAGGCCATTTGAGACTTACGTGGTTCAAAATGGCTCTGAGCACATGGAACTTAACATCTGAGGTCATCAGTCCCATAGAAGGTAGAACTACTTAAACCTAACTAACCTAAAGAATCACACACATCCATGCCCGAGGCAGGATTCGAACCTGCGACCGTAGCAGTCGCGGGGTTCCAGACTGAAGCGCCTAGAACCGCTCGGCCACTCCGGACGGCGACTGTAGGGGTACCAAGTGACAGCTCAATGGAGGACTCGTAGGCGGTCTATTGTATTTAATGATGAAACTTCTTATGCCTCATCGGTGCCAGTAACGCTCGTCTCTTGGTTAGGAGGAGACCCGCTGATGGCCTGAGACCAACCTGTCTGCCTGTTGGACGCAATTGACCTACACCTAGAGTTATGGTCTGGGGTGTGATTTCGTATGACAGCAGGAGCACTGTCCCAGTTATACTATGCACCCTGACTGCAGGTTTGTACGTCAGTCTGATGATTCAGCCTGTTGTGCTGCTGTTCCTGAAAAGCATTTCCAAGGTGTTTTCCACGAAGATGTCGCTCGCCCGCTCGCAGTGTTGTTATCCCACATGGTCTACAGATTGTTAATATGCTGCCTTGGCTTGTTGCCGGTCGCGGTTATCGTGCGGTTCTGGCCCTGCAGTCTGAAACCGCGGGACTGCTGCGGTCGCAGGTTCGAATCCTGCCTCGGGCATGGGTGCGTGTGATGTCCTTAGGTTGGTTAGTTTTAAGTAGTTCTAAATTGTAGGGGACTTATGACCTAAGGTGTTAAGTCATAGTGCTCAGAGCCATTTGAACCATTTTTGAACCTTGGCTTGTTGAATCTCCAGACCTGTGTCAAATCTAGCACATGTGGGAAATTATCGGACGACAAATCCTGCGTCATCTAGAAACAGCATTAACCGTCCCTGTACGCACTGATTGACCACGTGCTACAGGCCTGGAATGCAATCTCACAAATTGACATCCGACATCTGTTCAACACAATGTTCGCATGTTTGCATGCTGGCACTCAATGTTCTGGTCTTCGTACATCCATAGTTGAAATGGAGGACATTGGAACGTCAGGTGGTATAAATTTATATTAAGTATGAAGAAATTCCTCCAGCTGTATTTAAGTTGTCGATTTTATTTTGGCAACTAGTTTCAACGTTGTAACAACATCATCCTCAGGCCCATACACTTGTTAACGTCAACTTCGTGCGGCTGATACTAGGAGTCAGTGGTGAGATATGGACCTGCTCTGTGTGGAAGGTTATTAATATACCAGCATTTCACATTTGTAATGGTTTATCTCGCTCTTACATTAACTTGTGATCTTCCTGTGTTAATCACTTAAAAATATGTCACCTAGGCAAATGTATTCCCGAAATTTAATTACTTTACATCAATCATTTTTTAGTGTTCCGAATTTTTTCGTCACTGTGTATCCACATTACAACATAATGAGGTGCGAATTCTCCAATTTGTTAGTTACAATTTCTGATTTCCTTCCTCACGTCAGAATAACTAGATTGCTTCGTGAGCAACTGTTTCTCGACAGCAGTAGAGCTCATTTTGCCTTTAATTCGTTTTTGTTTACAGGTAAGTACAACAATGAAACTTCCTGGCAGATTAAAACTGTGTGCCGGACCGAAACTCGAACTCGGGACCTTTGCCTTTCGCGGGCAAGTGCTCTACCAAACTCTAAAGTTTGGAAGGTAGGAAACGATGTACTGGCAGAAGTAAAGCTGTGAGGACCAGGCGTGAGTCGTGCTTGGGTAGCTCAGTTGGTAGAGCACTTGCCCGCGAAAGGCGAAGGTCCCGAGTTCGAGTCTGGGTCCGCCACACAGTTTTAATGTGCCAGGAAGTTTCATATCAGCACACACTCCGCTGAAGAGTGAAAATCTCATTCTGGAAGTACAACAATGCCTCGCTCTGTTTCCTTATAGCTAATCTCATCGTAGAACTCTAGCGATCATCGTTTAAACATTGCTTTCTGGTATCAGTACCATAGTAGAGTGAATAAGCTTTCACTGATGAGTGCACTTAGGAATGCAGCTCATATCTATCGACATAGTTTACATGAGAAGGGTGAGGCGACTCGTTTTGTACGGGCAACCTTGCGTCGTATATCGTGTCTACTGTTCAATTTACATATCGATATGTGCACCTCTCTATCGGCTATACGAAGCCGTGGTTGAGTACTGTGACGCAGGATTTGGGTGGAGTGGGTTACTGTTTGGGAGTCGTGCAGGGGTGTGTTGAGTTTAACTACTAATTTATTAAAAACAAATCTTCTTTATTGCAGAACAATGAGGTTGTTAGAAGGCTTGACAAGGTCAAGAATGTGGAAAATTCATCTTAATTTTCAGTATAACCTTCATTTGTCTAGATTGCGAGTTCATAAAATGATATCACCTGTTTATATTGCACTAACATTATCATCATCATCATCATCATCATCATCATCATCATCATCATTTAAGACTGATTATGCCTTTCAGCGTTCACTCTGGAGCATAGCCCCCCTTATACAGTTCCTCCATGATCCCCTATTCAGTGCTAACATTGGGGCCTCTTCTGATGTTAAACCTATTACTTCAAAAACATTCTTAACCGAATCCAGGTACCTTCTCCTCGGTCTTCCCCGACTCCTCCTACCCTCTACTGCTGAATCCATGAGCCTCTTGGGTAACCTTGCTTCTCCCATGCGTGTAACATGGCCCCACCATCTAAGCCTGTTCACCCTGACTGCTACATCTATTGAGTTCATTCCCAGTTTTTCTTTGATTTCCTCATTGTGGACACCCTCCTGACATTGTTCCCATCTACTAGTACCTCAAATCATCCTAGCTACTTTCATATCCGTAACCTCAACCTTGTTGATAAGGTAACCTGAATCTACCCAGCTTTCGCTCCCACACAACAAAGTTGGTCGAAAGATTGAACGCTGCACAGATAACTTAGTCTTGGTACTGACTTTCTTCTTGCAGAAGAGAGTAGATCGTAGCTGAGCGCTCACTGCATTAGCTTTGCTACACCTCGCTTCCAGTTCTTTCATTATGTTGCCATCCTGTGAGAATATGCATCCTAAGTACTTGAAACCGTCCACCTGTTCTAACTTTGTTCCTCCTATTTGGCACTCAATCCGTTTATATTTCTTTCCCACTGACATTACTTTCGTTTTGGAGATGCTAATCTTCATACCATAGTCCTTACATTTCTGATCTAGCTCTGAAATATTACTTTGCAAACTTTCAATCGGATCTGCCAACACAACTAAGTCATCCGCATATGCAAGACTGCTTATTTTGTGTTCACATATCTTAATCTCACCCAGCCAGTCTATTGTTTTCAACATATGATCCATAAATAATATGAACAACAGTGGAGCCAGGTTGCAGCCTTGTCTTACCCCTGAAACTTCTCTGAACCATGAACTCAATTTATCGTCAACTCTAACTGCTGCCTGACTATCCATGTAAAGACCTTTAATTGCTTGCAAAAGTTTGCCTCCTATTCCATAATCTTGTAGAACAGACAATAACTTCCTCCTAGGAACCCGGTCATATGCCTTTTCTAGATCTATAAAGCATAGATACAATTCCCTGTTCCACTCATAACACTTCTCCATTATTTGCCGTAAGCTGAAGATCTGGTCCTGACAACCTCTAAAAGGCCTAAACCTACACTTATTTTCATCCAATTGGTCCTCAACTATTACTCGCACTTTCCTTTCAACAATACCTGCGAAGATTTTACCCACAACGCTGATTAAAGAGATACTTCTGTAGTTGTTACAATCTTTTCTATTTCCATGTTTAAAGATTGGTGTGATTACTGCTTTTGTCCAGTCTGATGGAACCTGTCCCAACTCCCAGGCCATTTCAATTATCCTGTGTAGCCATTTAAGACCTGACATTCCACTGTATTTGATGAGTTCCGACTTAATTTCATCCACCCCAGCTGCTTTATTGCACTGCAATCTATTGACCATTCTTTCCACTTCCTCAAATGTGATACTGTTTCCATCATCATTACTATCCCATTCTACCTCGAAATCTGAAACATTACTGATCACATTTTCACCTACATTGAGCAACTCTTCAAAATACTCCCTCCATCTGCCCAAGGCATCCACAGGATTCACCAGCAGTTTTCCTGACCTGTCCAAAATACTTGTCATTTCCTTCTTACCTCCCTTTCGAAGACTGCTAATTACACTCCAGAATGGTTTTCCAGCAGCTTGACCCATAGTCTCCAACCTGTTTCCAAAGTCTTCCCACGATTTCTTCTTGGATGCTGCAATTATCTGTTTGGCTTTGTTTATTTCTTCAACATAACTTTCTCTGTCTACCTGGGTTCTGGTATGTAGCCATTTTTGATACGCCTTCTTTTTCCTTTTACAGGCTGCCTTGACTGTATCATTCCACCAAGCTGTTTGCTTCATCCTACTTTCACACACTACTGTTCCAAGACATTCTTTAGCCACTTCTAGTACTGTGTCCCTGTACCTTGTCCATTCCTTTTCCAATGACTGTAATTGAATACATTCAACTAACTGGTACCTTTCTGAGATCGCTGTTATGTACTTGTGCCTGATTTCCTTATCCTGAAGTTTCTCCACTCTTATCCTCCTACATATGGACCTGACCTCCTGCACTTTCGGCCTCACAATCCCAATTTTACTGCAGATTAAATAATGATCAGTGTCATCAAAGAATCCCCTGAATACACGTGTGTCCCTCACAGCCTTCCTGAATTCCTGATCTGTTATTATATAGTCAATGACAGATCTGGTTCCCTGCCTTCCCAATTATATCGGTGAATGTTCTTATGTTTTAAAAAGGAGTTGTGATTACTAAGCCCATACTGGCACAGAAATCCAAGAGTTGTTTCCCGTTCCTGTTGGCCTCCATATCCTCTCCAAATTTACCCATAACCTTTTCATACCCTTCTGTTCGATTTCCAATCCTGGCGTTAAAATCACCCATGAGCAGAACACTGTCCTTGTCCTTTACTCTAACAACTACATCACTGAGTGCCTCATAAAAACTATCCATCTTATCTTGATCTGTCCCTTCACAATGCGAATATACTGACACAATCCTAATTTTCTTGCTAGACACTGTCAAATCTATCCACATTAGTCGTTCGTTTACATACCTTATTACAACTACGCTGGGTTCCATTTCTTTCCTGATGTAAAGCCCTACACCCCATTGTGCTATTCCTGCTTTGACTGCTGACAGGTAGACCTTGTGTTCTCCCACTTCCTCTTCTTTCTCACTCCTTACCCAAATGTCACTAACAGCTAAAACGTCCAGCCCCATCTTACTTGCAGCCTCTGCCAGCTCTACCTTCTTCCCAGAGTAGCCCCCATTGATATTAATAGCTCCCCATCTCATTACCATTTGTTTGCCAAGTCGTATCTTAGGAGTCCCTGGTTTGTCAGTTAGAGGTGGGACCCCGTCACCTCCAAAGGTCCGAGACATTTTGCTCTGATTGTTGCCAGCATCATATTTAACGTACCAGGGAAGCAGGTTGCTAGCCTTACTTGCCCCGAGTCCCATTGGGTTTTACCCCTAACGGCTGAGAGACTAACCGGTGGATTTGGTAGTCTTTGCCGTATGAGCACAAAGGTGACCACGACTCAGAATATGTCCGAGATGCCCAGCCTTATTCCAAAGTAACTGGTATCCCGACTGTCGGGACCACCTACTTGGCCACTCATACGTTGCCCGTGGTTCATGAACTAGGACATGACTACAGGAACCCACACCATGAACCACTCACATTATCTTCAATCATAAAAAATTGTTACTGAGTGTAATACATTACACACCTGTAAGTCAAGTACAAAGTCTTAGTATCAGGACTTAATGGATTTCAGTTACTAATATCAACAGGACAAGGGACCCACATAATTAACCTAATAACTTAATCATTATCACGGAGCAAATTAAGAAGGTAACGTTCTTTGTATAAATTGCCTAAACCACATTGTGTGGTAAAGAGAAGATTACCTCCTTTACAATAAAACGTGCTAACTATGGCGTGTAATTAACTAGAGAGCACACAGTAGCACGTCGATTCGGGCCTCCATCCATTATCTGTCTCTAATCGTGGATAAATAACACTGCCTCACAATCTAACCATTAATAGTCAGTAGTCTGTCACCTCAACAAGTAAATCTTGGTCATTCCTTCGAATGGATTTTGTATCTGAGAGCCTCTGTTGTAACTAATTGGAGTTGCTGATTACCAATGATGAATTAAAATACTAAATCTTTTCTCCAGTCGATTCGGATTCTACAACATTTACTTGTGCTAAGAGTCGCCCAGTCAACCATCAATAAATTTCTCCTCATTTACAATTTTTTCTAATGAAACATTTTTCCTGCTCTTTGGGCTGACAGCGCTGATTAAACTATAAGATGTCTTAACTAATCTGTTATTCCTGTGCGTTAGTATCTCGGTTCAGTGACTTTCCCCATTCATAGTAAGTTTGAGACGTTTTATTATGAGTGTTACGTTGTTATCATGCAGCATGTAGTAAATGTGTTGAGTGATTCCTTTTCTGTAATCTGAAGGGAGTAAAGCCATGCACATTACTCGCAGAATGGCACTGAGTATTGAAGTAGCTGTCTTAGCAAACGGAACATTTACAAGTGGTTACATAGCGTTAAACCTGGACTTTTATGGGAAAAAAAAATATATTTCATAAAAACCAAGAGCTGCCGCAAGGGGCAGTCAAATGAAAATGAGACAAATGAAAGAATAGTAAGTAAACTGTTTATTATCGCCATTACGATTACTAAGTTTATTTCACTGCGGGACAAGTCAGTCTATGTCTACATAAAAAAATACTTCGGTTGCTTACGGAACCATTATTGTACCGATGCGTGCACCTCTTCGTCCGAAGCAAATTGACTGCCACGAATGTCTTTCCCTAGGGCACGAAAAGTTGGGACTTTCCATGTGGAGATATTAGGACTCTATGGAGGATGTGTAAGGGAGGACCCACATGTTTCCAAGGGTGTTTCGACTGCGCTGCAGAAGATTTTCCGGGAAGCCCCATTACAACGTCCAAGAAACGCAACATTCAGCATATCCATTGTATACACTATATGGCAGATACTGTAGTGAAAAAAAAATTAATAAAGGAAACGATGCATTACAATGGTACTGAATAATGACAGACTTAAGCGAGGCATAAGAACTCATCAAAAATATTTATGATGTTGTTATGACTGAACTCTAGTTGAGAATCAGTTTTATGCCTTTTGGTACGTTATGTGAAATTATCATGTTTTTCTAGATGTCCTGAGCTGGTTGGTGCATTGTTTGCGAATTGGCGCCAAAGGCTGCTTTATTATTCGTATATGTATGTACTTGGAAACTTATTTTAAAGGCGCAGTCTGTTTGGTCTCTGTACATCTATTAGTAATTTTCACAGTTAAGCAGATAAATTCCTGTGGTTTCATGTTTCATTCTCTTTTGGACCTCCTTGTCCGGAGACGCGGTTTCAAAGTGTTATCAGCTACACTATGTGATCAATAGTATCCGGGCACCTGGCTGAAAATGACTCACAAGTTCGTGGCGCCCTCCATCGGTAGTGCTGGAATTCCATATGGTGTTGGCCCACCCTTACCCTTGATGACAGCTTCCACTCTCGCAGGCATACGTTCAGTCAGGTGCTGGACGGTTCTTGGGGAATAGCAATCCATTCTTCACGGAGTGCTGCACTGAGGAGAGGTATCGATGTTGATCGGTGAGGACTGGCACGAAGTCGGCGTTCCAAAACATCACAAAGGTGTTCTATAGGATTCAGGTCAGGACTCTGTGCAGACCAATCCATTACAGGGATGTTATTGTCTTGTAACCACACCGCCACAGACCGTGCATTATTAAGAGGTGCTCGATCATGTTGAAAGATGCAATCGCCATCTCTGAATTCCTCTTGAACAGTGGGAAGTCCGAAGGTGCTTAAAACATCAATGTAGACCTGTGCTGTGATAGTGCCACGCAAAATACTAAGGGGTACAAATCCACTTCATGAAAAACACGACCACAGCATAACACCACAATCTCCGAATTTAGCTGTTGGCACTACTCACCCTGGCATTCACCATACCCACACCCTACCATCCGATCGCCACATTGTGTACCGTGATTCGTCGCTCCACGCAACGTTTTTCCACTGTTAAATCGTCCAATGTTTACGCTTCTTACACCAAGCGAGTCGTCGTTTGGCATTTACCGGCGTGATATGTAGCTTATGAGCAGCTGCTCGACCATGAAATCAAAGTTTTCTCACCTCCCACCTAACTATCATAGTACTTGTAGTTGATCCTGATGCAGGTAGGAATTTCTGTGTGATGGTCTGAATGGATGTCTGCCTATTACACGTTAGAACCCTCTTGGCCTGTGGCGGTCTCTGTCAGTCAACAGACGAGGTCGGCCTGTGCGCCTTTGTGCTGTGCGTGTCCCTCCACGTTTCCACTTCACTATCACATCGGAGATAGTGGACCTAGGGATGTTTAGGAGTGTGGAAATCTCGCGTACAGACCTATAACACAAGTGGCACCCAATCACCTGACCGTATTCGAAGTCCGTGAGTTTCGCTGAGCTCACGATGTCTAATGACTACTGAGGTCATTCATGGATTACCTGACAGTAGGTGGCAGTATAATGCGCCTAATATGTTTTTGGGGGTGTCCGGATACTTTTGATCACATAGTGTATGAAGCCTCCTGTGATATTGGATTTTTTGAGGAAGTGCTCAGTTTTGTCGGATATAGTTCCAAAAAGATGGTTCAAATGGCTCTGAGCACTATGGAACGTAACTTCTAAGGTCATCAGTCCCCTAGAACTTAGAACTACTTAAACCTAACCAACCTAAGGACATCACACACATCCATGCCCGAGGCAGGATTCGAACCTGCGGCCGTAGCGGCCGCGCGGTTCCAGACTGTAGCGCCTTTAACCGCCTGGCCACAACGGCCGGCAATATAGTTCCATTACGCCCACATTTCACTACAGTACAGGCCACACATGTGTATACTACGTATATGCCGAACTTGGCACTCTTGAACGATGTAACAGGCATCAGCTGCTTTAACATTTGCATGTACCACGTTGCAGCAAAATATGTATGATGATCTCTGTCAGGAAATAATGTAAATACTGATTACGTCAGTTAATAAATTTTAACCCTGTAATGACTTTGTTTTATGACCATCGTTCAATTACACTGCCCAAGGGCGATGTAAAGGTGTTTTTAACTAAGTCACTTATGAGTGTTGTAATTTTAAGAAATATTTTTAGGGTGTGTTTAACCATATGATATCAACACTAATCAAGAATGTTTCATGATCTGAATATGGCTAGATTACGAGCTGACGCTAGTAATCATTCAGATATAGAACATTTTATGTGCGATCTCGACTTTGTCGGTTTTCAATCCCCAACATAAATATAATTTTAAAAAATCTTTAATTTTGCTGGGAATACCACCTTTCATAAGGAGGTGGTGCCTTAAGGGCACAATATTTATACGCAAGTCGCAGAGTGCCTAGACCCTATCCTCACTTAAGGTCATAATCAATATGGAAGGACGCCTAGCTTTTCCGGAAAGTGCCGGTGAACATTTTGTTTCTAACGAAATTTATTTAGGATGGTGTGGTGTTCGATGGAATGGCTTTGGAACACTCTACACACGTCGTATCCACAGCTACATACTCGTGAATCGAAAGAGAAAGCTACTTGTGCTTGCGTAAACCATGCTGATTCTGCAGAAATGTTACACTCTTAACTCCCTAGATACCTATGGACGGCACACTCTGGTATCCTGTACCAGTGCGTGCTTCAATTGGTCGATGGTGCGAAGGGCCAAGTGGCTGTTGTAGTGATCCGGTCACGGCGACGTAATTTCATCGACGTTTCGAGTCGCCAGCAAGTAGCATCATCAGGCGCTACAGAGTAGACCGCGGCTATTAGCCGCAATGCGACAAATGGACGGGTCCGACCCGCGCGTGACTATGTTTGCCTGTGGTTGGTACGCGTGCCCGGCACGTTCCCTCAGACCCTGTAACCAACCACAGAACGCCGCTTCCCGACGGCCTCTGCCGCGCAGCCAGCCTCGCAGAGGTAATGATGTGATACACAGGGAACCGCCACTACCGTGCGGCAGAAAGGCTACTGAAACAATTTATGCGAATAACTGCGTCTCCTGCCACTTCTAACGGTCACTTTCCCCCAATGTTTTATTAACTACAATGATAAGTTTAGTAATTTTTATATCAACACTCATTATTTGCTGGAATATTACTTCAAGTTTTCTCCTCTTCTGGAACTAATTGTGAAATACATATATGATAATTCTCAATTATTTATTTCCTCGGCTTTCATAGTAGCTAATAGTGTAATCTATTTTAAATGTCCTTCTGAAGTATTATATTCTAAACTATTCCAGTTTCTTTTGAGTATTACGTGACTCAGTCTGTAGAAACGGAACACTTATGGGATGGATTTTTTGTTAGTCTGTCTGTCTGTCTGTTCGACTGTTAAAAACCATATTTCTCAGGTACGGGTGGAAGTATATAATTCAAATTTACGTCTCATATAAGGATGAATGGGCCCATGGCAATGTAAACATTTTACGCCTCTGAATCAATTCAGTTAAAAGATACGATCATTTACGTAACACAATTTGATACTCGAAAACTGACGCTTCAAAATCTATATGGTGCGTCCTGCTGACATAGAATCTTGAAATTTGGCAAGAAGCAAAGTTTTACACTTTAAGTGAAAGAAAAAATATACAAAAATGGTTAATTTGTAATTACATAAAACGAAAATAAAAATTATCTTTTCGAATCCGTATGTGTATTTGTGTATCTGTCTACATAGGCCCCTCTTTCGCTTCAAGAGGTTGGCATATCAAATTCAAATATTACTCACAACTAAGGTCTGTGAAAAATTGTTAAACCAAAAGATTCGGCTACTTATGTCACATATTCTGAATCTAGCAAACCAAATCAACACAACTATAGTCCTCTTTCTGTTGAATTACAATATCATGAAATACGGCAAAAAACAAGATTTCACAGTACAAGTAAAGTAAAAATATCTGAAAATTATTAAACTGTAATTATACAAGGTAATAAGTATCTTTTTGACATTAGAACACACACTGCATTCGTCATCCGTGAAATGCATAATATACGACCATTACTGCACGCGAAAATAAAATGTAAGTTGCAATCAAGCTTGAGTAAGTAAGTAAAAATAGTTTAATCTTCTACAGCTTTATACATAAGCTTAAGTCTCATGCTCGCTTCATTCTGTAAGTCTGTACCAGTCTGAGGAACTCCTACAGAGATTTTGATATGATCTCTAAAGTCCCGGGACTGATTTCTTCCCGTATCTGCATCGAATAGAGGCAAATATCGCTGAGATTCCCGATTCCCAGGATGGATGAACTCTTCATATTTGTTTATGAAATATATCCACATTCCTTTGTTCGTCCCAATAGAGTGTGATGCATTGTGGGCGTAGACGGATGATTTATAGCGTTTAGAATCTTTTTCCCGGTTTTACGTTGTCTTGTTTCGTTATCCGCCCATACTTTGCCCTGGCAATCTCTAATTCTGTAGACGCAATGCATCTTAAGATATGCGTTTCTCCCTGCATAAAGACGCTGTAATTTACTGGTAGCAGGTTGTTAATCTTCGCTTGAGCAATACTTTCAATTTGTGATGAATGTGAGACAAATGCCTTGGCAGTAAGATGAATGTATATGATTCTAATTGTTCAGGAAGTTGGTTTTCCTTTCAGAAATATAGTTGAGACTATCTAGTTAGAGTTAATAATTATGGTGGTCTTCGAGCGTCTGCTCATCTAAGTAATCCAGGATAGAACACCATTGACATGTAGTTCTGCACAATGACATTTGTAAGAAAAAAGGAAAAACAGCAACAAAGGCTGACGTTCTTACTCTGCTGGAGAGAGACATCCCACCAGGCCAGGTTGGGGAATCGTTCCGTGTTGATAACATCATACAATCTTTGTGACACGCCACCTAAGAACATCGAGTTGCCTTCTTTGAAATGAAGGTCCAAGAAGCAAGAGAAGAAAACAAACAATCAATTACAGACTGGAGGTGAAGACGTGATTGTGATTGTTTTTATAATAAAACAATGGTGGACAGAACAAGTATCTAGTTGAACGGGTGGTTAACAGGCGATAAGAGAAATTCTATACGGTAATTTAATGGTTGGTAGCTATACACTGGTGGAACGAAGTGTTACGACGAACGCGGAATATACAGGGTGTAAGTAAATTCCGTTTACAGACTTTTGAGGACGGGTTCCTTACACTAAAAAAAGTAAGAACATGTAGTAAACATGAAATATAAAATGCATATTTTAAGAGGTGTGAGCACTTTCTCACCGTAGCTACAGTGATACACATATTTCTTGTTGCGAACTGTGTTTTCCATATGTTGGAAGGAGGTAGTACGGACCAAAACAAGGAAAAAATGTGTAGCAAAAATGCGAATTAAAATTCATACTTTACGAGCACGGAGCACTTGCTCATCTTTTCTATTGAACAAGTGCTCATAGCTCTTAAGGTACGAATTATGGATCCCATCTTTTTTCTTGTTTTGGTACAAGGATACTGTTGCCAAAGACTGTTAAGGGAATTTAGTTACAGCCAGTGTATAAGCGCATCAGACATGAATATGTTCCAGTGACGTTACGGTACGCAAATGGAGCCACGTACTGACATAAGCAACCTTAACATACTGGACCGTGGATCAGTGGAAACTTGATGTCTAATGGGATTAATCACGTTTCTTGTCACAGCAGGTCGGTGATCGCGTCCAGATACGTCATCATGCTGGCGAATGGCTGTGGAGGCAATATTATGCAATGGTGGAGATGCACCTGGTCTTCCATGGGATTTGTGGTAGTAACTAGAAGCACAATGCCAGCAGTGGACTAAATGAACATCACTGCAGACTACCTGCACTCACCAATGTTTGATGCCTTCCTCGGCGTCGTACAGCAGGATAACGGTACCACAATGTCATAAGCGAACTACGGTTGTTTGAGGAGTATAAAAAAAAAAACAATACATCAGTCGCCTGATCTGACTAGGTGAGACACGTATGGGACGTTATTGGACGCCAGCTCTACAACAACAAACAGTCGGCCCATAATTTACGGGAAATGCGTGACCTTTCCGTAGACATCTGGTGCCACATAACTCCAGAAACCTATCAAGGATCTGAAGAGTATGTACCACGGAAATTCGCTGCTGTAATGCGTTCCAGAAGTGAACCAACATGCTGTCAAACAGATTGTCTCAATCTTCTGCCCCGTCAGTGTATGATAGTAGGAAACCTGGAGGAGCAACGTATATTCGTATGGATAAAGTACAGCTGCCGTAGGCTACTATACATCTCAACTAATATTACACTAATGGCCATTAAAATTACTACACTAAGAAGAAGTGCAAATGATAAACGAGTATTCATTGGACAAATATATTGTACTAGTACTGACATGTGATTACATTTTCACGCAATTTGGGTGAATAGATCCTGAGAAATCTGTACCCAAAACAACCACCTCTATCTGTAATAATGGCCTTGATACGCCTTAACATTGAGTCCAAGAGAGCTTGGGTGGCGTGCACAGGTACAGCTGCCCATGCAGCTTCAACACGATACCACAGTTCATCAAGAGTAGTGACTGGCTTATTGTGACGACCCAGTTGCTCGGCCACCATTGACCAGACGTTTTCAGTTGGTGAGACATCTGGAGAATGTGCCGGCCAGGGCAGCAGTCGAACATTTTCTGTATCCAGAAAGGCCCGTAAAGGATCTGCAACATGCGGTAGTGCATTATCCTGCTGAAATGTAGGGTTTCGCAGGGATCAATGAAGGGTAAAGCCACGGGTCGTAACACATCTGAAATATAACGCCCACTGTTCAAAGTGCCGTCAATGCAAGCAAGAGGTGACCGAGACATGTAACCAATGGCACCCCATTCCATCACGCCAGATGATACGCCAGTACGGCGATGACGAATACATGCTTCCAATGTGCGTTCACCGGGATGTCGCCAAACACGGATGCGACCATCATGATGCTGTAAACAGAACCTGGATTCATCCGAAAAAATGACGTTTTGCCATTCGTGCATCCCAGGTTTGTTGTTGAGTACACCATCGCAGGCGCTCTTGTCTGTGATGCAGCGTCAAGGGTAACCGCAGCTAAGGTCTCCGACCTGATAGTTCATGCTGCTGCAAACGTCGTCGAACTGTTCGTGCAGATGGTGGTTGTCTTGCAAACATCCCATTCTGTTGACTCAGGGATCGAACGTGGCTGCACGATCCGTTACAGCCTTGCGGATAAGATGCCAGTCATCTCCACTGCTAGTGATACGAGGCGCTTGGGATCCAGCACTGCGTTCCGTATTACCCTCCTGAACCCACAGATTGCATAATCTGCTAACAGTCATTGGATCTCGACCAACTTGAGCAGCAATTTCGCGATACGATAAACCGTAATCGCGATAGGTTACAATCCGACCTTTATCAAAGTCGGAAACGTGATGGTACGCATTTCTCCTTCTTACACGAGGCATCACAACAACGTTTCCCCAGGCAACGCCGGTCTACTGCTGTTTGTGTATGAGAAATCGGTTGGAAACTTTCCCCATGTCAGCACGTTGTAGATGTCGCCACCGGCGCCAACCTTGTGTGAATGCTCTGAAAAGCTAATCATTCGCACATTCTTCCTGTCTGTTAAATTTCGCGCCTGTAGCACGTCATCTTCGTGATGTAGCAATTTTAATGGCCAGTACTGTAGATTACAGTAGTTTCCCTAGTAACTTTGATCAGTTAAGGTCGTACTACGTTACCTGTACGTCGGGTGTGTTGCGTACCTGCCCGGCGTTAACTCGTAACGATCGCTTTCTTTACGTAGGCGATCAGTGTTTACTAGATTCCCCTAAAATCCGAATGCGGTGAATCGTTTGGTAATTCAGGAAGTGTACATACAAATGAGCCAAAACATTATGACCACGTGCTTAATAGCGTGATGTTTCACTTTTCAAACTCAGTATAAGAGAGATTCGGCTTTGCATGAATTCTATGTGTTTCACAGGATTCCAGTAATATGGGACACCATATGACTAGGACAGATTTCTCGCAGATTACGCAAGATTACAGGCACGCAGCAGGCACACGGTATGTGTTCGTGGGCACAGATCAGGCACATATGCTGTCTAAGACATCAATGTGAGTTCAATATAATGATATGCACCAGTTGGGAGTCAAATTTAAATTTTATGCCTTCCCAGCTTGCTTGTATTTTTGAGGATTGTGTATTTTATTTCTTAAGCTAGTTTTATTAAGGCTTATACACTGTTAAAGGCTGTAAAAAATGTTTCAGTTATTCGTAAACAACTGTCGCATTAATCAGTGAGAACAGGAAACACCTGCCTTTCATCATAATAAAGAACTTTCCGTTTAATACAAAATAACCACAATAATTACATATTTATATTTTATGTTTGAGCATGTAAACTATAATTGCGTCAAAAGTCATTGGAATGGTTAAATAAAAGCGCAGAAGTTACGCAATCCACTAATTAGTATTACATATAAAACGGAATTTATATTCTGTAAGAATAAAAAATACATGACGGACTCACACTGAATGATGTGTTATTCTAATTATATGCAAAACCTCATCCCAAAAGACAAAAAACAAAGAGATATCTTCGGTTCAGAATCTATCTCTGACACATTCATTTAAGTTTCTTTCCCTACAAATGCTACCAATACTTTCGGTAATTCTACCATTTAGTACCTCATTTGTGTGGTATACGAAAGCTATCAAACTGTAGTTTTGGTAGAGCTGAAGACACATATACATAAAGATAAAGACATTAATGATTGGAAGAGTCTACAGCAGACATATTACTTACGGTAGATGATAAAAACAGAAAATAACATTGAGCTACCACGTCAATGGCCAATGTGGTGTTTAATAAACAGAACATAGTATGTCAACTGATGAAAGTACATGAATAGGCAAGTTAATGTTATACGTACGTCACGGCCTAGTAAGGAAATTATTTCAGGCACAGAACGTTTGGAGTAAACTCTAATTACAGAGTTGCATTGTATTGCATTATATGCTAGTGGTTCTTATCAGTAGCGATACTATGCACTTCGATAGCACAGAATTGTAATACTGGTCACTTCTCTGAGGTAGGGTGAAATTGTGCAGACGTACGTACATAACATTTTTGCAGACTTGTCAATATTTAAAAGGATTTCGTTGCCAAATCTCTCCTATTGTAAGAAACTGCCAATGATTGAAGAACGGAATAAGTTTCCTAGGGCCACACACTTTACACCTATGAAAGTCCAGCAACAGCCATAGAATACTACAAAAGAGATACCACAAGCAGGTTACAGCAACTGATTGACGTCACTAAATGAATGAAAATAAAACTTTAAAATTGGAATGCAACTTCTCAAAACAGATAACTTGACCCTGTGCAAGGATTAATGATTTGTGTTGAAGTTCAAAATGTTTTCCCATGAATTGAACAACTCAACATATACGCGTAACAGCGACTTTAGTCACGAATAACATATTCTCATTAACTATTTACAACAGACTTCTAACGCTGTAGTGACTCTTCAGTTTCACAACCGTAGAAATCGACGAGCCACCCCGAGTTCGCTTTCATCCGGAAATGAAGTTCCTTGAAGGTTGTGCGACACAGAGCGGAAAAGTTGAAAAAGTTTGAGTGCGCAGGATCAGGTTCAAATGGTTCAAATGGCTCTGAACACTATGGGACTCAACTGCTGTGGTCATAAGTCCCCTAGAACTTAGAACGACTTAAACCTAACTAACCTAAGGACATCACACACATCCATGCCCGAGGCAGGGTGCGAACCTGCGACCGTAGCGGTCGTGCGGTTCCAGACTGTAGCGCCTTTAACCGCTCGGCCACTCCGGCCGGCCCAGGATCAGGTGAAGAAGGTGGCTGCGCAATGACTTCTCAATCCAAAATCGTGTATAGTCTGATCAGTCTAGCAGAAAGCAGGTGGGCGTTGTCTTGGTGAAGCATCATTCTCATTGATTGACAATAAATGTCAGCAGTGACAGTTACACCTCGGAGCAGTCCGTAGTACACCAAACCGTCGTTGTTCCACCAGATGCATAATACAATCGTATGTGGATGTGTGCAGATCTTCCTTTCCCTTCCTGATGTTAGCAAAGAGATTGCATTTGTCGTAGCCAGTAACGATACAGGAAAGCAATGGCTAGTGTTGTTTACAACCCAGTTGATGGCGAGCCACCCAATGGTTTTTGTGACTTTGTCTTAGAGCACGCAGTACCCATACACATGGTTTTTTGAAGCTTCCACATGGCATGCAAATGTCGCACGATGCTGGCTGGAATCATCACTGTTTATCACATCTGCCTGCTCCCGGAACTTGACGTGCATCATTGTGGATTAACGCGTTCAAACGGTCTTTATCAAACCCCGAAGGTCATCCTGAATGAGGAGGGTCAGTAATGTGAAAATGATTCTCCTTAATACCCTTTCCTTGCCCTGATCTGTCCAATGTCGTTATCGCTGTACACGGCGCAAATGTGTCTCGCTGCCTCTGCTGCTGCCGCCACTCTTTTGAACTCAAACAGAAGACTATGTCGGAAATGTTCCTGTTTCTCCATTTGACACTCCAATCTCTAGCGTACAGTTCCGCTAAATATCTCCAAATGACAATATGTAAAATCCAATAGCGACAGTGAACTGCAAATAAAAATGACAATCGATAAATAAACCTATAGAAAATATAATAACAACAATCAAAACAAGATGCAACAAACGTATGCACACAGTTCTGTTCGGCTTTCAAGGGTAGAGAGTCTTCTGCAACACAGAAGTTATGTTAGTAACGAGGATTTATTTCTATTTGTATTTGCACTAAAGTTTGGAATCACCTTCGGAGGTTCAATGAAAATATTGGGGATGTTGGGGATGTAGAATGGTTGTAGGCTGATGTGAATAAGCCAGGAACGCTTGGTCTTCCATTTTCTCACATTATTTAATCAAAGCCGATAGAGGTAGCAGAAGTTATTCAGATATTTCTAACACCCTGTGAGATCGGGGTGAGGTTTCTCTGCAAGGATCTACATTTCGTTCCTGTTTTGTTTGACTACTGGGAATCTGTATAACGTTAGTCCATGGGTACTTCCCACCCGACACCCTTTTGACTATTACTTGCTTGCGAGCTTGCATATGTGTACGGAATGCGTGATCTTGAGCCCGTCTTTCTGTTGGTCTAGATAGGTATAGGTCTTATATTGGTGCAAAGTAGTTCCATTACAGCATATAGTTTATAAAATTCTAGATGGCGAGGTGCAGGGTTCGATTTCTGTCCTGGTCAGAGATTTTTTTCGCTCGGGGGTTGGCATTTGTTTTCTTCAACGTTTACTGTCATCTTCACCGACACGCAAGTCGCCGAACTTGTGTCGAAAAGAAAGACCAGTGCTAGGCGGCCGAATTAACCCGGAGAGGGTCTCTCGGTCAATAACGCCATTCGATCTTCATCAACATCATCACAGAAAACGAGCTGCACAAAATTATCATTTCATGGTTGGACCAATTTTGATTTACGGTTACCAGATAAACAGGGTTTAAGTTTGAACATTTAAATGTTTTGCGGCAAATAAATAAGTCAGTAGAGGCAACCACTAAGCGAGATTTCAAATGCTGAACTGTTTCATAATTATGAAATGTGCTTTTTCTTGATTAATTATAGGTTTCAATACGAGTATGACCAAATAGTGAGCTTATACCATAACACGAATGTACTATAGCAACTGACAATAAACATTCAAGGTAGGTAAATATTACTGAGTTCAACCGTGGAAGTTACACTAGTGGGCACTAAAATTGCTACACCAAGAAGAAACACAGAAGATAATAAACGGGTATCCAATGGACAAACATATTATACTAGAACTTACATGTGATTACATTTTCACGCGATTGGGGTGCATAGATCATGAGAAATCAGTACCCAGAACAACCACATCTGGCCTTGATACGCCTGGGCATTGAGTCAAACAGAGCTTGGGCGGCATGTACATGTACAGCTGCCCATGCAGCTACAACACGATATTACAGTTCATCAGCAGTAGTTACTGGCGTATTGTGACGAGCCAGTTGCTCGGCCAGCATTTACCAGACGATTCCAATTGATGAGAGATCTGGAGAATGTGCTGGACATGGCAGCAGTCAAACATTTTCTGTACCCAGAGCCGGCCGGAGTGGCCGAGCGGTTCTAGGCGCTACAGTCTGGAACCGCGCGACCGCTACAGTCGCAGGTTCGAATCCTGCCTCGGGCATGGATGTGTGTGATGTCCTTAGGTTTGTTAGGTTTAAGTAGTTCTAAGTTCTAGGCGACTTATGACCTCAGCAGTTGAGTCCCATTTTCAGTGCCCAGAAAAGCCCGTATAGGACCTGCAACGTGCGGTCGTGCATTACCCTACTGAAATATAGGGTTTCGCAGCGATAGAATGAAGCCTAGGACCACGAGACGTAACACATCTGAAATGTAAATGTAACGTCAACTGTTCAAAGTGCCGTCAGTGCGAACAAGAGGTGACCGAGACGTGTAACCAGTGGCACCCCATACCATCACGCCGAGTGATACTACAGCATGGCGATGACGAATACACGCTTCCAATGAGCGTTCACATGTCGCCAAACACGGATGCAATCATGATGATGCTGTAAACAGAACCTCTCTTGCAAACGTCCCAATCTGTTGACTCAGGGATCGAGACGTGGCTGCACGATTCGTTAAAGCAATGCGGATAAGAAGCCTGTCATCTGAACTGCTAGTGATACGAGGCCGTTGGACTCCAGCACGGCGTTCCGTATTACCCTCCTGAACCCACCGATTCCATATACTGCCAACAGTCATTGGATATGGAATAACGATAAACCGCAATCGCGATAGACTACAATCCGACCTTTATCAAAGTCGGAAACGTGATGGTACGCATTTTTCCTCTTTACACGAGACATCACAACAACGTTTCACCAGGCAACGCTGGTTAACTGCTGTTTGTGTATGAGAAATCGGTTGGAAACTTTTCTCATGTCAGCACGTTGTAGGTGTCGCCACCGGCGCCAGCCTTGTATGAATGCTCTGAAAATCTAATAATTTTCATATCACATCATCTCCTTCCTGTCGGTTAAATTTCGTGTCTTTAGCACGTCAACTCCGTGGTGTAGCAATTTTAATGGCCAGTAATGTATACAGCAACTGTGCACAGATACACCTTTGCACAGCCTAGGAAGTTCAATCACAAAGCCTTCTGTGTACCGTGACCTACATGCAGGTCCCATCTCACTGCGAAACGCAAAGAGACGCTCCTTCATAGTGACTGAAACGAAAATCTCAGACGGTGTTCCCTGTGCTATGCTAACACATTTCGTCTCAGTCCCCCGTTTATCATTTGACACGTCATTCACTATAACGTCTACGACTTTCAGAACTCTAGACCGAACAGGCCGATTTAAAATAAGTAGAGACCGTCAGATGCGCACTATAGCGCTTAGCGTGATCACTTACAAGGAACCCCTTGAGTGCGAGGTCGCAAAAGGCCATAGAAGTTTAAAGCATTCGAAGCCCCACATGCAACCACAATATTGGCTACTGTTGGAAATAGGGAGCGGGAGTGGAAGTATCCATTGGTGAGGACAGCAGGAGCTATGGAGCGTAGTTGACGTGCTGCAGTGCTAATGGTGTTGATACAAAGCATAGTAATGGCCACTATAAACAAAGCAAATACTGCATGGTATCGACAACAACAGTTACCAAAGTTGACATTTCTTCAGAAAGGAACCCAAGGACTTTTGCAGAGTGAGTAAGAAGTTGTAGACGAAATGTTAGCGTTTCTGCAAGATGAGTCAGAGGAATGTGTTGTGTCATACAGCCTCGACTGGGTGGATAATGTACGCAACGTTATACTGAAACAGGTGTCGAGCCATGTAATTCATCAACCTTGTCGGACAGGGATCCACAAATCCCGTCTCCAGGGAAACACAGTGAAGAACAGTCGTTGTCCAAGGAGCGATTAATAAGCATCATTACGTTCATGGAAGATCATCCACAGCGTAGTAAGAAAACTGTTATGATTGCAAATAAGATCGCAGTACTACGACCGATAGTGAGCTCAAAGGTGAACAAGGAACATTTGTTACAAAAACTTGTGTTTGCGCCTTTTAAGGACACTCAATACAATGTACGGGACGTGCTTTACAATTACCTCCTAAACTCGTGTTTGCGCCTTTTAAGGACACGCAATACAATATACGGGACGTGCTTTATAATTACCTACTAAATCATGTCCAACAAACTGCACGCGACAGAGATTACAATGACTTCAAGTGAAGCAGTGGATGGTTGTAAAAGTTCAAACAGTTCTATAGAAATGGAAGACGTGAGATAACACAGTTTCAAACAAAAGGTTAACTTGGCACAGCAAATTGCTGAATCGGCCCAAAAATTTGTAGATGAGGCATACAAACATATCTCATCGTTCAGTAAGGAATTTGTTTTGAACTCCGACCAATCGGAATTTGCAGCGGAAATCCATATGAAAGGAAACTTGAAAATTAGAGGTAGCAAGAGAGTTCTATTAAGATCAATTAACACCAATGCCTTAACGTACTCGTTTACAAATATGCTAACTGTTAATGTGGATGGTAAAGTGACTGAAAGTTATTTCTTGGGCTGCGAGATGTTGTAGGTGCTCTGCCCTCTACAGTCTTTCTCGTGTGCGTGATCTTGCAACAGCAGTAGGGAATATTTACATCACAGCAAGCAACAGTCGGAAAATGGGCGTAAGATAACTACAACTAAGGTGTGAGCACTGCTTGTGGCAAGTAGCTGGTCGAAATAACTTGCTTTCGCTTGTTTAGAGCAAACTATCCCTCCTTAAAAGAGTGTGACATTGACGTTTGTACCACCTGGAACCTATGGACATATTCAACCTCTTTGTTGGTTTTTCCCGCGGCTATAGAACGCTCGACGACAAATTGTTTCGCATTCGATTGCATGTCTTTACATTCCGTCAGTTCTCATTTTCCCTTTACACGGATTTTAATCTATGTGTATTGCTTAAGTGTCGATACCTTGCTGAACGTGCTGCACGGTTTGCAACTCTGAAGGAGTTCGCCCTCGATCTTGATGGTACGAACCTTTCGGCGTATTTTACTCGGTGATCGTGGTGCAAGTTAATGATTTGTTTGAACATGCCTTGAATGTCGACGATAGCCATTTTGTGAAGCGTATTACGTACATCCCATAGAAGGTTAATCTCTGCGCCTTCAGGACTCTCATTTTCTGTCGCCCTCTGAAGCACGTGGTGAGTCATTAGGAGCTAATATTTTTCCTGTCATAATTGTTAACAGTTTCTTATGAATCTCAGTAAAGACTGAACTTGCGAACTCGCACACAAGCGATTCTTTGTTAGCTAAATTCTTATTAAGGAATGATGTACTTAACATTTAAACTTTTCCGCCAGAAGAATCATTGACCTTATCTTGTACAAAAATGGTATGCAGAGAAACGTTCTGCATGTTGTGAAGTGTTATTTATTATTTAAATCCTTTACTCGCCGATTGCTTCTATTGTATTGGTGTGGCTTGTTAACGCAGATGACTAAATAAACGCAGAATGTCAGTCACTCCGTCATTTGATAGCGCTCCTTAAGTGCCATCTAAAAGGAAGTTACTAATCATTATATCATCTTTAGTTTAGCACTAATAATTTTATTGTTTATTATTATCTAAATACTGACATTTAAGATGAGTAACATACAGCACAGTTGAATTCTTTTATATTAATCTGTGGGGAATTTTCTATGAAACAGTATTCCTAATATTTGGATACCCACACAGGTAATGAAGTAATTTTTTTATACTAATGATATACGGGCTGAAGCATACTTACAACGACAACCGTTCAGAGTCTGTTCGAAGCAACCCTCTGAGTATTTTAGAATAAACTGCATAAATTTTCCAGCGGTTCGTTACAGTATAGTAGTGTAATGGTATTATGAGTGACTGGAAGCAAACCACACAGCGCTTCATGTCGACATAACATTTAGCACTGTTTTCAGTGCAATACAGATACAATGTTAAAAGGGTAAGAAACCAAATCTGGAGAGCAGTCTTTGGACGCAGTTGATACCACAAATTTTCTAGGAGGATGCTTACGGACTTTTTGAAGTGCAATGACCACGTACCATTAATTGCAACTGACACTGACGTCAGACTAAGATTCATTGAAAGAATTCTCAGAAAATATAGCCCTTCAAGAAAGGAAGAAAACTAAAACACATTGGTTCGGCCAAAACGTCAACATTTCTCGTCGGTCTTTGATGCGTACCAGACAAGATTGATTGAGAAAGTAAAAAAGATTCTAAATGGAGCAGAATGTTTCGTTAAAGATTCATTTAGTAGTCGTGAACGCTGCACAGAGATGCTGAGCCAACTCTAGTGGCAGACACTGCCAAGAGAGGAGATCTGCATCAGTTTATGGTCAACTGCTAAATTTCGGAGCACGTACGACCCTAGAAGAAACAACCAATGTATTGTTTAGTCCTGCGCGTATCTCGAGGAAAGACTATGAAGATAAATAAAATCAGACAGTCTGGAGTTCACATGGAAGCTTATCAGCTATCCCTCTTCCCGCCATCCGAACGGAGATGTAAGAGGAAAATGAGAAAGTGACACTGATTGAGAGGTTGCATGAGCCCCCTCTCATATTTCTGAGTACTTTGATTTGGGAAGTATAGCCGAGTATGGTCATTACAAGGCTAGTATTGAGAACTCAGAAGATATGAATATTTTCCTCTCTAATTGCATGTGGTGAAAAGTTGCCACTCCGTCACACGCGGACTTCCCACGCAGCGTCTCTCGTCACCCGGGTGTCCGGTGACAGGCGGGTTCTGCTGATCTCGAAAGGGTTATGCCGACGGGTGTGAGGGAGTCGAGTGGATGCTGTCCAGACGCCGACATTGTCATAACTGCGGGGCCGACACGTCCACAGGCGTTGAAGCAGCGGCTGGGGCTAGAGATTCCGTTAGTGAAAACACTTTCTGACGGGCTACCAGCGAGGCGTTGGAATGACTTGTGTTCCCAGGCAGTCTTTGCGGGCAAATTCCCGCGTTTTCTGCAAAATCATAACTGTGATTGGCTTGCTCAGGGGATAGCTCTGTGACGTAGCAAAATCGGCGCCGAAATTGGCACCAAGTATTGGTGGAATAGTAGTGCTTCGGCAATAGAGTGGAATTTACCGCCGGTTTTCGATTTGCTGATTGGCAGTTTAACCACGGCCACTGTCGTGGGGGTGGGAATGTGGTGAATGTGGTTAAAAGTTGCTACTCCTTCACACGCGGACTTCCCACGCAGCGTCTCTCGTCACCCGGGTGGCCCGGTGACAGGCGGGTTCTGCTGATCTTGAAAGGGTTATGCCGACGGGTGTGAGGGAGTCGAGTGTTCGGCTTGTACAGGTGCTCTTGAATGGAGTTGGCTCTTGCCTTTCGAGCGGAGTAGTTTACAAGAGTGAGCTCTCTCTGCTCTGGACAGCCTGCCTTCCGTTGGTTGTCTAATATACTTTCATTTAATTGTAACTGTTTGACGAAGTTGCTGAAGTTTCGACTTCAACATAACTTTCGGAGTACAGTTGGCAATTGAGCGTTCTGAGTACAAGCGGCCTATGTTGCCCTTATTGAGCAGTTTTGGCTAAAGTTGACTGTATTGGAGTTACTGTGTGACTTCGCTTGTTAAAATCGATCACTGTAGCGTCAGTGATTGTGTAGCGAGCCTTCTTCGTCTCGCTCAGAGTGTTGCTAGGAAGTATTTAGTCTGGAACAACCAGACCAGGATAATTTTTTTCGAGCTATACTGGCGACATTACCATCACCGCAACGGGACGTCGAAGCAACCAGTCATCGCCTCTGGTATGCCAGATCGTGTCCTTGCAGTTACGAAGACAGCATGGTAAGGTATGCCCGCAGCACCGGCAGTAGGGCATTTTGCTATGTGACAATCAGAGCTGAGCAGAGTGCGCCTGTTCCCGTCTTATCTAACGTAGATCTGTCTTGGGTGTTCATTGTCTGAGCAGCAATTAATGTTGGGTTGGCTGGGTGTTTCTCTTAAGATTTGAGTTGCAAGGAATTGACTCCACATACCACTTGGTCATAAATGTCACAATCTAGTTTATGGACAACTTGAACTTCACAACATTTATTTGAGTATCCCATTTGGCGTATTGTTAATGTTTCATTTGTTTTGTTTATTATTTTGAGTTTAGTCATAATAAATCGAATTGTTATTTTGGACAGAACTTTCATTCTGTTGGTAGGCAGAGCAACCCTTTCATTTCTCACTACGTTAATGAAACTTTCCTTTATCAAAATGATTTCTATCAAATTAAATTATTGCAAGTGCCAAACTCTTTTCTACTCCACTTGCAAGGTCGATTACAGTCAGTTCGCGTTTCTTCTTAATCCACGTGCAACAGCAAAAGTCGGAGTTAGAAGAGAGGGTGGGGGGGGGGGGGCGTTAGAGCATCATTTCGATATGAAGATTCTAAAAGAATTTACTGTTAAATACATAGCTAGCCCCGGCACCTCACATGATACACAACGTAAATTGTACACAAAGTACTCTCCGCTACACGCCGTGAGGTGTGTTTATGAAGTACAGCTGTAAATTTACGGAAAAATGTAGAAATAACAATGCAACGAGCTGCGGGCCGCTGTTGATCCGTTACACCAAAATAGCCATTGTTCAGACGGTAAGCGTGCCCTAAGAGAGAGAAAGTCACACCGTTTACTGATCCCTTGCTCATTAATCAGATAATTTGAAACTCTGTCACGTCTCAAAAGCGATCTTTAAACTCTTCTGCTGAATCATTCCGGATTAAGTTGCAGCTTGACCGCTTGTCGCCCTTCTTAGTATAAGGTCTTGTATCGTACTTAAGCCTAGTTTACACGACGACATTGGGTTGCACCATTCGTTGCGTGGAATGAGTTGCACGCAAATGGTTTCATATATTACTGTAGACACGGCGAAACCAGTATACACTTTAGTTTCGTCGTTTTGTCGACGACTTGTGATACAGTTAAAGCTTGTTGAGTTGAAGCGCTGTATAATAAAACATTAAGAAACGTGTTTCGATTCGTGACAGGATGAAGAAAAGACGTCAGCTCGGTTGCTCAGCATCGTTCCTGATATAATTTATAACGGTAGATCCAAGAAGTTCTATTAATTGTCTTAGAACGTCACCAGATATGTTACCGTTTCTTCTAAATAGAGTTAATTATGCGGTAAGGAATAAACATATTGTAATGTATGAAGAACTGTCGCCAGAACTGAAATTACACATCACATTGCATGCATTACAATCGAGAACACTCGGCATGCTATAAGATGGGGATTTACTTGGTGATGACGTTTTTTCATTAACACCAATAATTATTAACAGTAATAATTATTAACGTTAACAGCAGTAATTATTCGAAGCAGGCCGCATTAAGAAGAGAATGGTTTGCAAACTACTCTCTTGAGGATAGATCTGCACAGTGGCAGTATTTCAAAATTCTAATATATGTGAATGGGGAGTACGGCAGGGACGTTTTCAATAGATGAGTATCTAATGAAGAATGCAGCTTCTTGAATTTTTATAGTTTTCCCTCCTGTCAACAATATTCCTTAACAAAGAGTTGGCCAACTCGAACGATGGGATTTTAGTCTTGTAGACGAGAGCATTGCCACAGCTAGAATTACACTTCTTTTTATTTTTCTTAATTCAGTTGTATATGTGCTAGTAACTCAATAAATTTTGCCCTGCGGCTCAGATATTGTCAAACCATATATGTTATGATTGCACATGACGGTCTCAGCGGAAGCAATATTTTGGTTATTTTTGTAATCAGCATCTCTAAAATCCCACAAATACCTATGCAAAGCATAGAAGCATAGATATCTAAAAAGCGAACATTATGCTCCGCTCACCAATTCATATTTCAATTCATCTACACCCAACGAATACACATAACCTCAAAACCCTTGCAACCAGTGTCGCCAAACTTGGAACACGCCGAAAGTGTTTAGTTTCACCAACGAGGTGTGCATGCGCAGTGGCCGGCAGCGCAGTTGCACGCAACCTAGTTTCGTCGTGTAAACTAGGCTTTAGTGTTAATCGCTGAGGGTGCAGAGGGACCAGTTTTGCTTAAAGTTATCGTCTCGCAGCCTATAGAAAATATGCCCTCCAGACTTACGCCCTAAGCTTGTACGAGTACAGAACCGGCAATAAACTTTCCCTTTTTAGCAAATTCATTCAGTCTAAACAAACACAGTTTTCCACAACAAGCGATTCGAGTAAAGTCCCAATACTGCATAGTGGTAGTTCCATTAGAGAATTATACATTCGGAAACCGAGTTTCCGCAAGAGAAATAGCGCAGACAAGAGTGAGCAGCAGTGGCAGCAGCAACTAGTCAGGCGGGCCGTTGCCTACACGTGTCAACAACAGTCCCCGCCCGCGACCGCACAAAGCGGGACAAGGCGGACGCGCCGATTGATGGCCGAACAAAAGCGGAAAACAAACGGTACACAAAAAACTTTCCCTTCCTCGTTCCTTTTTTTATTCTTTTTTTTTTCAAATCGGCGCGTCCGCAGCGGACACGGCGTGATTTATACTGGAGCGCGCGGCCGCCGGAACCGGCGCCATGTTTGTCGACGCGTAACCGCACGCGGCCGTATGCGCGTGCTGCGGTTCACCGGCGCCGAAAGCCGCGTGCGACCGCGCCGTTTGCGCTGCTGTATCGACGTCAAACATCGGTCAGCTTTCTTTAATCACTCGGGCCGGGAAGCGCTTCCGAATGTACTGTCGTATTTGTCGACCACGTTTGCCGAAGTACCGCGTTCATCAGTCGTTGCTGCTAAGCCCCTGCAAGGCAGCGGGGAGTCACTACGGTAGTGGATCCCGCTGTTCGCACCACCTGGAAACACATCATCATTGCACTAAATAGTCCACAAACAAAAGAACTCACTTGCAGATATATAACAGTGGTATTTTTAGGGAAGAATGATCGAAAAATTAAAGCGTTATGTAGCGTGACTCAAGGAAACAGGATATTCTGAAAAGTAAATACTTTCATGAACCCAATTTAAAAAATATTTATGTCATCCAACAATAGATGTAATATAATGTATACTGAGCAAGCAGTAAAGGAAACGAAAGGAAAGTTCGGAGTAGGTATTAAAATCCATGGAGAAGAAATAAAAACTTTGAGGTTCGCCTATGACATTGTAATTCTGTCAGAGACAGCAAAGGACTTGGAAGAGGAGTTGAATGGAATCGACAGTGTCTTGAAAGGAGGATATAAGATGAAAATCAACAAAAGCAAAACGAGGATAATGGAATGTAGTCGATTTAAGTAGGGAGATGCTGCGGAAATTAGATTAGGAAATGAGACACTTAAAGTAGTAAAGGGGTGTTGCTATTTGGGGAGCTAAGTAACTGATGATGGTCGAAGTAGAGAGGATATAAAATGTAGACCGGCAATGGCAAGGAAAGCGTTTCTGAAGAAGAGGAATTTTTTAACATCTAGTATAGATTTAAGTGTCAGGACGTTGTTTCTGAAAGTATTTGTATGGAGTGTAGCCATGTATGGAAGTGAATCATGGACGATAAGTAGTTTAGATAAGAAGAGATTAGAAGCTTTTGGAATGTGGTGCTACAGAAGAATGCTGAAGATTAGATGGGTAGATCACATAACTAATGAGGAGGTATTGAATAGAATTGGGGAGCAGAGGAGTTTATGGCACAACTTGACTAGAAGAAGGGATCGGTTGGTATGACATGTTCTGAGGCATCAAGGGATCACCAATTAAGTACTGGAGGGCAGCGTGGAGGGTAAAAATCGTAGAGGGAGACCAAGAGATGAATACACTAAGCAGATTGAGAAGGATGTAGGCTGCAGTAGGTACTGGGAGATGAAGAGTCTTGCACTGGATAGAGTAGCATAAAGAGCTGCATCAAACCAGTCTCAGGACTGAAGAGCACAACAACAACATGGAGCAATGGATGTTTTGAAGAAGGTATCTTGCAGGTGAGCTCCTTCTCTACGCAAACATTTCTGCAGTGTGATTGAGTGTGAAGTTTTATCTGCTAAGGACATCAGTCCCTAAGGTTACACACTACTTAACCTAAATTATCCTAAGGACAAACACACAGCCCCGTGCCCAAGGGAGGACTCAAACCTCGCCAGGACCAGCCGCAACAGTCCACGACTGCAGCGGCCTAGACCGCTCGGCTAATCACGCGCGGCCTGAATTGCTGCACTCTCTTCGTTACATTTTCATGGTTGACGTAACATCCCACTGGAATTTCATCAATTGCTTCTCGGATTTTGGCGTTAGTTCTTCAATTCTATCTGATCGATTAAGAAACACTTCGTTTGTAAAGTGACGCACAAAAATAAATCAGGAGCTGACGGGTCAGGGGAAGCCAAAGGCATTGAATGTCTTCATTTCTCGATATTATATATTTCCCAACCATTTGGCTTACAGCAGCCAACGATATTCGAGCTGTGTGTAACGTTGCTCCATGTCATTGAAACCAGCGTGTGTCAACAATGTGTGAAAATCCCTGTAGTTGTTGCACAACAAAGATTTCTAACATGGTGATATAAAGTTTCGATGTGACTGTAATCGCATGGGCATTCTCGTCCTTTTCCTCGTCCTATATTTTAAAAAACAAACCACGGTAGTTTGTTTGCTGTTCAGTGGAAGCTAGTTTAGCACCGTACGATTGTCTCGTGTACAGTATCTAAAATTTTATTTTTTTGAAAGTCCTTTGACGTAAAAATGGACTTTATCTGACATCCTCAGCTCATTAAAAAACTCCTCGTCTGCATTTTTCTTTTGTAGCAGTAGTTCACTAAATAGTCATCGTACAACATGATCGCTGTGCTAAAATATCGTGGACAGTCCGCAACTTTTATTGATGGCATTGGAAGTCCTCTATTAATATTCTTCGAACACTTGAAGTAGGCAATGTTGAGTCACGGCGTATTCACCGACGTGGTCTCCTTCTGAGAATCCCTCGACAAGCTTCGATATTGTCTGGTGTACGAACGATTAGCAGCCAGCCTGGGAGGTTCCTTTCTCATTGCAGAACCAGTTTCTTCGAAATTACGTATCCATGTTTTAATTGCATCCGCTGACGGAACACAATCGTGACGTTGTTAGTGAACATGACGGTGGGATTCTCCACATGCCCCCCTCCACACTGTCATTGTACTTGTAAAAAGTTCTGATCGCAAATGCGCCTTGCTACCATTGCAAGCATCAATGATATACAAATGGCAAGGTGTTTGACAAGCTGCCGTACATTATTCAGTGCGACCAACGCAACTTTCTAATTTCCCGTATCCTTGAAACGACCTAGAGAAGGATTCTGACCGTACTAGCCGTGGTAGCTTATGGAATATTACCTCTGAATGTGGATAACCTCATCAATTAATAGAGGATGTGAAAAGTCTAGGAAAATACACATAATGTCGTAAACACAAGTAGGAATCGATTATAAGAAATAAATCTTAACTTAGATATTGCCGGCCAGTGTGGTCGAGCGGTTCTAGGCGCTTCAGTCTGGAACGGCGCAATCGCTACAGTCGCTACAGTCGCTGGTTCGAATCCTGCCTCGGGCATGGATGTGTGTGATGTCCTTAGGTTAGTTAGGTCTAAGTAGTTCTAAGTTCTAGGGGACTGATGACCTAAGATGTTAAGTCCCATTGTGCTCAGAGCCATTTGAACCATTTGAACTAAGGTATTAGACAAGTGTGTGTTCCATCACCAACCCTTTTTAATATTTACATTCACTTCATTGTTCGTAAATTGAAATGGAAAATAAATTAAGGAAATAAGACAATGAATGAGGAATACCTGAAAGTGCATTTGTTTGTTTATGATGTCTTTATTATTCAAAACACGGGATATGACCTCCAGACATCAGTATACCAGTTGAACCAACAGAAATTCAAAATTTTTACTAATAAAAGGAAAATAATGGCATTCTGAGGAAAATATCCAGTCAGATCAAATATTTTTTTTGGATTATTCAGTTTTAGAACAAGTGTCTTATATCCCTTATTTAGGTTGTGATGTAAGTTGTGTTCTTGACTCTGATACTACTGTGTTGGCAGAAGAGCCAACACCGTGTTGCTAGAAGAGGCCGAAGTGCACGCTTTTAAGCTCACGCAGGCTGGCGAGAGGTCTGGAACAGTTATAGGGGTCTAGTAAAAAAAGCAGGTAACTGGTAGAATACTTAACTTTAATCCACAATTGGTGAACATCTCTCTTGACTGTACATGCTTCACAATCTCAATATTAACTGGTAATGGCGCCTTGCTAGGTCTTAGCAAATGACGTAGCTGAAGGCTATGCTAACTATCGTCTCGGCAAATGAGAGCGTAGTTGTCAGTGTAGCATCGCTAGCAAAGTCGGCTGTACAACTGGGACGAGTGCTAGGACGTCTCACTAGACCTGCCGTGTGGCGGCGTTTGCTCTGCAATCACTGACAGTGGCGACACGCGGGTCCGACGTATACTAGCGGACCGCGGCCGATTTAAAGGCTACCACCTAGCTAGTGTGGTGTCTGGCGGTGACACCACAGATACTAAAAATGAAATACACAAATTCCAAGCTGTCTATGGTACCATTAGCAACATTGTGTCATAAAGTACAGAAAGAGATCATTTTAATATTCTATAATCGGTAGAGATGAGGTTCCTATGGAAGATGGAGGGCTGAGCTTAACAAGAAACAAGAGTAAAAATGAGGATATTACAACAGGATTAAATAATTTCAGCATAAATGAAAGAATTCTAAAGTATCGTGAAGATTGGGGACAACGTCTCCTAATAAGACGAGGTCACAGACTTCCCCATAAGACCCAGAACCACAGGGGAAAGAGATACTGGAAGGTGTCGAAAGAGATAGGAATGATTTCGTTTGTGAGATCGCAACAGATAGTAGCATAATGCCTGAAAGGATGATGATGATGATGGTGATGATGATGATGATGACGACAAGGCCCAAGGAATTGCTAGTATTTTGTGGACTTACGTTTCCAGTATTAATGCTGTACAGTGAAAGAGTAAGATGATATGTCAATCAAGAGCGGTGAAATAATTACTTAATTATATCAAGATTTTCCTTACACCATATTAACAGCGCAAGAATGTCCTAAAATACGTTTCACCAGCGCCAATCCCAGAATTATGTTAGATTTCATATTTGCCAGTCTATTGTTGTTGTTGTTGTTGTTGTGTTCTTCAGTCCTAAGACTGGTTTGATGCAGCTCTCCATGCTACTCTATCCTGTGCAAGCTTCTTCATCTCCCAGTACTTACTACAACCTACATCCTTCTGAATCTGCTTAGTGTATTCATCTCTTGGTCTCCTTCTACGATTTTTACCCTCCACGCTGCCCTCCAATGCCAAATGTGTGATCCCTTGATGCCTCAGAACATGCCCTACCAACCGGTCCCATCTTCTTGTCAAGTTGCGCCACAAACTCCTCTTCTCCCCAATTCTATTCAATACCTCCTCATTAGTTATGTGATCTACCCATCTAATCTTCAGCATTCTTCTGTAGCACCACATTCCGAAAGCTTCTAATCTCTTCTTATCTAAACTACTTATCGTCCATGTTTCACTTCCATACATGGCTACACTCCATACAAATACTTTCAGAAACAACGTCCTGACACTTAAATCTATACTAGATGTTAAAAAATTCCTCTTCTTCAGAAACGCTTTCCTTGCCATTGCCGGTCTACATTTTATATCCTCTCTACTTCGACCATCATCAGTTACTTAGCTCCGCAAATAGCAACACCCCTTTACTACTTTAAGTGTCTCATTTCCTAATCTAATTCCCGCAGCATCTACCTACTTAAATCGACTACATTCCATTATCCTCGTTTTGCTTTTGTTGATGTAGCCAATGTAGCCATTTGAACCATTTTTTTGCTATACAGTGTATCATAGTTACAAATGACTGCTTGAAAGCCACTGGCTCATTCTTCAAGTCCTAGAGCACAAATCAGTGATGTAAACAATTTCTACATCTACACAGATACTCCGCAAACCACCGTAAGGAGCGAGTCGGAGGGTACCGTGTACCCCTACTTGTCATTTCCCCTTCTATTCCACTCGCAGAAAGGTCGAGGGAAAAGCGACAGTCTGTAGGTCTTCGTAAGAGCCCTAATTTCTCGTATCTTATCTTCGTGGTCCTTACGCGCGATGTATGTTGCCGGGAGCGGAATCGTTCGTCAGTCAGCTTCAAATAAAAGTTCTGAATAGAGCTTCCCGGAAAAGCATGGCGCCTTCCCTCCAGGGATTCCTATTTGACTTACCGAAGCATCTCCGCAACACATAAGTTTTGTTCGAACCGGCTGGTAACAAATCTAGCAGCTCTCCTCTGAATTGTTTCCAGGTCTTCTTTTTATCCGACCTGGTACGGAAACCATACATTCAAGCAGCACTCAAGAATAGATCGCATCAGCGTCTTATATGCGGTCTCCCTTACAGGTGAACCACTCTCTCCTAAAATTCTCCCAATGAACCACAGTTTTCACGTGCTCTTTCCACCTCATCTCGCTTTGCAAAGTTACGTATGTATTTAAACTACGTGATTATGTCAAGCTGTACACTTGTCATACTTTATGCAACGTTACAGGTTTTTTCTTCCTACTCATCCAGATTAACTTACATTTTTCCGCATTTAGAGCTAGCGGCCATTCATCGCGCCAGGTGGAAATCGTCTTGTATCTTTCCACAGTAACCAAATTGGACAACTTGGCGTACACCACCGCATCATCAGTAACAACTGTGGACTACTGCCCACTCTACCCTCTAAATCATTTATGTATACAGAGAACAACAGCGATCCTATCAAACTTCCCTGTGGCACTGTTGACATTACCCTTGCCTCTGATGACCACTCGCCGTCGAGGCCAGCATACTGGGATACGCTATTTAAGAAGTCTTCGAGCCCCTCACTGCATACGCTGGTACCTTCGTTTAGAGCCTGCAATTGTGCAGCCGGCCAGGGTGGCCGAGCGGTTCTAGGCGCTACAGTCTAGAACCGCGCGCCCGCTTCGGTGGCAGGTTCGAATCCTGCCTCGGGCATGGCTGTTTGTGATGTCCTTAGGTTAGTTAGGTTTAAGTAGTTCTAAGTTCTAGGGGACTGATGACCTCAGCAGTTAAGCCCCATACTGCCCAGAGCCATTTGAACCATTTGCAATGGTGCACCGTGTCAAATGCTTTCCGGATATCTAGAAATATGGGACCTACCCGTTTCCTTGCATCCATAGTTCTCAGTATATCGTGTGAGAAAATGGACAGCTGAGCTTCGCAAACGTGATGGTGTCTAAAACCATACTGATTCGTCGATTTAAGCTGCTTAGCCTCAACCAAGTTTATTATTGTGAGATGTGTTCAAGAATTTTGCAGTAAACAAGGTGAATTTGGGAGAGGGAGAGGAGAGTGGGAACGTTACTCGTACCATAAATTTTCAAATTGATTCCATGTTTCTAGATATCCAGAACGCTTTTGACACTGTATCACTGAAGCAACCCGTAGTAAAGCTGCGTGCTTATGGACACCGTTCGTAGTAAATGATGGGAAGTCATGGAGTAAATTAGAAGCGATTTCTGGCGTTCCGCAAGGTAATGTTATAATCCATCTGGTATACCTTATCTACACAAACAATTTAGGAGACAGTATGAGCAGTCATCGTGGGTTGTTTGCAGATGACGCTGTCGTTTATCGACTAGTAAACTCATCGGAAGCTCAAAAAAAAAAAATTGCAAAACGACTTAGAAAAGATATCTGAATTGTACGAAAATTGGTAATTGACCTTAAGTACTGGAAAGTGTGTAGTCATCCACATGAGCGCTAAAAGGAATTCTTTAAACTTCGATTATACGATAAATCAGTTTAATCGAAAGGCCGCAAATTCAACTAAATACCAAGGAATTAAAATTTCGAACAATTGAAACTGGAAAGAAGACGTAGAAAATGCTGTGGGAAAGGCAAACCAAAGAATGCTTGTTGGCAAAATACTAAGAAAATATAACAAACCTACGAAAGAGACAGCCTACACTACGCTTGTCCGTCCTCGTTTGGAGTACTGCTGCGTGGTGTGGGGTCCTTACCAGATAGGGCTAACGAAGTACATCGAGAAAGCTGAACGAAGAGCTCCACGTTTTGTATTATCGCGAAACATCGGAGACAGTGTCACGGACGTGATACATGTTTTGGGATCGACACCACTAAAACAAAGGCGTGTTTCGTTGCGGCGGAATCTTCTCACGAAATTTGACTTGCCAAGTTTCTCCTCCGAATGCGAAAATATTTTGTTGAAGCCGACCGACATAGGGGGAACGATCATCACAATAAAATAAGGAAAATCAGACCTCGCGCGGAATGATTTATGTGTCCGTTTTTTCCGTGCGCTTTTCGAGAGTGGAATAATAGCGAATTATTGTGAAGGTGGTTCCATGAACCCTCTGCCAGGCACTAGAGTGTAATTTGCAGAATATCCATGCAGAATGCAGAGAAAGCGCAAGCTGATGGTCTTCAGTTCTGCACAGTAAAGCTGATGTATTTGAGATTTATCGACGTTGGTTAAATCAAATATGAGGAGAACCAGAGTTGTAAGTGGTGTGGCAGACAAAGCTACTTTCGTCTGGCCCATAAGAGTGGGTTCCTTGATGGCTCTGGGAGATGAATCAAACTACAACACATGTAACAGAAGTTAACTTTTTCAAATAAATGAAAAAAGGTAAACTTATCTTTGACGCAGCTCTTTATCTCGTGATCGGTTGATGATTTACAGTTGACTGCCGTAGCTGAGGTCTCAAACTGGTCAGAGTTTGAACATTCTTGGGACTATATTGACCTCAGCGTGGTAGCGCTGCAATGCTGGGAGGGAGGGCATGTCTTCAGGAGTGTCACCCATTGACTGTTGCAGAGTGAGCCCTCGCTTATGTCTGTGGTTTTGATTCACTTTGCCAACTTTGGTGTGGTACCGCGATCTCTGGAAGACACCACATTAGGAGAATTAAGATGTTATTTAATAATTTCATTCGAACACTTCTTTGGTGAGTCCTGCATAACAATAAGAAGAATAAGGTATGTTAAAAATAGTAGCTATTATTTTACAAAAGTTACTAATTCCATTAAAAACTGTGTTCCTGGATACTGTCTCTACTCTGTAGTCCAAATAATTTTTACAAGATCTACCTAACATTTCATTGCGCTTCTTACGGTTCACAGATCGCAAATAATATTATTTCATGACAGCAGCTTAGAATCTTACAAAAATGCGCAATAAAGATCGTTTGCTTTGTTTATCACAAAGCTAAATACAACAATATCGTAAGCACTGCAACATTTATTCTAGACAGAGTTCATGACGTTGACATTTCTTCTGTTTTATGCACTTTGCAATGTAATGTTATCACATAGTTTGGGATTAGCTTTCTTCTAAATTATATGCTATTCTCTAAGAAAACCCAATATCATGACAGGGAAGTTGTTGAAAGTGTGTACAGTTTTTAGATTTCTTATTTATCATTAAAGAAATTTCCTTATTTTTTGAACTGTTACACCGCCTACAGCATGTCGTATATGTCTAATCTTGTTTCTGGAGGAGTAAATTTTTTCATAAAAATACATACTTTAAATTCTTCGATAAACTAAGTTACAAAGGTTCAACCACATTACATTAAATACGTGAACATCTGACAAAGCATTCTCACTTAAATCAGCGGGTGAGAAAACTGCAGTTTTCCACTTCGATAAAGTTCCCACCTGCTTGGTATCTCGCAGATTCCTTTCCCTCTCGTGTTTTATTTGTATATCTGAGTTGCGGCAGCTATAGCATGCTATTAATTAAGCTCGCGTGGAATACAAATAGCTGCTGTACGCGACAGTCGAATGCCCGCTCAGCTCCTGTTGACCTCTGACCTTTCGGCCGGGCTGAGGCAACCAACCGCTATGTATCCTCCAGCACTGTACAGATAACTGCCACGGATCGGCTGAAATGTCATCTTCACTATCGGGTTCACGTTCCATACACCTGAGCAATCACTTTCGTTACTCCCACTGCTAAGCTACGTATCAGTGGGCTCTCACAAATTGTGAACTTCTGTCATTGACTCAGCTCTGTGTTACGTCCGTGATATCTCGTCTCATTTTGTACCGACCGCTGCTCTATTTGATAAGAGCAATACATCAACTTCGCCAGCGTTCATCCTACTGACGGAGTTATTTTTCACGGCTGTTGTTAAACAACATTCTTTTCATGCATGTATAATGTTTGAGAAAAGAAACTTTGTTTTAACGGCTCATTATACGTCATCCATAGTATTAATGAACATCTATTCCTTATTTCCCTAATCTTTTATAAGTACCCTTTATTTCGTAAGCTACTGCCAGATATTTCTCTGGTGAATTATTCTTCTCCCTCATCCGTGCCTTAACTGCTTGATAGTACAGTGAATTTAACCATACCTGAATAAAACTAGGGTAAGTTAATTATTATCCTTTGTTTTTCTTGATTGTACTGTCGTTTCACGTTGATGACACATGTTTTGTTTACTTGTTGTTACATCTCTATAATTTTCAAGCTGCTATGTTAGTTTCGTTATCACTACCGTGCCGTTAATCATGGCTGCTTCGCTATCAATTTGCACCAAAGAAGACAAACGTTTAGTGATCGGTTTTCTGTGGTCGGAACGCGTATCAGGGGCAGTACGGGAACAGTGTTTTGCCACAAAGGAGTGTCTACGAATGGATTGAAAAATTCCGAAATGAGAGCATAAATGGCACGCACGATGAACGAGCCGGACGGTCGTTTACCGCCACAAATGAAGAAACTATTGAGGATACACGTAAAATGATTCTCTTAGACTGACGATTAACTACTGACGAAATGGCACATCGTCTGCAAATTAGTCACTGGGTCTGTCTACGAAATCATCCACAACAGACGTGGGTTTCATAAAGTTTGTACAAGATGGGTTCCAAAACAACTCACACAGTTGCATAAACAAACGCGCTTGGACATCTCCAAAAATCATTCGGATCGCTATGATAACGAAGGGAATAACTTCTTAGACAGGATCATTACTGGTGAGGAAACATGTATCCATTATTGAGAGCCGGAGAGTAAACGGCAGAGTATGGAATGGAAACATCGAATTTCGCCGTTCAAGACAAAGTTCAACACACAACTTTCCACAGGAAAAGTGATGCATACGGTTTTTTAGGACGCACAAGGTTCAGTACTGGAACATTATGGCGAAAGGGGCACAACAATAAATAGTGTACGTTCCACTGACACGCTTACTCCCAGGCTAAAGCCTGCAATTTGAAGCAAACGCGGAGGACTGCTGTCAAAAGGTGTTGTGTTGTTGCACGGCAATGCTCGTAAGCATACTGCTGCCCAAACTGCTGAAACGCTCCAGAATCTCAAATTTGAACTACTGGATCATCTTCCATATAGTCCCGATCTTGCCTCTTCTGATTATCTCTCAAACAGGCATTAAGGGGTCGTCGATTTGCTTCGGACGAAGCAGTGAAAGAAGCGGTGCCATTCCTGGCTCGCAGCTCAGCCGAGGACCTTCTTTTATGTGGGCATCAGGAAGCATGTACAACGATGGACCAAGTGCGTTGAAACGCAAGGAGACTATCCCGAAAAATGATGTTCTTGAAAGTTTCCTATTTGATTACAATAAAATTTTACAACTACTTTGCGGATAATAATTCACTTACCCTCGTAATTCCGGTGACATTTCACCGGTTATGTTGAAGACTGCTGTAAACCCATTTTTAATGTTGCCTGAGTCAGTGTTTACATACATAGCACATACCTCATCACCTCTATTTAACGACAGAGCGTACAATAGCAGACAGATTGGAGGCAAACCATTCTCTGGACAGATAGAAATGTGAATCACAGCGAGAACAAAAGAAACAGCCTATACTGCCAGTTAGCAAGTCTTATAAAAATGTTTGTAAAACGTGAGGAAGTTGGCTGGATAAATGTTCAAATGTGTGTGAATTCTTAAGGGACCAAACTGCTGAGGTCATCGGTCCCGACACTTACACACTACTTAACTTATGCTAAGAACAACACCCACAACCATGCCCGAGGGGGACTCGAACCTCCGGCGGGAGAGGCCGCGCAACCCGTGACATGGCGCCTCAGACTGGGCGGCCACTCCGCGCAGTGCTGGATGAAAACCCTAACTATGAGTTTTCTCTGATCCATTGAGAACAACGCTCCTATTTCTCTGACTGCTGTTCCACCAATAATATGGTTCAAGAATGACTGGTTAGAAAATAGCTACCTATTGTGTATGTTGAGCTGTAACAAACCAATACATTTTAAGCTGTATTTTCTATAGGACTTGCAGCGTAGTGTAAGTAATCAAGTAACGTATTTACAAGGAATGCCCAGACTCGCTGCTGTCTGACATTAATTTTTATTTTTCCAGTTTCATTTTTGCAGTTTTGGCGAAACCGGCATCACCGAGTGACCCGTGATACCATAATGATGTCATGAGTTTCATAATATACTTTTATGTCGTCATAGAACACTGATCGTGGATTACTCTTTAGTGTGTATTGTCTTGATGGACTGACATAAATACAACGTCGTGGCAACTGTATTTGTACTGTCGTCTTATATTTACTATATTAAGGTAATGATTAATTTGTTATAACAGTAATTTGACAGTTTTGCAGCTACGATGTCATATGAAAATAATGTCACCCACACTGTGTGATAGGTCACTGTCTAATGGCAGTTTAACCGAAAAGACTGATAATGAATATCAGACAGCACCTTATAAATATTTGAGACGCTTCGTTAATTTTGTCCCCGAGATACAGAGTATAATTGAGTTTTTGTAATAGGACAATGTAAGCGTGGGATGCATCATCACGTTGAAACACAAACGTAAATTTTGTTCTGTTCATTATCTACGTAACTTGTTAGATTTCATTATTTCTTTGCACATGCTTGGGTCAAACGAGAAATGTACTTCTGTCGTTTCAGTTAAAATATGGGAGCAGGCTCGGATAAAAAAGCCGAAATGTCACGTAAAGTGTAACCTATCCATGCCAGTTCTACTATATTCGTGGAAATGTGGCATTTGCTAGTCAGGAATGCCCGATTACGCCGCAGCCTACCACCATTGTTGGCTGTGAAGTCAGGTCATTAAGACGAAACTTGAGATCCTCGTGTTGGCTGCAATTCCTGCTCAGATTTACATGGATGCATCAATAAAATTAGGCTTTCAGTATCCTCTGCCATTCCTGTGATTTGAAGAAAGCCAACATTCGTGAAGATAACTGCTTTTTGTGTATGATACCTGCAATCTATCAAGAAAGATGTTGTCGAATATTAGTACGTCAAGACCCTATCAGTCCTCCGCTCATTTATACATAGAATCATCTGCTTGGACCGAATCAACCACGGTGTTATAGGCAGGAAGTAGATAAGGATGACATCATATATCCAGTCCGATATCCCTTGCTTCAACGTCACTGGATCTTGATTGCGATGCTAAGGTAATTAATCAGCTACGTGGGCGAACAGAAGGTGATTTAAGGATTTTAGCTCGATACCTAGGCCTATCTAAGCATCTAGGTAGTAGACTGAAATCTAGAACAAAGTGCTAGTGTGTCGATGTACGGGTAAATGAAGAAAAACTTCATTCAGTATTTTAAAAAGGAGAACCAAATGCCTATTGCGGCGTGGAAGATTTTGTGGCAGCTTTGAATCTGGTGTGGGAACCAGGGAAATAGAGGATATTAATCGATGGATCGAAGCTTAGTTTAAAAGATTTGTTTCTACAATATGGGAATTACATGCCTTCAGTTCTTCTTGGCCACGCTAACCATATGAAGAAAGAACAAGCAAATATTATATTACAGGGTTGGGACCAAAATACGGAAAAACCTCGAGAAATGCATGTTTTAATATGAATGCAGATGCTAACCAAGCTTGCAGGTTGTGTTGCGTATTTGAACCCAAATTGCACCTCTGCAATGTCCTCAACGTCTCGCAAGTGCCAATCTGGATCAGAACAGTGTTCTGTGTAGTTATGCGTGTGTGATGTTGGAGCTAAATGAACTCTAGCGACGCCCTTGTGGTGAGTGCTTCTATAACCAAGGGAGCAGAGTTGTTTGTTTCAAGACGATATAGGGAAAGCGGAAGAACATCGTCTGTGAAGTCACAACGCGGACGAAAGTGTATGTTGAGTGATCGTGACAGAGGGTTGTGCCGGAAAGTAAGAAGACAACAGCTGCATATGTCACTGCAGAACTGAATGTAGAATTCGTGAACATTCTCAGCTCTAAGGCAAAGCGATGGGACTTCCATAAGTAGGGAAATTACAGACCTACCCGGAATTCTAAAACCACTGATCAGTGATACAAATGCCAGTAAGAGGGAAAGTTGATGCGGATGCCATACAACTTGTCTGGATAGAAAACGAAGAAAGTCATTTGGTCGAATGGAGCTTGTTTCACACTTTTTCCAACCTCTCGCCTAGTTTAAGTCTAGCAATGGTGAAGATTAGGCAGCCATATCGTGGTATTCTATTGGTTACTCTGCAAGGTAGCGTTACTGCTAAGGTCTATGCAAACATTTTGGTTGATCAGGTGCATCCCGCAGTACAATGTTTGATCCCCAGTGGTGATAATATGTTCCAAGACGACAGGGCCCCTGTTCGCACAGCTCGTTTTGTCCAGGGTTGGTTTTATAAGCACGAGGATGAAATACTCCCCCTCCCCTGGCCCCTACAGTCTACAGGTGTCAAAATTATTCAGGCCTTGTGGTCTATTTTGGAGAAATGGATTAGTGGTCCCTACTCATTTCCATCATGGTAACCTGATCGCACTACTATTTTGCAGGAAGAATAGTACAAAATGCTCTTGAAAACATAAAGCACCTGTAGATAGACATACCTAAACAACTGAAAGGTCCCGGCAAAGGTCCGGAGTTCGAGTCTCGGTCCGGCACAAAGTTTTATTCTGCCAGGAAATTGCAGAGTGAAAATTTCATTCTGGAACTGAAATCTGTTTTATTGCCGACAGTTTTCCTACACAGTATGAGACATGGTAATGTTTGTTCTTTGGTTTTCACCTATATTTCTCCAAGCCCCGTGTTTCTGGAAGGAATTTAATTCAAAGAACATATGTGACAGGTTTATAGAGACTTTAAGGTGACTGAAGTATCCTTGGTCACAATGTTGGGACACCCTAAATATTGTTGTTTGCTGTGGGAATAGGACAGTCGGAATAAATCAGCACGTTACAGACGAAAACACTGGTCTCTAAAGAAAACCCTGCTATTGGGGTACAAGAGCTCAACGACTGTTTGCTGATAGATCGAAATAAAATTATTCTCTCACCTTTCCACATTACACTTGACCGCGTGATGAACTTTGGGAAAAATGACCAATGTCAGGAACCTGACAGACATAAGTCCATTCTGAGTGATGCACAATTGTAGGAATGATTCTTCATTGGTCTTTAAGTTCGTACAAATCTTGTAGATCCAAACTTTGACTTTGCCCTTTGGGGCAATTACAAAAGGTTTTGGATGCATTCAGTAGTGTTGTTCATGGCTTCTTGGGTAAGAAAAGAACAGAAAATTACAGTGAGGTGGTGAACAACCTGCTGGACCAGTATTATCGCTTAGTCGGAAAAGTTGCGCTAAATAGGCACTTTCTCCACTTTCATTTAGATTTTTTTCTGGAAAAAGTAAAGTATAGTAAGAGATCAGCATGGTCACCGACCCCACGAGGACATAATAAGAGTTGAACGATCTTATCAGATTCGGTGGAACTGGCCTATGGTTACAGTCTTCTGCTTGGCTTCGAGATATCTCAATTACACAGTGAGTTGGCAAATGTCATGTGGTATCTCCTAATAAAGTGCCGGACCTTCTTTTGCCACTCTTAGTGCAGCAACTCGACGTTGCACCAACTCAACAATTCGGAAGTCCAATGCAGAAATACTGAGCCATGCTGCCTCTACAGCCGTCCGTAATCCCGCAGGTGATGCCGCTGTAAGATTCTCTGCAGAACTGACTTCTCAATTATGTCCCACACATGATCGATGGGATTCATGTCGAGGGATCTGGGTAACCTAATCGTTCGCCCAAATTGTCCAGAACGTCCTTCAAACCAATTGGGAACAGTTGTGACCCAGTGACATGTTGTGATTGCTGTGTTCGGATGAGGGCTGAGTTGGCATCCCTTCGCTCACAGTTGCAAGCGGCGCTGACTTCGGTCGCGCAGCTTGAGGCTGTTGCCAATGGGCACCACTGTGGGGAGCCCGACTTGGGTATCTCGGGGATGTCAACCTCGTCCCGTCTGTCCCCAGATCGGTCTGCAGCTGTGGTTGCTCCGGTTGCTGCCCGCAGTGGGGCTGAGTCCACGCCTGTGGTTGATTGGGAGGTCGTTCCAAGGCGTGGCAGGCAGCGAAAGACGTCCCCGGAGGCTTTTCAGAAAGCCTCACCGGTGCGTCTGACAAACAGGCTCCAGGCACTGTCTCTGGCTGAGATGATTCTCAGCCCTCAAGGTCCGGGCAATCGCAGAGGGTGGGCTTGTTGGTAGTTGGGAGCTCCAATGTTAGGCGCGTAATGGGGCCCCCTTAGGGATATGGCGGCTAAGGAGGGGAAGAAATCCAGTGTGCACTCCTTGTGCATTCCGGGTGGAGTCATTCCTGATGTGGAAAGGGTCCTTCCGGATGCCATGAAGAGCACAGGGTGCAGCCAGCTGCAGGTGGTGGCACATGTCAGCACTAATGACGTGTGTCGCTTTGGACCTGAGGAAATTCTCTCTGGATTCCAGCGGCTATCTGATTTGGTGAAGGCTGCCGGTCTTGCTTACGAGATGAAGGAAGACCTCACCATCTGCAGCATCGTTGACTGAACCGACTGCGGACCTTTGGTGCAGAGCCGGGTGGAGGGTCTGAATCAGAGGCTCAGACGGTTTTGCGACCGTGTTGGCTGCAGATTCCTTGACTTGCGCCTTAGGATGGTGGGGTTTCGGGTTCCTCTGAATAGGTCAGGAGTTCATTACACTCAGCTGACGGCTACACGGGTAGCGGAGGCTGTGTGGCGTGGACTGGGCGGTTTTTTAGGTTAGAAGGCCTCGGGAAAGTATGGGTTGGGCTGCAAACTCAAAGGGTGCATGGCAAATACAGGACGTTCTTGGATCAAGGAACAGTCGGAATTGTAGTTGTAAATTGTTGTAATTGTACTGGGAAAGTCCCGGAGCTTCAAGCGCTAATAGAAAGCACAGAAGCTGAAATCGTTATAGGTACAGAAAGCTGGCTAAAGTCTGAAATAAGTTCTGCAGAAAGTTTTACGAAGTCTCAGACGCTGTTCAGGAAAGATATATTAGGCAGAATTGGTGGTGGGGTGTTTGTGTCTGTCAGTACTGGTTTATCTTGTAGTGAAGTCGAAGTAGATACTCCGTGCCAATTGGTATGGGTGGAAGTTATACTTAACAGCTGAACTAAGTTAATAATTGGCTCCTTCTACCGACCCCCAGACTCCGATGATATAGTTGCTGAACAGTTCAGAGAAACTTTGAGTCTCGTAACAAATAAATACCCCACTCATACGGTTATAATTGGTGGGGACTTCAACCTTCCCTAGATATGTTGCCAAAAAAAAAAATACTTGTTCAAAACCGGTGGTAGGCAGGAAACACCTTCCGGGATTGTCCTAAATGCTTTCTCCGAGAATTATTTCGAGCAGTTACTCCACAAACCCACGCGAATTGTAAATGGTTGCAAAAACACACTTGACCCTTAGCCACAAACAATCCAGAGCTAATAGAGAGCATCATGACTGATACAGGGATTAGTGATCACAAGGTCGTTGTAGCTAGGCTCAATACCGTTTCTTCCAAATGCACCAGAAACAAACGCAAAATAATATTATTTAAAAGAGCGGATAAAGTGTCACTAGAAGCCTTCGTAAGAGACAATCTCCATTCCTTCCGATCTGACTATGCAAATGTCGACGAGATGTGGCTCAAATTCAAAGATATAGTAGTAGCAACAGCAATTGAGAGATTCATGCCTCATAAATTGGTAAGAGATGGAACTGATCCCCAATGGTACACAAAAAAGGTTCGAATGCTGTTGCAGAGGCAACGGAAAAAGCATGCGAAGTTCAGAAGAACGCAAAATTCCGAAGATTGGCAAAAATTTACAGACGCGCGAAATTTGGCACGGACTTCAATGCGAGATGACTTTAATAGGTTCCACAACGAAACAGTGTCTCCCAATTTGGTAGAAAATCCGAAGAAATTCTGGTCGTATGTAAAGTACACAAGCGGCAAGACGCAGTCAATACCTTCGCTGCGCAGTGCCGATGGTACTGTTACCGACGACTGTGCCGCTAAAGCGGAGTTATTGACGCAGTTTTCCGAAATTCCCTCACCAGGGAAGACGAATGGAATATTCCAGAATTTGAAATACGAACAGCGGTTTGCATGAGTTTCTTAGAAGTAGATACCTTAGGGTTTGCGAAGCAACTCAAATCGCTCGATACGGGCAAGTCTTCAGGTCCAGATTGTATACCGATTAGGTGCCTTTCAGATTAAGCTGATACAATAGCTCCCTACTTAGCAATCATATACAATCGCTCGCTCACCGATAGATCTGTACCTGCAGTTTGGAAAATTGTGCAGGTCGCACCAGTGTTTAACAAGGGTAGTAGGAGTAATCCATCGAACTACAGACCTATATCATTGACGTCGGTTTGCAGTAGGGTTTTGGAGCATATACTGCATTTAAACGTTATGAATCACCTCGAAGGGAACGATCTATTGATACGTAATCAGCATGGTTTCAGAAAACATCGTTCTTATGCAACTTAGCTAGCTCTTTATTCGAACGAAGTAATGGCCGCTATCGACAGGGAATCTCAAGTTGATTCCGTATTCCTGGATTTCCGGAAAGCTTTTGACACCGTTCCTCACAAGCGACTTCTAATCAAGCTGCGGGCCTATAGGGTATCGTCTCAGTTGTGCGACTGGATTCGTGATTTCCTGCCAGGAAGGTCGCAGTTCGTAGTAATAGACGGCAAATCATCGAGTAAAACTGAAGTGATATCAGGTGTTCCCCAGGGAAGCGTCCTCGGACGTCTGCTGTTCCTGATCTATGTAAATGACCTGGATGACAATCTGAGCAGTTCCCTTAGGTTGTTCGCAGATGATGCTGTAATTTACCGTCTAATAAGGTCATCCGAAGACGAGGATAAGTTTCAAAGCGATTTTGAAAAGATTGCTGTATGGTGTGGTAGGTGGCAGTTGTGCAGTCATAATGGTACACGAATGGGCCTTCGGCCCCCGAAGCCCATGTCGATGACGTTCCGTTGAATGGTTCGCATGCTGTCAGTTGTTGATGGTCCAGCATTGAAATCTGCAGCAATTTAAGGAAGGATTGCACTTCTGTCAAATTAAACAATACTCTTCCGTTTTTGCATGGTCTTTTTCTGGTTGCAGCGATGTCGGTAATTTGATGTTTTACCAGATTCCTGATATTAACTGTACACTCGGGAAATGGTCTTACGGGAAAATCCCCATTTCATCGCTACTCTGGAGAAGGCGTGTCCCATCGCTCGTGCACCGACTACAACACACCGTTCAAACTCACTCAAATCTTGATAATGTGCCACTGTAGCAGCAGTAACCGATATAACGACTGCGCCTGACACTTGTTGTCTTATAGAGGCGTTGCTGACCGCAGCGCCGTATTCTGTCTGTTTACATATTCCTGTACACGAATACACATGCCTATACCAGTGCTTTTGGCGCTTCAGTGTACAATACCTAGTTGAGAACTTCGGTCTATGGCTTCGTGGGGTCGGCGCCATGGGCGAACTCCACCATCAACTCTTACCGACTGAAATCGGTATTCTTGTAGCCAGGCCACGGTTTCAAAGTCTAGGCGACATCCGATAGGGTCACAAACCAAAAAGAGACGGTGAAGGATATGTTGTTGTGTTAGCAAAAGCACTCACGCGGTCGTCTGCTGTCATGGTCTGTTAACACCAAATTTCTCCTCCCTGTCCTAAAGGATGCGTTCGACTTACGTCCCACATTGATTTATGCGGTTATTTCACAGTGGTGCTTGTCCCTTAGTAATGAAAACTGTACATTAGTGCCGCTATTGTCGATTGTTAAGCGAAGGACATAAGGTACTGCATTTTCCGTGGAGAGAGGTAACGCCAGACCTATGGTACACTAAGAACACTCGATGTGGATCTCTGAATAGTTAATTTCCCTACGATGTCCGAAGTGGAACATTCCATCCGTCTATTTCCTGTTACCATTCTGCGTTCAACGTCTGTGAACTTCCGCCGTATGCTGTAACCATGTTGGAAACCTTTTCACATGAATTATCTGAGTACAAATAAGAGCTCCGCGAATGCAATGCCCTTTCATACCTTTTGTACGCGATGCTATCGCCATCTGAATATGTGCCTATTGCTATTCGATGACTTTTGACATCTCTGTGCAGTAGCAGAAGAAAGCACTTGTTAAATTAAATTTTGTTTATCGAAATCACAATTTCATGTTAAAAATTGCGTTCAAATATTTTGTAATAGTTTATATTAAAAACTACGTTTCTCTGGTATTATATTGTTCTGTATCTTGGATACTAGAGATAATTAAATAAACTAACAGATCCTACTTCTAAAACCCCATTTCCACAACTTTCATTCCAGCTATGAAAATGTTTTGGTGGAGTTCCAGTATAATGAAGGATAGGAATAGCGCATTGGGTATGAAATATTTTTATTTTTCCAGTATCTACCATAACTGCACTTAAGTTTAAGGCTACTGTTTGAAAATGAAAGTGATGGTCCGAAACTATTCGCCACAGAGAGATGACTATAATCGTGACTGTAACGGATATTTGTAAAAACAGTAACATAAAATGTTTTTTGTTCGTCGATGTAATTACAGTAAATGAAAGTTAAGATATATCGGGTTGCTTCTCTTATGCATCATGTCCACAAATCGAGACTTCGGCCGAAGGAAAACCATCCTGTGCAGATCATATAATGGACTGCGGATATGAGCATTATACGAATGCGCAGTGTGAGTTTGCGACCGCAGGAGAGTCGAGTGCGTCCGGCTGAGAAATCACTGATATTTCATACTCATTTATTAAAAACATCAACTTATAATTATGACCTTGTGTCGTGATCAGTTTATGTCTGGTTGTATTTGGATGCCCGTCATATATAATTACACTACTGGCCATTAAAATTGCACAAAGAAGAAATGCAGATGGTAAACGGGTGTTCATTGGGCAAATATATTATACTACAACTGACATGTGATTACATTTTCAAGCAATTTGAGTGCATAGATCCTGAGTAATCAGTACCCAGAACAACCACCTCTAGCCGTAATAACGGCCTTGATACGCCTGGGCATTGAGTCAAATAGAGCTTGGATGGCGTGTACAGGTACAGCTGCCATTGCAGCTTCAACACGATACCACAGTTCATCAAAAGTAGTGACTGGCGTATTGTGACGAGCCACTTCCTCGACCACCATTGACCAAACTTTTTCAATTGGTGAGAGATCTGGAGAACGTGCTGGCCAGGGCAGCAGTCGAACATTTTCTATGTCCAAAAAGGCCGGTACAGGACCTGCAACATGCGGTCCTGCATTATCCTGCTGAAATATATGGTTTCGCAAGGATCGAATGAAGGGTAGAGCCACGGGTCGTGACACATCTGAAATAAATCGTCCACTGTTCAAAGTGCCGTCAATGCGAACAAGTGGTGACCGAGACGTGTAACCAATGGCACGCCACACCATCACGCCGGGTGATACGCCAGTATGGCGATGACGAATACACGCTTCCAATGTGCGTTCACCGCGATGTGGCCAACACGGATACGACCATCATGATTCTGTAAACAGAACCTGGAGTCATCCGAAAAAATGACGTTTTGCCATTCGTGCAGCCAGGTTCGTCGTTGAGTACACCATCGCAGGCGCTCCTGTCTGTGATGCAGCGTCAAGGGTAACCGCAGCCATTGTCTCCGAGCTGATAGCCCATGCTGCTGCAAAGGTCGTCGAAATGTTCGTGGAGACGGTTGTTGTCTTGGAAACGTCCCCATCTGATGACTCAGGGATCGAGGAGGAGGAGGAGATTAGAGTTTAACGTCCCGTCGACAACGAGGTCATTAGAGACGGAGCACAAGCTCGGGTGAGGGAAGGATGGGAAAGGAAATCGGCCGTGCCCTTTCAAAGGAACCATCCCGGTATTTGCCTCAAGCGATTTAGGGAAATCACGGAAAACCTAAATCAGGATGGCCGGAGACGGAATTGAACCGTCGTCAGGGATCGAGACGTGGCTGCACGATCCGTTACAGCCATGCGGATAAGATACCTGTCATCTCGACTGCTCGTGATACCAGGCCGTTTGGATCAAGCACGGTGTTCCGCATTACCCTCCGAAACCCACCGATTCCATATTCTGCTAACAGTCATTGGATCTCGACCAAAGCGATCAGTAATGTCGCGACTCGATAAACCTCAATCACGATAGGCTACTATCAGACCTTTATCAAAGTCGGAAACGAGATGGAACGCATTTATCCACCTTGCACGTGGCATCACAACAACCTTTCACCAGGCAATGTCGGTCAACTGCTGTTTGTGTATGAGAAATCGGTTGGAAACTTTCTTCATGTCAGCAGTTTTTAGGTGTTGCCACCGGCGCCAAACTTGTGTGAATACTCTGAAGAGCTAATCATTTGCATATCACAGCATCTTGTTCCTGTCGGTTACATTTCGCGTCTGTAGCACGTAATCTTCATGGTGTATCAATTTTAATGCCCAGTAGTGTAAAACCCCAATATACTGCTGTTGTAACTATAATTTGTTTATCATCCCATAGAAATTTAACTCGTGAACATATATACACACAATTTCAAGGGAGCAGTGCATATGTTTGAATTTGTGAGTCATACTGATTTTACTGTGAAATTCTTTCTTATTTGTTTATTTACATGGTTAGATAAGCCCCCAGAAATAATGCACATGAGTTTTCCGCTGGCATTCTTCCATGAATACGTTCAAATGTCTGATGAACTAAAATATTTATCGATGCCGTTCTCTGTACTGATGCGCCAGTTAATTCGACACATTCAACTAAATAAAATGGGAAATTCTGTTCTATTAAGAGAAACTGGTATTGAAAGCGTAGTAACAGCGATATTCCTTTGGTTTACCGTCTTTCGAAGAAAAAACAGCAAGCTAGAAGCTGAGAAGTCAACTGCTATAATTGTACTAGGAATTTCTTCGTTTCCGTTGGTGACAGAAGTAAGAAAACAGTTTTTAATGGAGTCAGCAAACAAATGTTGCAGACTATGCGCTTATATCAGATCCTTAACATTATTCAGTATTATAAACGCTAAAAACAAATAAAACACAGACTTTGTGCCGCTTGTTTTAATGTGTGAGACTACTACGAATTTGAGCCAGTTCAGTACATCAATGTACTGCTCAGATTAATATGTCAGACAACCAGAGCATCTTAGGTGTTGTAAAACAACTCAGATCACTTAAGAAATGCAAGTCTTCCGGTCCAGATGGTATACCAGTCAGGTTCCTTTCAGAGTATGCAGGTACAACAGAGCCTTCCTTAGCAATCATATACAACTGCTCATTTGACGAAAGGTCTGTTCCTAAAGACTGGAAAGTAGCACAGGTCACATCAATATTCAAGAAAGGAAATAGGAGTAACCCATTGAATTACAGACCCATATCACTGACCTCAATCTGTAGTAGGATTTTGGATCATATACTGTACTCGAACATTATGAATCACCTTGAAAAAAAATGACTTCTTGATACATAACCAGCACGGATTCAGAAAATATCGTTCTTGTGCAACACAGCTAGCTCTTTATTCCCATGAAGTAATGAGTGCTGTCGACAAGGGATCTCATATCGATTTATTATTCCTATATATCCAGAAGGATATTGATACCGTTTCTCACAAGCGACTACTATTCAAACTGCGTGCATATGGAGTATCGTCTCACTTGTGGGACTGGATCGTGGTTTCCTCTCAGAGAGGTCACAGTTCGTAGTGATAGACGGTAAATCATCGAGTACAACAAAAGTGATATCTGGCGTTCCGCAAGGCAGTGTTAGGACCCTCTGCTGTTCCTGATTCATGTAAATGATCCAGTTGATAATCTGAGCATTTCCCTTAGATTGTTTGCAGATGACGCTGCAATTAACCGCCTAGTAATTTTATCAGGCGATCAATTCCAATTACAAAATTATCTAGAGAGAAGTTCAGTATGGTGCGAAAAGTGGCCATTAGCACTAAACAAAGAAAAGTGCGAGGTCATCCACATGGGTACTAAAAGAAATCCCATAAATTTTGGGTGTACGAAAATCGCACAAATCTAAGAGCTGTCAATTCGACTACATACCTGGGAATTACAATTACGAGCAATTTAAATTGGAAAGACCACATAGAAAATATTGTAGGGAAGGTGAAACAAAGACTGGACTTCGTTGGCAGAACACTTGGAAGATACGACAAACCCACTTGTCCGTCCTCTGCTGGAATATTTCTGCACGGTATGGGATCCTTACCAGGTAGGGTAGACGGAGGACATCGAAAAAGTGCAAAGAAGGGCAGCTCGTTTCGTGTTATCGTGCAATAGGTTTCCTTACGAAATTTCAATCACCAACTTTCTCTTTCGAATGCAAAATATTTGGTTGACACCCACCTACGTAGGGAGAAATGATCATCATAGTAAAATAAGAGAAATCAGAGCTAGAACGAAAAGATTTAGGTCTTCCTTTTTCCCACGCGCCATTCGAGAGTGAAATGGCAGAGAAGTAGTATGACATTGGTTCGATGAGCACTTAAGTGTGAATTGCAGAGTAGCCGTGTAGATGTAGAAGTAGATGCCGAGAATGACAGCTCAACACAGCAACATACTTTTTGCACAAGTTTATCTGTGATGGGACCTGGATAAACTGAAAGAACCAGAGGTTGTAGAGAGTTTCAGGGAGAGCATAATGGAACAATTGACAGGAATGGGGGAAAGAAATACAGTAGAAGAAGAATGGGTAGCTCTGAGGGATGAAGTAGTGAAGGCAGCAGAGGATCAAGTAGGTAAAAAGACGAGGGCTAATAGAAATCCTTGGGTAACAAAAGAAATATTGAATTTAATTGATGAAAGGAGAAAATATAAAAATGCAGTAAATGAAGCAGGCAAAAAGGAATACAGACGTCTCAAAAATGATATCGACAGGAAGTGCAAAATGGCTAAGCAGGACAAATGTAAGGATGTAGAGGCTTGTCTCACTAGGGGTAAGATAGATACTGCCTACAGGAAAATTAAAGAGACCTTTGGAGAGAAGAGAACCACTTGTATGAATATCAAGAGCTCAGATGGCAACCCAGTTCTAAGCAAAGAAGGGAAGGCAGAAAGGTGGAAGGAGTATATAGAGGGTTTATACAAGGGCGATGTACTTGAGGACAATATTATGGAAATGGAAGAGGATGTAGATGAAGACGAAATGGGAGATAAGATACTGCGTGAAGAGTTTGACAGAGCACTGAAAGACCTGACTCGAAACAAGGCCCCGAGAGTAGACAACATTCCATTTGAACTACTGATGGCCTCGGGAGAGCCAGTCATGACAAAACTCTACCATCTGGTGAGCAAGATGTATGAGACAGGCGAAATACCCTCAGACTTCAAGAAGAATATAATAATTCCAATCCCAAAGAAAGCAGGTGTTGACAGATGTGAAAATTACCGAACTATCAGTTTAATAAGTCACAGCTGCAAAATACTAACGCGAATTCTTTACAGACGAATGGAAAAACTGGTAGAAGCCGACCTCGGGGAAGATCAGTTTGGATTCCGTAGAAATGTTGGAACACGTGAGGCAATAGTGACCTTACGACTTATCTTAGAAGAAAGATTAAGAAAAGACAAACCTACGTTTCTAGCATTTGTAGACTTAGAGAAAGCTTTTGACAATGTTAACTGGAATACTCTCTTTCAAATTCTGAAGGTGGCAGGGGTAAAATACAGGGAGAGAAAGGCTATTTACAGTTTGTACAGAAACCAGATGGCAGTTATAAGAGTCGAGGGGCATGAAAGGGAAGCAGTGGTTGGGAAAGGAGTAAGACAGGGTTGTAGCCTCTCCCCGATGTTATTCAATCTGTATATTGAGCAAGCAGTAAAGGAAACAAAAGAAAAATTCGGAGTAGGTATTAAAATTCAAGGAGAAGAAGTAAAAACTTTGAGGTTCGCCGATGACATTGTAATTCTGTCAGAGACAGCAAAGGACTTGGAAGAGCAGTTGAACGGAATGGACAGTGTCTTGAAAGGAGGATATAAGATGAACATCAACAAAAGCAAAACGAGGATAATGGAATGTAGTCAAATTAAGTCGGGTGATGCTGAGGGAATTAGATTAGGAAATGAGACACTTAAAGTAGTAAAGGAGTTTTGCTATTTAGGGAGTAAAATAACCGATGATGGTCGAAGTAGAGAGGATATAAAATGTAGACTGGCAATGGCAAGGAAAGCGTTTCTCAAGAAGAGGAATTTGTTAACATCGAGTATAGATTTAAGTGTCAGGAAGTCGTTTCTGAAAGTATTTGTATGGAATGTAGCCATGTATGGAAGTGAAACATGGACGATAACTAGTTTGGACAAGAAGAGAATAGAAGCTTTCGAAATGTGGTGCTACAGAAGAATGCTGAAGATAAGGTGGGTAGATCACGTAACTAATGAGGAGGTATTGAATAGGATTGGGGAGAAGAGAAGTTTGTGGCACAACTTGACTAGAAGAAGGGATCGGTTGGTAGGACATGTTTTGAGGCATCAAGGGATCACAAATTTAGCATTGGAGGGCAGTGTGGAGGGTAAAAATCGTAGAGGGAGACCAAGAGATGAATACACTAAGCAGATTCAGAAGGATGTAGGTTGCAGTAGATACTGGGAGATGAAGAAGCTTGCACAGGATAGAGTAGCATGGAGAGCTGCATCAATCCAGTCTCAGGACTGAAGACCACAACAACAACAACAACATCTGTGACTAATATGAGTTGACCATTCCCTACCTGATAGAGCACATTTCCTCTGCCTTGAAACATGCAATACCTTTGTCTTGCAACAAACTCACATATGACAGTTACTCCACCTACCTCTACATCTATAATTTGGAATTCATGTTACCGTGTATAGTGGGGTCAGAGATCGACTGATGGGGGCGGGGTGTTGAATGATTGGTTGGGATACTTATATCATCTCGCCGTATTTTGTTTCTTTCGTGAAGTGTGAACGGGAATTTATTTGGATATCTCATCGTGATCTTTTCACGAAGTGCGTCTGGGGGGGGGGGGGGGGGGGGTAAGTATAAGTAGTTTGTTTCCCAAACGTACACTGTAACGCCGGATATGCATATCCCCCTATTTCCATCTATTGTACTATAAAATTTTCCTTATTTTGTTACCTGAAGATATGAAATATCTGTGTCTTTATCTGTTGTAATAGTTTTACAATTAGTATATACATATATTTATGCATTTATGTCGATGGTTTGGTTTGTAAATATTATTTGTATTTTTACGCTGTGTATTGCCTAGGGAAAACTATACTATCCAACGATTACATCGATAGGTTGTGTGGAGAACCAAAGTTAGGATCTTGGGTAGTGTTAACTCTACCGCTTGGAGCGCGGGCAGAGCAGAGTCTAGTGGGAGTAGGGCGGTGGAGCAGGTGTGGTGAGTGACGCTCCATCGAGTTGCCGCGCTTTCGGGGTTTGGCAGCACGTAATTGCGCTCGACTTGCTATGATAGTTTCTGGCATGGTGTCGTGGACGGGAAACATTAGCTGGCACACATCAAGAGCACGTTTCGCCTGGTGACCGTGTCGAGAAGAAGGCGCGCCAACATCCAGCTTCTGCAACAGCGACGGCGAACGATAAGTGACTGTCACCACCTCCTCGACCGACAACTTCAAACCTTCAATCAACCAACAAGGAAGTCTGAAAGCACGTAAACTTTTAGAACTGTAATGCAGACCTCAGCTTTTCAAACTGTTCCATTTGCATCACTAAAATACAGCAACTTAGCATGAACCTTTGTTGCTCATTGTCCCAATTGCATTACTAAGCAGGGTCCCTTCCTTTTCCGAAATTAACCTGAGTGTCGTTGAATTTCAAACGCCAGCATTAAAGTAATATCATTCCATTCCACTGCTTTAATTTCAAAGTTCAGTTAAAATAATCATAGCTGACTACAATAACCAGACAGAACTTTATTTAGATTACACAAGCACAAATTAAGAGTGCGAGTTTTGTTACCATATTTTGGCTTATATGTGACTGCAGCTCAGCTTGGTGCGTACTAAATTTTACTATTGTTAATTGTTCAAAATCATTTAATTCAAGTACAAAGTTAAATCTCTTATTTCTAAATTGCGTAGATTCAAGTTGCTTTTGAGATGATTGTTGAGGTAACCCAAGACTAACCTTATTTTATTTTATTTCGTAGGGCTTCAAAAACAAAGTTCACTATTAATTTCAGTCACTACATTTACTTTCAATTTTCCGGTTTTATTAACGCTTTTGCTAAATTAAGTCAAAGTGTAGCGTACTTTATTATTTCTGACAAACACTCAGTTCCACACAACACGTGTCAACTTTCAGCTGCCGCTATTTTAGTGCTAATTATATGTGCATTAACCTTTCTTTTTCAGTTATAATAGTAGTTGTCCATAGGAATGGCGACCGTAATTTTCCCCAAATATCAAATATCTGATTAACGCCAGTTAATTGTTAACGTAACGACCATACATTTATTTTCTTTATTAATTTTACCCTTTTTTAAAATTAATTTCTACCAATTTCATTTGCATATTTCCTTTCATTTAGATGTAACCCTTCCTCCCACTTTACCGACAGAGTAACTTCGGCGACGATTGCTTTTCCCAAATTTCCATTAGGCACACGCGGTTTAATTTTTCACTGTCATAAAGGTCGATAAGTGACGGGGAGAGGTTACAACACTCTCGCAAATACAACAGGAGACCTCCCCGACATACACAACGCCTGTCCCGTAGCGTCTGACGGAGAAGTTGATGAACAGTCTGTGACGATATCGTGCTTTCCAAACGAAATCGTAAAAAAATGGGCAGTTCCTTTTATGTTCTCTCTTTTACCAGTCCAATTTGGTATATTATTTTAGGGGTCGGGCAACTACAGCCTAAGTCGCACATGATAAATAAAATATTCCACACTTTGATTAAAAACTCAGCACCTGTTTCGCATTGGTGGAGAGGCTTCTTCAAGAGGTGAGCTTCTTTATTTTGTTTTAACAGTCATGGTGCGGCAGAGCAAATGCTACGAGCCAGTTTCCACCGTACAGCGTGAAGAAGAAACCAACAGCAAGTTACAAGTGGCTGTTTAACATCAAACTGACTGAAAACGCCCTGTATCATGCGGTAAACATCATAGAAGTGCGCATGTCCCCAGCGTAAACAATCCGTTTGATCATAGATTACGGCATTTAGCGAGCTATTGAATTAATCTTTACAATGAACGGTGAGCATTGGCTGGTAGCATTTGCTTGGCCACCCCATGACTGTTTAAAAAGTAAAAAAAAAAAAAACTTATCGCCTGAAGACACGTCTCCACTGATGCGAAACCGGTCGTGACTTTTTAATAAAAGTATTTTAACAGCCAGTGGGGAAGATTTTATTCGTCACTATTTGATTAAGGTTTACGCTGACGACAGAAGGCCTCATACTTCCTTACAAAATGGTGACAAAATGCACCATTTTTCTTTTGATTTGTATTTGTAACTTGCTACGTGATAAGGCAGTAATGTATAGTGCTTACTGTTGTTGGAGTTGTCAGGATGTTGCCCAAGAGTGTGAAAAGAAATACTGACTCCTCTTAGTAATGTTTAAGTAATGTACGTTTCACCTGTGTCTCAGAACTTAGAATTGCTACCCAGTTTGCTACGAACTTAATGAAAACTAGCGCCTGAATATATCAAAATACCTTCCTTATTGTACAGGAAGATGAATTAGCCACATTGCTTTACACGTTGTTGCTTTACTTCGTAGTAAATTCGATGGGTTGCTAACGCAGTCATTAGCCACCCGATACCTTGTAGGAATTCGTGAGTGGGACCACGAAATGCTCTGAACTACTTCCACCTCTTAAATGTATGTAACTTTATTGCACATTATTCATAGTTTCATATATTACTGATTTGTGTGCAAGATATATCACAACCCATTCAATGACTCCCCCCTGTAGCATTTTGTGTGAACGACACAACTAACATGAAAATCAAAAGCAACAATTTGGATGGGTGTATATAAAGTAAGAATGGATCAACTGTATAGTTACGTGAAGTTCCCCAGCATCATCTTAGAACCAGTAATATTCCTTTCCGCGCAGTTACTAATAATCTTTTCATTTGAATTTTTAATAATTTACTGTTGTCTGGCGCACTGAATACTACAAAGTTTTCTGAGAGATGACCTCGATTTCTGGACTGGTATTTTTACCTTAAATGATACTAAAGGAATTTCATAATCATTTTTAATATCAACATTATTTCGAAAACCTTTAATGCTGTATTAGTATTGCCCATGGACGGTCACATAACACTGTCAGATTTCAGATAGTAGGAACTCGTAATAAATGTCGTTAGAAATTAACAAAATTTTAAGGTATGTGGTAAAAGAGGAGTACTCTTAACCCTGCTGTTCTGTTCGGGTCTATATGACCCGAAACGAATATGAACGTTATTTTACATTATGTAAATACCAATATATATTTATGAAACTTTGTGACTTTGTCTGAAAATGGATGAGCAGCATGTGTTTTAAAAGGTTTTAAAAAAGTTTAAGAAGTTTGGGCTTCAACTGTAATAGTTGCATATGTAATGTTCGGGTCATAATGACCCGACACAAATATGTTTAGTGTAACTCGTATTTATTTCTAAAATCTGGAAATGGCGAAAATTATTTTTGTTGTGTTGTGTGGGAATAGTGACTGCATCATTCCAACTTACTCTCAACAATCACCTAAAGCTCCATGCGTTCACAACAATGGGCTTGTTTGTTGCTTTCCCCAGGAAATAATAATTGGCAGTTCTCAATAATTGGAATGCTTTGTTTCTGCCCAGTTTGACTTGTGACACCATGGCGATGAGACCATTGAATGATCGTGAGTTGGAAGAAATAGTAAATGCCTCACCAGATGAAGGATCACTTTCTGAGTTTGAAGATCACATCAGCAATGCATCTGAAAGCGAGTGTTCCGATGACAGTTACGACAGTCCACAGCCCATACAAAATAGTGTAGAGACTTTTCTTTCTAAAAATGGGAATATAGAATGGCAGTTGCATCCACCAGCACAACATGGTCGCCTACCAGCTTCGAACATCATCAAGAGTACCCCAGGAGTTACCAGGTATGCAGTCAGCAGAATATCTGATGTAAAATGTTCATTTGAAGCAGTATTTCACACAGCGCTTCAAAATGAAATAATAGAGATGACAAATATTGAAGGGCAGCGAGTTTATGGTGAACAGTGGACAGATATTGATGGTTCTGTTTTCCATGCATACTTAGGACTCTTACTCCTAGCGGGTGTATATCGATCTCATGGGGAGTCTACAAAAAGTTTGTGGGATAAAGATACTGGGCGAAACATATTTCGAGCAACCATGTCTCATGAAACATTCTGTAAGATATCACGTGTCCTGCGATTTGACAAGAAATCTACTAGAGAGGAAAGACGACGTACTGACAAACTTGCCGCAATTCGTAGTATTTGGGAGAAGTGGGTAGAGGTCCTTCCTCAACTGTATAATCCAGGAGAAAATGTTACTGTTGACGAGCAGTTAGTAGCATTTAGAGGTCGCTGTCCATTCAAGCAGTATATCCCAAGTAAACCGGCAAAATATGGGATCAAAATATGGACCATGTGTGACAGCAAAACTTCATACGTACTGAAAGCCCAAATTTATACAGGAAAGGTGAGTGGAGCGGCACCAGAAAGAAATCAGGGAATGAGGGTGGTATCTGATCTCACTTCTGAGTTACGTGGTCAGAATATCACGTGTGACAACTTTTTTACGTCGTACAATTTGGGGCAGCTGCTTCTGAAAAGGAAATTGACTATGTTGGGAACTATACGGAAAAATAAGCCGGAGCTTCCACACAAAATGACCAACAAGGAGGTACACAGCTCTTCATTTTACTTCACAAATGACACTACTGTGGTTAATTATATTCCTAAGAGACACAAGAATGTTGTACTTATGAGCACTCTCCACCATGATGCGGAAATCAGTGACAGGGCTGATAAGAAGCCAAAAATGATTTTGGACTATAATTCAACCAAAGGTGCTGTAGACACGCTTGATCAGTTATTAGGTACATATACATGCAAACGAAAAAGTAATAGGTGGCCAATGATAGTTTTCTACAATATTCTTGATGTTTCTGCTTATAATGCATACGTTTTGTGGATTTCGGTTGACCCTAATTGGAATGCAAGCAAATTGACTAGAAGGAGAATATTCTTGGAGGAACTTGGAAAGTCACTGATAAAAGAACATATTGCATCAAGAACGCATTTCCCAAGAACAGAAGATTCTTTGAGAATGGTCACAAGCATCCAAAACCCGAATGATGTGGGTGGTGTGTCAGAATCGGTAACAACAAGAAAATCTACAAAACGTGCACGCTGTAAGTTCTGTCCATCAAGTAATGACAATAAAACAAACATGGTGTGTGGAAAATGTAGTAAACATATTTGCAAGAAACATGTAACCTACTTGTGTCCACAGTGCAAGCAGTAAGAAAAGAACTGTAGTATTTTATAAGATGATTGTATTGAAAATTCTGTTGTTTCAAATTTATGTGAATACTTGTGCCTAAACTACAATCAGTAAGAAGAGAGGATTCTAAAGTTGTAGTGCTTTCTATGTTGGAATGTAATAAAAAAACTGTAGTGTGTTCTGTACTGTAGTGTGCTCTAAGATGAATATCTGTAATGACAACTGTCTGTTGTTAGAAAATGTCAATACTTACGTCTAAACTGTCAACAATAAGAATAGAAGTATGGAAAAACTGTAGTGCTTTCTAAGTTGAATGCCTGTAATGGAAACTGTCTGTTGTTTCAAATTTATGTGCATATTTAAATGAAAAATATCCCTCAATAAAGTTGTATGCATTGTTATTATTATTATTATTACCATTATTATTATTATTATTATTATTATTATTATTACTAACAAGGTACTGGAATAGAACAACAATGTCGATAGCTAAAACTGTACCAAAATTTATGTTTCTAAAGCATTTTGATATGTCGGGTCATATTGACCCGAACAGTATATATGTCAAGTAAAAGTGAACAGAACAGCAGGGTTAAGAGGTATTATTTAAAGTCCTGAACTGTTAAACTGTGCGGTATATTATGAAACTACTTGTCCCATAAAACAAACTGGAAATAGTGAATGACCACAAATACGTAACTGAATAGTTACCGACCCCAGAAATACATAATCTAAGAAATGAAATTAATTTTGTTTAGCTACTGTTTAAACATTAAATAAAAAATAATGATTCGTCTATAAGCAATTCAAATATTGAAAATCGTGTTTCCTTTCTTCTTCCAGCTCCAAGTAGCAGAGATGACGATGTTTCTTTAAATATGTAATCATTCACACTCAATTTAACACAATAATTAAACCATTACTTATTTGTACTATTGAGATCGGACACAAGTACAGTGGTAATTTTTCCTAATATCGTAATCAGAAAGACACTCGGTAACATGTATTCCACAATATGCCTCACAAATATGCCAGCTCACTCACTTATTACATTCAAAAGAGCGATCGTCCTTACGAGAAGCTGAGGACCTACCTCTCTCCATCTTAAACTTGATTTCGTGCAAAGGAATAGTATTTGTTGCAATTAATTAAATTAACTGTTTGTGCCATCTTCGGACATTTACGTGCCACCTGCTCAGGATAAGACAGCGTGCCATGCTACAGTTAGTTTACGTAATCTTAACAGATCAAAAGGCTTGGATGGTGTCAAATAATCGAAAGAATAAGTTAAGAATATGTATGTACACTGTACTGTCAGTTTAATGTGTGCAGCGAGAGAATCAGTTAGGTTCTAGAAGGTACTGCCTCCAGTGTCATAGCAACCTGTGCTAGGTCTCAAGGTTGAGGATCTAAGTTAATGCAGACCAACCGAACTGGCCCCACAGATTGCCGATTTTATTTAAATTCGGGATCTTTGGTGGCTATCTGAACTGACTGACTGCTTGTGCCACCCATAGAACGTCCATTCGCGGTACTGGCCACAAATTCCTGTTTTCGATGAGCAGCTGTCAGCTCATGTGCACGAACCAGGCGCCTGCTGGAGACGCCAGCCCAAATGTATCAATGATCACTCAACGGGCGCTGAGGAGACGCTGTTGGTAGCCCTTTGCTCATGTGAATAGCCTCTTGCTGAGTAGTTTCACGTCTGCTCGCCAATACACGTATCTGCAGTTATCACACATTCCTGTCACCTATGGCCCGTGGTGCACCGTCGTTCCCTAGGGCGCTGGTTTTTGGTAAAGTAATTCTGCCCACGGACAGTATACATCAATCTCAGCGGCAATCAGACAGTTTACAAACTTAGCCATTTCAAAAATGGTTCCACTCTTGTTTCGAAAGCCAATGACTATGTCCTTTTGGACATCTGATAAATCACTCCGTTTCCGCATTACAACATCTGCACTGTATTCCGCGTCCCTCACAAACTCTAGATTTGCTGCTGTAGCTACAATTATATCCCCCCTTAAACGTCCACGAAAGGTAAAAAGTAGAAGAATTTTTACACAAGCAACATCTATACAGAGAGGAATAGCTCACCATCATACCCGGAGGACTCAGAGGCAAGCCATAGCAGAAGTAAAATCAGCCATATCTCAGAAAACCGACACATTAGTTCTTCATTTCGACTGTGCTGAGAACCGATCTGTTGTTTTGTAGAACGAAATTCAAAGTTACCACTGGCACACATCACAGGTATCAATATTCACATGTGTTGCTAACTTCCTTGGAACATCACACTGTTTTGCTATGCCAGTAATGATCTCATTCATGACAGTGCACATGCATGATATACTCAGCATGATAGCTGATGACATAGCATCTAGATGCCATGCATTTCCTAAACATCTGTATGTTACTGATGGTGCAGTGTCTCATTTTAAAAACCACTTTCAGATTTATGAGCGTGGTCAACACTGAAGTACAGGAATTAAGACAAAAACTGGATATTATCGGAAACAGGTCATGGAAACGTTGTGATTGGGTAGCAGGTCTCTGTAAAGATCTTACAACCAGATTTCACCTCCAGCACGAAGCTGTTGTGTTAAGAGATGATACTAGATTTGAACACACCATAGCAACATTACGAACAACCATGAAACTCTTAATCCTAATTAAAAGCACATTAAGGGAATTCCGTTTAAAAAAGAGAGAATAGTGGTCTGTTTCGAATCCGGTGGTAGGAACTCTGTCAAGTCACTACTGGACTGCATCCCGGAGTAGCAGAAACATTACAAGGAAGAATTCCCACTTCCACAAATTGCATTATAAGACTTTGTAGTGAACCACAACATTTCTTGTGTGTGTGGCAATCAGTGGTGGGTGGGACAGATCACAGGTGTCTCTCATGAGCTGCAACATACATCCGTCTCCTATGACAACTCATCGTCCCGTTAATGCTTCAAAATGGCCGTCATCAAAAGACTAGTGTGCAGTTCCCATTTCACAAGTACTTCTCTTGCTGGATCATCCCTGTCCGTGTACAAGTTCAACGAGAAGCAAATGAAAAACCACAAATGTACTGTTATCAATAGTGCAGTATTGATTGTAACATTGAAGGCAATTTTAACTGACGGAAAGACTTGTAGAAGCAAAACCATGACAGAAGATAATAATAATTTCTGAATAATATCATAAAAAGAAAAATGGGTACAAATGTTCTATACCTCATTTTTGTTTTCGAAAAAAATTATGAACTATTTTCCCTTTCACTACTAATGTTGTAGAGCAATTATTTTGACTCAGAAATAATTGTTTTGTATGACATTTACTTAAAATCAGCGAACAATTTAAATGCATTATTTAAATACAGTGTTTAAGTGTCCATGATTTGGACCTTGGGAGTAGAGCTAAGCCTACGTAAAAAAATTTGTACAGATAAATACACCCACTCTGATTGTACATTCCCTAAGTACAATGAACAAATAATGTACCATGAACTTTCAGAATATTTAGAATCAGAGTTTTGGAGAAAATAATTTCTAACTAACCAAATAATTTCAGATTCTTTCATTTTTATTTACAAATATTTTGACAGTTTAAAAATTTCATGCATTAATGTCATAGCTGATATCCAGAATGAGTTTTTCACTCTGCAGCGGAGTGTGCGCTGGTATGAAACTTCCTGGCAGATTAAAACTGTGTGCCCCACCGAGACTCGAACTCGGGACCTTTGCCTTTCGCGGGCAAGTGCTCTACCAACTGAGCTACCGAAGCACGACTCACGCCCGGTACTCACAGCTTTACTTCTGCCAGTATGTCGTCTCCTACCTTCCAAACTTTACAGAAGCTCTCCTGCAAAATGTTGTGTGGACTGGTGAATCACGTTACACAATGTGGCGATCCGATGGTTGGGTGTGGGTATGGTGAATGCCCGGTGAACGTCATCTGACAGCGTGTGTAGGGCCAACAGTAAATTTCGGAGGCGGTGATGTTATGGCGTGGTCGCGCAATTCATGGCGGGGTCTTTGACCCCTTGTTGTTTTGCAATGCACTATCACAGCACAGGCTTACATTGATGTTTTAAGCACCTTCTCGCTTCCCACTCTTGAAGAGCAATTCGGGGATGGCGACTGCATCTTTCAACGGGATCGAACACCTGTTCATAACGCACGGCCTGTGGTGGAATGGTTACATGGCAATAACATCCCTGTAACCGACTGGCCTGCACAGTTTGCTGACCTGAATCCTATAGATCACCTTTGGGATGTTTTGGAGCGCCGACTTCGAGCGAGGCCTCCCCGACCAACATCGATACCTCTCTTCAGTGCAGTACATAATGGGTTGCCATTCTCCAAGAAACCTTCCAGCAGCTGATTGGACGTATGCCTGCGAGAGTGGAAGCTGTCATCAAGGCTAAGGATGGGACAAAACCTTATTTAATAGCGGCATTACCTATGGAGGGCGCCACGAACTTGTAACTCATTTTCAGCCAGGTGTCCGGATACTTTTTATCAGATAGTGTACGTCTCGAAAACGGCGAAGCTGGTCGAATGTTTACGGGCTACAATCGTGAGCATCTACGGAAGGAGGTAGGACAGTGAAACTACTATTACTCAGTAAGTGGTTGGCCGTCCACGACTCTTCATGGAACGTGAGGTTCAGAGGCGTGTCCGCTTTGTAAAGCAGCATAGATCTGTGGCATCTCTACCGAAAGAGCCCAATGTTGTTGCACCCACATGTGTTTCGAAGCACATGGAGCATCGCACAGTGTTTATCATGGAACTCTATAGAAGACCACCCCTTCGTGTTCGCACGTTGATCGATGGAAACATGTCGGCTCTTCTCATGAATAAAACTTTTGTTAAACTAGTTTTTTGGTCGGCTCCACAAACGCCGTTATCAAGGTGAAAGGCGGCTCGAAACGCGCAGTGCGTTACGAACGTTGGCTAAGGCAGACATCCTCATGCGCTTGCATGGGACCTGTAGTAGTCATCTAAGACACAATGCTAGCTGAGAACCACCTGCATCCCTTAATGCTTTATTTCTTCCCCGATGGCGATGTCATTTTTCAGCAGTATAGTGGTCCTTGTTTCGGATCCAGATCCGTGATACAGGTTACATCTACATCTGCGTGATTACTCTACTATTCACAATAAACTGCATGGCGGAATCACCTTCAAGATGTCTCTCTAACGTTCCACTCTCGAACGGCGCGCGGGAAAAACGAGAATTAAATTTTTCTGTGAAAGCCCTGATTTCTCTTTCTTTTTATTGTGTTGATCATTTTTCCTTTTGTATGTGGGTACCAACAGAATTTTTTCGCAATCGGAGGAGAAAACTGGTAATCGTAATTTCGCGAGATAATCCCGTCGCAACGAGAAACGCCTTTGTTTTAGTGATTGCCATTCCAATTCACGTATCACGTCTGTGGCACTTTCTCCCCAATTTTCCGATAGTAGAAAACAAGCTGCCGTTCTTTGAACATTTTCGATGTCATTCGTCAGTTCCACCTGGGGTGGATCCCAGACCGCACAGTAATACTCCAGAATAGGGGGAATAAACGTGGTGTAAGAACACGTTGATGTCGCAGCGACCAGATTCACCTTATGTAAATCCTATGGGACACATCTGGCACGCTACCGGGATCCGTCACTGCGTACGTATATTAGCGGATCTTTATTTACTCGAACCTGTGCATAGACATCTAAGATCACATACCGCCACAAACCTATCAACTTACTCTCGTCTCCTTGGTATGCAGAATCAGTGATGCACTTCGTTCTATAGAAGGGAAAACAATATGTTAAGTAGTTGGACATGATGTCTTGGCTCATCGGTGTACTTTAGCTATGACGCTACAGAGTTCAACATGGAATCTTTTGGACGTTCATTATTGATATAGGGTACTGGTTCTCCATGCTGCTGTTTTACTATCAAGTGCTGACGCGCTCCAGGTACTGGAACTTGCTGACGTTATTGGAGGGATCCTAGACGTCATCCTGCTCTGTTTGCGCCATTCACACAGCTATCACCTCACTCGTGCACTCTGGTGCTCCCAGCGCTAGTACTGGATATCATTCTGCTCGGCAACACCAGTGTCTCACGGCGTACACCATGAAGTTGACCATCTGTGGCTCCAGCCAATGGCTAATCAGTCAGCCCATGTCTTGTGTAGTAGCATCTCAGCCTCAGTAATGCCATCCATTCCAGGTATCGACGCACGTAGATTTACAAGGAAAATTATTTTGTCAGCCTCACGTGGATAGGCTGAACATACATAAATGTACATCATTGATATATATCATGTTCTAAACTTTGACTCTCTCCCCTGGACATAATTGGTTGTTCTATTTTTTCTCACACTTGACAAATACCTTTAGGTTATAACATTAAGCATAAGCTTTGTCATGCTAATCACATAGCATCGTAAGTAGATATCAAAGCTAGAATAAAATAAACGTCATTCATGATTAGTTTGTACAAAGGTATCATGTTACATAAAAACAATAAATAATATTCACGGTACAAGTGGTTAGCCAAGGATTCATGAATTCGCTCATCTTTCTCCAACCCACTAGACATGGTTCATTACTATCATATAGAGTCTATACTGAAGATATCCGCTACTTCACTCTCCTTGTCACCATCCTTAGCTAGAAAAATGATAGCAGGATTTCTATTGGTACTGCCTCCATACATAGTGATCAAACAAAGAAAAATGATTCATAAGCACAATACTTGCAGCATTTACTAAAAATGAATAGGTATCCTAATGAAACATAGTACTTAAGTTCCTTAGTAAAACAGCTGTACATATCTACACAACAAGAACAGGTTCCAAGACACAGCCCCAGCATCAGTACATACACAAAACTAATTCCTGGCCACTACTTCACCACCTACAATACATCCCCAAAATAATTTCTTTCCTAGACGCAGCACCTGCGTCCACTAGACACACACAAAAGAAGTTCATTCCTCTGGGATAGAATAAGACAATGGTAAAGAGACATGGTCATAGTACTAGATCTAATTAAGATAATCAGTAAATAAACAGCTCTATCATCAACTGTCACAAAACATCACAGTGCACAAACAATTACGTGTCAACGAACAGTTCACTGACAGAATCATCAATCATATGTACATAAAGCATATACAACAACACAATGAACTGAACTAAAATCATCAACACACAGAAACGAAATATGTACAAAACTGAGATTACGGAGCACCCAACAAGAAAGCATAATTATCACAACTTTAGCTTCGATATATAAAAACATTCATCGTTAAGACAATACCATTTCATTCACACATTTAATCATCCCTGGAAAAAAAAAAACAAGAAACGCAAACATACACACTGTCTGATATGGTTGATGTCACAAATTACACTAAGTAATTAAAACATAATGCTAAGTCAGCTGTACACACTGTCACCACACATCCTGTCACCACACTGTGACACGCAGTCCGCGTTACTACTTGAAAAAACTTACCAGGTATTTCAAATGGGAGGTCGTTGAACTGTTGGTCAATACGTCTAATCCTTTTCGTCAAAGTAATCAACGTACTAAGCTGGTGTTGGCTCATTCAATTACTATTTGTCAGAGGTCTCAGTCTGAAAATCAGACATGATTGGTTCTCTTCGCTTACAGGCGTGCAAATATCAGGTTCTTTTTTATTGGAAACACCTAACACCTTCCTTGTTGACCGTAAACTGCACTACTGTGCCTTGGGTCAGTAAATACATACCAGGTGCTATTATATCAGTTAGGTGGTGGCGGTGGTGGTTAGTGTTTAACGTCCCGTCGACAACGAGGTCATTAGAGGCGGAGCGCAAGCTCGGGTTAGGGAAGGATTGGGAAGGATATCGGCCGTGCCCTTTCAAAGGAACCATCCCGGCATTTGCCTGAAACCATTTAGGGAAATCACGGAAAACCTAAATCAGGATGGCCGCAGACGGGATTGAACCGTCGTCCTCCCGAATGCGAGTCCAGTGTGCTAACCACTGCGCCACCTCGCTCGGTCAGTTAGGCAAGCTTTCATAATTATATCTCAAAATTACTCACAAAATACTCTGATTATACACTGGCAATATTTATCAGTTCATCCATAACAGTCTTTGGGACAAGTATCAGTCTTGTATAGCCCTTCCTTTTCACTGCCCAGTAAAACTCACTAAATATAATTTGAAAAATCAGTCAATAAAACCTGTCTGTGAAGAAAATTTACACCTCAACTAAGTCACCCTCTACACTTGGAGGTAATCTACTAATAAAGAAAAATCGCTATTAAATTCTCAAACAATACAACACAGCAACAATATCACAATATGATCCTCAAGTAGAAATAATTAGTAAAACGTATATAAAATTCGCATTCAAAGACCACCTTGCAAATATTCATTCATCCATTGCACCACCACAGTATGCAGAGAAACACTCACGACATTAAACGACAAACTGGAAAGAGACTACCTCATCACGTATTACATCACACATTAATAAGCATTCGCTCGATGACACATTATAAAATCACACAACGTGAACTATGGCAGAAAGTAATCCAAATGTTTCAATCACTAACCACATTCATCAATAAACCAAAAACCTTAACAGATCCTGACCATTCAGATGGTGACACACTTATTCTCAGATGACTGACCTCACAAAACTTTCACCTCAACCACACAGGTACTCATTCTTATAGGTATGGACAGAACAAAAGTAGGACACAGCAGGGAAATAAAAATTACACATGTTCTATTTCTATTAGATCATTTTGTGCTTGCCAGTCACATAACCCAAACTTGTCAGTCACGTAACACAAAACTGCCGGTCACATAACACTTACAGACTATATGCCATGTTCAGTGCTCAGTTTGATTCACAATTCACTCTGTACCCTATCACATCATGACTATCATTTGCTAAAAACATTGCAACACTCAAAAGTAATTACCGTAGTGTGATTTTAGTGATTAGTATTAAAAGTTCACAGGTTAATAAACCGCGATATAAGCCACTGCAAATGTGAAATGATGGTACATTGATAACTAGTGTAAGCGCCAGACTGTTGAAGGCAAACATGCAGACATGCATGCATTGTGCTGTACAGGTGTCTGATGTCAGTTTTTTGCGATGGAGTTCCATGCCTGTTGCACATGGTCCATCAGTATAGGTACTGCAGGGAAGAGTAACGCTGTTTGTGGTGACACTGGATTTGTTGTCCCATTATGTCCCATATGCACTGTATTGCATACAGGTCTGGCGGTCGAGCAGGCCAAGCAACATACCGACACACTGTAGTGCATGTTGGGCTGTAACAGCGATATGTGGGCGAGCGTTATACTATTGGCCAACATCCTCTGGTATGCTGTTTATGAATGATAGCACAACAGGTCAAATCAATAGAATTACGTACAAATGTGCAGCCATGGTGCATGGGATAACTACGCGAGTGCTCCTGCTGCCATACGAAACCGCACCATCGACTATAACTTCAGGTGTAGGTGAAAAGTGCCTAGCACAGGGAAAGTTTATTCTGAGGCCTCAATTGACTTCCTTCTAACTAACTCATGACCATCATTGGCACCAGTGAGGCCCAGCTTACAACAGAAAATACAACTAATTTCCACTCTACCCTTCAATGAGCTGCCACTTTACTGAAATAGTAAGTGGCTGTGGTTTGAGGTCAGTGCATGCAAGCTACGGGCGTCTGAGTCGGATCTGTCCTCGAAGGACCCGATTTATAACAGTTGGTTGTGTCGCTGTCGCTGCTGCAGAAGCAGTGATGTGCCGAAGCCATACGCCGAATAGTAGTCCTGCGTAGCTATCCACTGTCTGTTCTTCTGGCATCCATACATTCTCGTGAGCACCGCTACCAGCAAAAATGTAAAGTGGCCAAATTCCTACTAAGACTTTCTGCAGTCCGGCAAACGAAACATCCAGCTTCTCGTAGCTCTATTGCACGACCTCGTTCTAACTCAATGACGTGTTGATATTGGCGTCTTTACTACCTTAAAGCCTTGTTTGACGAACATCAAAGCTCCACGCCGAATCTTAATGGTAGATACGCTCAAACCTGATTTGCATCCTAACGGTGGCGCTACTAGAGTAACTTTCCTGCCACTGGCGCGTTATTGGAAGAAATATCATCGATCAGATATAGGAACACGCCTACAAAATTAGGTTCAAGTCACACAACTCCTTCTTAGTCCTACAATTTTTTTCTGCCAGTACACATTCAGTACACGTCTGTTCATAGAAGTCACTTCTTACTGATAGCACTTATCAAAACCTAAAACTCAAGAGAAATTAATCATACTGTTTCATTTCACTATCTTGTCTATTATTGAAATCAACTATTACTGATCTAAAGCAGAATCCTTCAAAAAGCAGACACCTGTGTCAATCTTACAAAATCCTTAGACACCATGTAGAATAGCGCTCACATTCGTCATACTAGATTTTAAATACATGCGCACACAAATACATACACAAATGGTACAGTATCAAGCACGCAGTAAATCGTCTTTCCAAAGAATAGAAGTTCAGTGCCTAAGGCATCCAAGAAAGCATGTTAAGCACATCTCTCACATAAGGCAAAACGTAACCATCGTCTGAAAATCGTTGTACTTCTTCACTTCCTGTGTGGCATTCCGATGGACAAGTTAAAAATCAACCACGTGACAAGTGCCTCATTATTCGAAAAGTCTTATTAGAAAAGGAAACATTAATAAGACACATGAGGAAAATTGTGTTAATTATAAACACTTCAAGGAAACGACGTGTAAGTTGTTTGGTTGCACTCGTAAAAAGAAAAGCTGTTAATTATAATTAATGTAAAATAAGAGATACTGGCTACTCCCTGCTGAGTACACCTTATCAAAACCACAATACTGCTAAACACTTCAACAGTGCGAACAGCTTCAACCTTGTAACGGATAAACTTCCAGCTGGGTTCTTCTCAGAGAAAGGCTGTAATGGATGAAAGGTCTTGTACACCTGAGAAGTCATCCACCATAAATTCACCAAATTCCCCCTGCTCTAAAACTTTACGGTTTCCTGTATTTTCGCCACAAACAAAATTGCTTATAGCTCCATTATTATCTGACAACACAAACAAAGACATATTAGACTTCAGTAACAACATGGCCTCTCTGGACACTTCGACACTTCCTACCGTTACACTAAACTGCAGTAGTGAAGGTGAATGATGGACTTCGGTTTATTGGGAGAATTTTAGAAAAGTGTGGTTCATCTATAAAGGAGAACACTTGTAGGACATTAGTGTAACGCATGCTTGAGTACTGACCGAGTATTTGGGATTCACACCATGTCTGAATGAAGGAAGATGTCAAAGCAATTCAGAGACGAACTGCTGCATCTATTAGTGGTATGTTCGAATAACATGCAAATAGTACGGAGACGCTTCGAAAAATCAAATCGGAATCCCTTAAGGGAAGGCGGCTTTCTTTCCGAGAAACACTATTCAGAAAATTAATACTTGTCACCAGTGATCCGGTCTCAACAATATTCTTAACATGTTTTAGATCTGATCTGAAACTTTGTGCAGTAATCATACGTCCTGTTTCTTGTACTTACAAGTGATTTAAATCTGCAGTAGGGCCAGATTCAATTACACACTACATCTTTCTCCATCAGTATTTTCCTGATCAACTCTCAGCAATGTTGACACTTCCATATTCCGGTACATCATCATCTTCCTCGTTTTCCAGGATTAGATCTTCTGACCCGTTTCGCCTAAGAATTATACATACTATCTCATTGACCCACTTCCAAAGCTACTCTTTCCTGTTGGGTTATACCGTACAGCAATACTGCAGCTTTAGTTATTCAATTATCACACATACTTTGGACCTGATGTTTCCAGTTCAGTCCGTACTCCTCAATTATATTTGTGATGGGCTCAACGTTTGGTTTCTGTCAAACGTGTTTCTTTTAACGTCCAATAATGAATATCCGACTACAATGTGGAGGTATTTTATCTCTGATGATTCAGTACAACGTAAGTAATCAAATCCCAAGGATCCCATATTCACTATCATATAGCAGCAAAGGCAAGCTTATTAGTTTATAAAGTTTTCATCAGTCATTCTTTTCGTACGCTACGTTTTAATGTAACCATACTCTGTACGGTTTCACTGAAATGTTTGATACTTGCCAAATTGAGCTGTACGTTACACTGCTCAAAACTGAAAATGCATCGGAGATAAAAGTAACCATTTATTCTCAATTCTAGGTCGCTGATTACGAATAAGACATCAGTTTTTGAAGATTGGTTCGGGTTTAGAAGAAATACATAATCACCGGACATGCCTAAGTGCGCAGAATAATGATTCATGATAACAACAGTTGTCCGCTTATTTAATGAACATCTACTGATTCGTGATCAGCTACATCGTTATACTTATCCCTAGCACTAAGGAAGTTGGACAGTCTCATCAGTGCTGCCAATTTAGTAATTATTCCATTAAATCTAGTGGATTCGGGATATTCTTCAGCGGAGAAGGTCTTCCTATTTTGCTTTGTTTATATGGCAATTTAGCGGATTTCTAACCTACTGCTAAGAGGGAAAACATATTTTTTACATTGAAAACGTAAAAGTTAGTGGAAGTTTTTAGTGTTTTGTGGTTTTGCCTGAAATTATAGACAACATTCAATATCATGATTTAGTTTCTATTAAAAACATTGCCATTGAAATCGTGTAGAGTTCTTGAGTAGCTATAATTTTCAATTTTGATGCTAGATAGTACAGGATTACTCGTCTTGCTAAGAGTATACCCACCGCCATTGTTGATTAAGTTATCCACCAACCTAATTTAATTCGCCTCTTTGTAGACTCTGTTCCAGAAAATGGAAATGTAGGCAACTACCACAGTTTCCTCTTAGCATGACGTGGAATCCTGTATTATCTCGCATCAACATTGAACGTCCTTCGGTGCGGCCCTGAGTGCGATATATCGTTGACAGCAGTGCTCCACTAAGGGCGGCGCCACCTCCCTGTCTTGGAGGGCAGCAACCATGATGGGCGGCGCATGCGCCGTGTACTGAACGGTGGCCTATATAGGACGTCTATTTGCAGCCTGGCGTCAGTTCTCAGCGGGACTCATCAGCAGAAGCAGCATTTTCCTGAAGATGGCGAACAGTTGGATCGCCGAAATATCGAGTCAAGTTGATTTTAGGATCCGGCAGCAAACCCGAATTGACTTTCAAGTAAATTAGTATCATTATCGTTTCAGATCTAAAGATGGTTCTAGAGGAACCGAAACCGATCATGTGAATAAAAATTTTTGCAATCAAGACGGATTATAAGTAACACTGAATATCATCACAGTCTGAAGGGACACCTTGTGTACAATTTGTAATTGACTCTACATTTTGTATCAAGTGATAAAGTACTACAGCATGAATTATAACTTCAGAGTACCGCAGCACATAAGACCAAAGAGAATTTTTACAAGTCCAACTTATATACAAAAATCTTGCATTAAATATCCAATACTCTATACGAAGCACCAAGGCATAAAGACAAAAGAAATACCGAAAATCTCGTTTTAGTATCATATAACAGCTCCAGAATTACGACTTTAATCCGATGAAACATGGGATGAAGGTACCACTTTGGAAATGAGACACTCAAACAACACAGGAAACTATTCGCCTAAATTATCACCAGAAGCCCAAAAAAGGCTCAATCCTTCTTCAGTATGCTAAACACTACAGTAAGTCAGTTACCCCAAAAAATTCTAAGTCAGAAGAATGACTGTACCACAGCGAAATAAATGAAAAATGAAATAAATTGTAGCTGGATCAGTGCGGTTAACAATCTTAAATCATCAGAAAATGCTCGTTCATTCAGCCTTGTAATAAATTATTTCACTAAAACCTACCAGTGAGAGGGAGGGAAGGGGAGAGAGTAGTATGCTCGCAACTCTGCTCCACAACTTATAAAAAACACAAATTATCAAACAAATTATACTAGCGGCTCCCTAATAATATAATCAATTGCTGATGACGACCACAAGAGATCCGAACGTTTCTCTCTGTATTAAAATGTACATCAAGAGGTTGAACGGAATAAATTAGCGCAAAAACATTCCTGACTGGGAACATAAAATGTTACTGTGCTCCTGTTTAAAAGACTCTGACTGAAAAGTACGGTATTGCTGCCTCATTCTGCCTTCCCTAGCACCTTTACAGATTTTCCCAAAACTTTGGTATGTGAACACATTCGCGGTCTTTTTATTATGCAGCTCACCCGTCACTCCCAATAGCTCACACCCACTACTCTATCGCTGAGTGTCCTGCATCTCCATCCACTCGCACTTGCTCATCCTCACTAACTTATTCAGCCCAACTCAGTGTCATCATCTCTTTGTCTCTGTAACTGTCACTATCTCACACCCGCACTCTCGTCTGTTCTGTCCTCTTAGTAATGTTTTTTTACTAAATATGAAACTCCTCCAGCTGTACTGAAGATTTTATATTTATATAGAGCCAATGCTCCCAAAATGAGTGTCGTGGCCGGACGGTGTGCCCGAGCGGTTCTAGGCGCTTCAGTCTGGACCCGCGCGACCGCTACGGTCGCCGGTTCGAATCCTGCCTTGGGCATGGATGTGTGTGATGTTCTTAGGTTACTTATGTTTAAGTAGTACTAAGTTCTAGGGGACTGATGACCTCAGATGTTAAGTCCCATAGTGCTCAGAGCCATTTGAACCATCTTTTGAGTGTCGTGGAAGCACCAGAATGACGTCTGACTGCATGGAGGGGAGGGGGGGGGCTTATTAGTTGTCAGCTCCGACGGCCCACTGTTAGAGCCGAAACAGAAGAAGGCATTGTCAACAGAGAAGATGACGATGCATTGCTGTTGTAGTATAAGATTATGTCTTCCGCATAGGACTAAGATGATCCTAATTTTTCCCAGGTCTCTTGGTATGTGAGCTTGTCTGGGGTCGTAATCCTGGATTACCTTCTCACGCTTAAAAATTGAGCAATCCAGCGAGTGGCGAGAGTGGAGTTCACCACAGGAACGTTCACATGCAGTCGATACCCACAATGTGTGCAGACAGGGGTAGTGGTGCGATGGGGAGGCATACGACTGAACACCTGAAGCATCTCATAGGGAGAGAAACATAGGGTTTCACGTCGCACCAGTATAGTATCACCTTGAGCTTCTCAAGCAACATATCATCCTCGAAAGCCAACATGAAGGCTCCAGTAGCAACTGTGTTTTCCCATGGTCTCCTATTGATAAGATGGATGAAGCACACACTCTAAGTTCGCCCGCATCTCAATGTCGATTTTGAAAAGAAGACCGTGAAAGATGTCGCCCTGGACCATATTGAGACTCTTATGGGGACTGATAGTCATGGGAATGTTACCCAACTTTTCACAGACAGCAGCACCTGTGACCAGACAGGAGATGAAGTCTAGATCAGAAGAGAACCACTCTTCATCTTAGCTGCAATTTCTCCATCTTTGGTTCAGTGTGTGCGACAGAGAAAAGTCTTTGTGGCAAAAAGCTGTCCAGTCAGCCCTGGCAGACAAGGCACTGCCGGGGGGGGGGGGGGGGAGGATTTTGCTCCTTGTCATCAAATCCTGCATTCCTCCTACATCATTGCCAAAGAGGTGTATTGTACATCCTTAATCGTATGAAGCCATTCCAGTTGAAGAGACTGTTGAGGTTGTGGGACCACACGTGGGAGGTAGTTTGCCACTTCATGTGTGTACAATCAGCCATGGTGCCACCCACGCTGAACAGGTTTCTTCTTATGGACCCCACCCAGCCATAGCCACAGCAACAGACACCTGACCAATAATCTGTTGTGCGGAATTCCTGGGCTGCAGTCATGATGGGGCATACTTCATGGCTTACATGGGTAATGTGAAGCGCAGGCACCAACAAAGCAATCCCTGTGCGGTCAGGGGGCCACGCCCCCTCCACCCAAAATGGGTTTTGGGTGTACTATTACAACAGGAAGGGAGGCTGCCAGGGTGGAAGGGTGACCTTTCCTGCACGACTTGCACTTCTGTAATCTTGGGGAAGGTGGCAGGTCAAACACAGTAACGGGTACCAGATAACCGTTAATGGGAGGTCAAGACAGCATCGGCAGTGGAACTAGAAATCAAGACTAAAATAGGTCTGCACTAAAAGGACTTTCTGATAGAAAGCTACAGGACGTAAGAGATAATCGAAGTGTAGGTTTGCATAAAAAAAGATTAAGTACTCTGCAGAGTCTGGGGCTCTGTGGTAGCCATGTAGGTACTCACCAAAGCCTGGAGGCCTGGAGGTGAATAAGCGACGGATACCGCACATTTCCTGCGAAATGCACTACAGTACCATGCTGTAAGAGGTCAATGGGCATGGGCGCAACGACTTTTTGAATTAAAACTCACTATTGTTGAGTTTATGAGGAGAAAGAGGAGAGAAATGAAAATTAGAAAATCCAGAATGGACTGAAAAACTCGCATTTTTAGTGGACTTGACTGCACGCTGCGCACAGTAGAGCACTGCAAAAAGAGAAACTAATTCTTTATGATTTATTGAGGATGAATTTAAAGAAGAAATCGAGTTGTAGAAGAGACACATTTTGGCACAGTTCAGTTCCCTAAGCTCATTGGTGTTAAAAAAGAATGAAAAGTTTAATTTCCTACTCGTTTTGAGGACACTGCCAGCGTTACATCTATTTTAGAGACTGTATGCCATTTCCGTTAAAAGTGCCTCTGTGGATGTGCAGATGTCACAGACCAGATGTAAATGACTGGTCTACAAAGTAAGTCCCATTTATAAGACAAATCTCTTTAGCGTTACCACGGTCCAGGACATCGGCACCGAAACTGGTTGCTCAAATAAAAAGAAACTGTAGATCGATGAGCCATGCACGGCTCGTGTTCATCCCATTAATTGTTTGTCATCTTCTACAGAGACTTTCACGAGTTTTAGTTGAAATAGCAGATCCACTAGGTTACTAGTGGAAGGTATTTCAGAATATCTGTATGTTAAGAGAAAATAACGGAATTTTCTCTGGGCTATTTGAGTAATTTAGTCAGATGGCCAGTAAAATTCTATGAAGAACGTCATGATAACCGCCAAGAGCAGCGAGGAAAGTTCTTTATTTAACAGACAGTTTCGGTCTAGACACCATCATCAGAGTCATAAAAGCCGTTAAAACGTCGTATTACGCCTTGTGAAAGCGTTGGCATCAAATAATAAAATACATGAACTTATCGCTGTTGTCACATCGTTGTTACATCGTCAGTCATATACTGCACCAGTCCTTGGTCTTATTCATGCTACCTCAGTCAGCCTTGCCGCCATTAACAGAGGCATTCTAAGCACTGTCGACTGCCCAGCTAATTACCGTTTTTCTATGTAACAACAGTGTCGAATTTATGGATTTTATTCTCTGACACCAATGGTTTTGTGACGCCAAATATGATGTTGTAAATGCTTTAAAGGACCTGATGATGCTTTGTGGGTCGAAATTGGTTGTTTAATAAAGATATTTTATCAGCAGCTTTTGGTTGTAATCTTGAAGTTATTCAACTATTTACGAGCTATGGGGCTCAATCCTTTTTAATTTAAATTGTTATCGAAGTGGGTGGCACACAGCTAACATCAATTTGTCCTCTAGTGTACTATATAGTTCTATATGCAAATGATTAGCAATAATACACATCCACACAGAGCAGGTACGATTTTGTCAATTATAATTCGTGTATCAAGAGGAAATGTCCACATGCATATATCGGAAGTAAAAAGAAGGCGAGAGCTGCCGCTCTGCAATATACCTGCTCGCGTTTGTTGGAATCCTGCGTGTGCTATGCGAATTTGAAATTGATGGGTTCACCATAGCAATAATAATATTATTTCTCATGAGTTGTTAAATGTACACACAATCTTTGTTTGCCCCTTCGTAGTTAATGTAATTACGTCTATGTAAGAGAAAATGTATTGTTTTCGTACCTAAAATTTCTCACATTTCTGTATCTTATACAAAAATAATATGTGTGTAAATTCGCACATCATGTTTATCTGCGTTTTCGACATTTAGCTCTCATATGATGATGACCTGTGAGGTCGAAAGCTAGTTCGTTACAGAATAAATATAAGTTTTGAGATGGTTAGGAAATGTTTTCCTTTTTCGTATTAAAAGTAGTTACTAATTGTGTAAATGCTCGTGATAGAATTCACGACAATGCGAGAAAATGGCAATAAAAGACTCATTTTACTCCAGAGGGAACAGATTTGTTTGCACGAGGTTCACTTACAGTGTACAGATATAATTCATTAGCATTCGGAGTATCGACATATGAAACATGACAGTTAGGGACATCGTCGGTTTTGTCTGTCTAAAGATATTACGTATTGAATATAATATTGTCACTTAATTGGTACATTCGCAGGAACTAAAGTCATATTGTCACAGTACGTTACCAAATATTCTATGCATAAAAAAGGTGTTACACTTATTCACTATACCTGTAGGAACGTATTAATGGAATTAGAATAATGATACACGGTAACAGAAACAAAGCAAGATCGCAACAACCTTAAGACCTGCAGAAAATAATCGTTTGCTTTTTGGAGCTACAAAGATTTATAAAAGTCTTGAAGCTAACTTCTTTTGGGCAAATTATAGAAAAGTGATATGTAACGCAAGTTAAAGGAAACTAGAAAGAAAAGCTAAATTTAATGATAAACAACTGGTATTTGTATATTTATTATTGCAACTCTCCCTTTGTAAGACAGACGCGATATTTATTGTCTCTGTATGGATTTAAACACACAATGATTACTCAATGATTAAAAATTGGGACTACTAACAGCGAAATCTATTTTCTGTATCGAATTCATTACATTATTCCTTAATGGCTTTCTACATGTTTTTGTTCCTTTATAAGCTACACACACCTGACCAAAGAATTTTTTTTATAAACTTAATTATTCATTGTCGGTGGACCACTTCTTTTCCACTGTCATCGGGAATTCTCTCTGCTCTCTCTCTCTCATAACCTCTTCCACATGTCTACACAGCCTTAATTCGTTTGGCACAGTTGGATCCATGATGCATGTGGCTCGACATTACAGTTCTTCTGTAACGTGGGCAGTTGTGATATTAAAGTTAATGCTTGGAATGTTCTTCGTCACCATCACTCAGCAGGAGGGGGGGGGGATCTTTGTCTCATTAGTAAATGAATAATAAACATTACAGTGCATATGCTTTGTACTGGGCCACTGCTTGCGTCTGTAATTTTATCACTGGCGCGCATATACCAGTAATATGGTGTGATGTCAAAAGATTTCTGAAGTATTTCAGTGTTCCTCCAATTAATTTCGTATGCTTGTCTGACAAACGTGGTTACGTATTTAGTATCGTCTTGATAAGGTGCTTTGATGTTCTAAAGTTTCCACTTGATATCTATGAATGAGACTGAGCAAGTAATGCAGAAGTGTTACGTAATTGTTCTCCGTACATTCTTTAACTCACTCGTCTCTGTTTCATTTCCAACACGAGCAATTCATCGAGGGATTGGAGAACTATTTATCTTAATGCTTTCGTCACAGAAAAATATTCGATTCAGTGGTAGTAAAATCCCAGAGTCACACATTCACCGACGGTACTGTCGATACTACATCAGAAAGGTTTACAACTGTAAATAATTTTTTACACATGCATGTGTTTTCTCAAAAAGAGCAGTTAGTGAGCAAACTTTGCCAAAAAGAACACATGCGTATTCTCTTCATATCTGAGAATCCAGTCGCTGAAATTAGCGATTTGTAGGTAGTAGCCGGTGCATACTAAAGTTGCAATTCATTTTTAATGAACTGATTCGTTTTGAGCATCAGTGCTAGTGTCTCTGTAACAAATTTGCTGTCGGGAAGATGAGTGAGTGCCGCATAGTACCACGCTGTACATCCGCAGTCACTCACGAACTACACAAAGGCGAATGGAGTTTTTGTCTCACTTCACATATACATGAATATATTTTTCGCATCTACAGTATCCAGAAATTTTTATTAATTTGAGTTACGAAGACTTTTTTAATCAGTTTTCCATCTGCGTGTGATTTGTTTGGTACTCAGTAGAGCGTGTAATAATTCATTACGTTTCTGTCAGCACCTGTTGGCTAAACAAAATTAATTATCTACATTTATTGCATGTTATTATCGCTTTTGATACCCAGAAGCACTGTCAGTGATCGGAAATCAAACTAGCTTTCATTAGCGCTTTAAAGGCAATTGACAGAAACATTACCTATTATTTGTAATCACGAGTTATTAAAGTCTTCCATGATTTTAGCTCTGTTTTCTGAATTAAATGCGATTGATACTCTGAATTAAACGTGACTGAAGTAGCATATGAGGCATGCGTGTGTTTACTAAATACTCGGCTCTGAGTACTATGGGACTTAACTTCTGAGGTCATCAGTCCCCTACTAAATACTCGGCTGAAGTACCTATGAACTAAGCCCAGGATATTTAGAAGCTCCGATTACCCGTTCATAGCATTTTTTGTTCAGTCATCAGTCTTCTGACTGGTTAGATCCGACCCACCACGAATCTGTCCTGTGCCAACATCCTAATTTCAGAGAGGCACTTGCAACCTACTTCCTGAATTATTTACTGGTGTAATCCAATCTCTGTTTTCCTCTACAGTTTTTACCATCCACAGCTCTCACTACTACCTTGGAAGCTATTCCGTGACGTCTTAACAGATGTCCTGCCATCCTGTCCTTTCTTCTTGTCAGTGTTTTCCATATATTCCTTTCCTCGCCGATTTTCCGGTGGGCCTCCTCATACCTTACCTTCTCACTGGACCTAATTTTCATCCTCTCTCTGCAGCACGACATCTCAAATGCTTCGATTCCTTTCTGTTTCGGTTTGCCCACAATCCGTTTCCCACCAGTATTCAACGCTGTGATCCGGACTTACATTCTCTGAAAATTCTTCCTCAAAGTGCTTCCTCATATTAAAATCGTATGTTTGATACTAGTAGGCTTCTCTTGGCCAAGAATGCCCTATTTAGCATAGCTAATCTGCTTTTTGTGTTTTCCTTGCTCCGTTAGTCATGGGTTACTTTGCTGTCTAGGTAGCAGAATTCGTTAACTTCACCTACTTCGGTATCACCAATCCTGATGTTTTCTCCCTGTTCTCATTTCTGTTATTTCTCTTCTTTCTTCAGTTTTATCTTCACCCATTTTTCATACTAATTAGGCTGCTTTCCATTCAGCAAATGCTACAGTACTTCTTCACTTTCACATTCAATAGCAACATCATCAGCTCATTTTATCATCTATATATTTTCACCGTGAATTTAAATTACATTCCTGAAAGTTTCTTCGATGTTTGGATTGAACATTAGGGGCGAAATGCTACATTCCTGTCTTACACACCTCTAACCGTCTTTCCCTGTAGCTTACACCTATTTTTCTCAGAATTCCCAACATCTTGCACCGTATGACATTATTAAACACTTCCCCCATGTCTACAAATCCAGTGAACGTGTCTGGATTTTTCTGTAGTCTTGTTTCCATTATCAATCGCAAAGGCCGAATTGCCTCTCTGGTGACCTTACCTTTCCCATAGCCAAACTGACCGTCATCCAACACATTCTCAATTTTCTTTTCTATTCTTCCGTATATTAATCTTCGTAGCAACTGGGGTACATGAGGTGCGACAGTTCTCGCACCTGTCGGCTTTCGCCGTCTTTACAATTTTGTGGCTGATGGTTTTCCAAAACTCAAATGATATGTAGCCAGACTCACAGATTCTACATACCAACTTGAACAGTCGTTTTGTTGCCACATCGTACTAAACCTCCGGAAATGTCTCAGTTTAGCCGGTGGGTCCGTAGATTGTTTACGGGGCGTACCGTGTAACAAACCATGCTTTCCCACCCGAGTTTTGCGATACTTGAATCAGTCAGTCCTTGAACTGACTTCGTGAGCCGCCGAGTAGGAATTCTCCCTATCTGTTACGTGAAGATGCTCTCGTGTTTTTAGGCCCCTTGCAGAGCCGTAGCAACGCCGTCGAATTCTGAAAGTGCAATACTACTGTGAATATTTTACGTAATGAAGCGGGAAGAAGTTTTTTTGTGGAAATAATTTTTGTACATTATGCCATTATGGTGCTTCCATTTAAGAAACTCCTTAAAATGAACCTTTTCACATTGATTATTAGTTAGCTATTAACGGTACGAGAACATCTTCTACTGCATTACTAGACCGCCAGCCGTCTAAGGGGCATAGTCTGTACCGTGATCGTGCAACCAGTATACTCGGTATAAGATTGTACATCTGCGTAATGCGAGAGTTATTCATTTATTTCCTAATATCAACTTTCCCTGGCATTTTAAAATTACTGAATGATAGTATTTGTAAACTACTGACTCCTCCTAATGCCTAAGTGTCAAAAGACAACTTTTGCTACCAAATATTTATTATCTACAATTACTTGATTTCATACAAGAATAAATGTAATTTTGTTAGGCACCTCTTTGCTGACGTCACGACTGATTTCTGCATCAGCATCTCATGGTACTCGTTCCGAATGCTCCAGATGGCCAACCGCCTCAGCTAGCCAGTGTGGCAACCTACTGTTCGCTCCCTACTCCACACATAGTGCAGTACTGATACATTCACTTCACGTATTAGAAATAGCAGAACTGCCCTCACATGTGCAAATAAGAGGTACCTTACACAGTTATCACAATGATTTTACAAATTCTGATGGAATGTTGTCGATCCATTTCACGTTATTTCATTTTAAACCTTCCTAAGATCTAAATTTTGATGACAATACTGGATGCCCTATCTCTTCCCTATCGACTACTGTTTCCTCTTCTATCACGTTATCTGATAAGTCCTCCTCGAAGTGGCCGTCAATGTGCTCTTTCAATCTATCCTGAGTCTCTTACACATTTGACAGACGAATTCCAATTCCACTCTTAATATTAGCGCCCTTCCTTTTAATTTCAATGAAGTTTACCTTTACTTTCCTGTATGCTGGGTCTATATCTTCGACAATCAGCTCTTTTCCGATTTCTTCACAGTTTACTTGCAGTCATTTCACCTTAGCTTCACTGCACCTCCTATTTATTTAGTTCCTAAGTGGCTTGCATTTCTGTATTCCTGAATTTCCCTGAACAAACTTGTACTTCCTTCTTTCACCGATCAATTGAAGTATTTATTATTCTGCAACCCATGATTTCTCCGCAGTTACCTTTTTTGTAGCTACGTTTTTGTTTTCAGCTTCTGTGGTGTCCCTATTTAGTGATGCTCATTCCCCTTCAACTGAACTGCCTACTGAGCTACTCGTTCTCTCTACGTCTTTAGCCTCAGACTTCAAGTGTATCTCTACTCTCCTTATTGTTTCCGTATCTTTGCCCATTGATTCTTCCTGACCAGTGACTTAAGCTTCAGTTAACACTACGTCACTACTAGATAGTGATCTGGGGCTAGATCTTCTTCTGTGGTACTGACAGATAAAACGGACGTCACGTAATCCGACCTGTAGTATCCATTTTCTTTATCGAAGAAACAGAAATTGCTCCTATTCCTCTATTTAAATGTAAAATGAAGTTTGCGTATTATAGATTACGGTATACTTTCGTAATTGCACCTACAAATTGAACTCATTCTTAACTCAAAAACATACTTTATCTTAATTTTGGGATTAGGCAATAAGCATTTGCATTTTCATTAGTAAAATTTAAAAGACTTACCATCGAAAAAATATTTTAAAAAGTCGCATTTGGAGGCCAATAAGGAATAAGTTTGTAAAATAGCAGATAATTGTGTACATCTGAGAAAAACTTTATGTACACAAAGCACAGTTCTGAGACTAACGTTAAACTCGTAACCTGTCAGTACAGAAACTACAATCTGTCTCGATAACAAATCTGTAGTAGATGTGATCGCTCTACAGTCACCTATTTGCAGAAGTCAGAAATCTGATATACATCCTCAGCACTTACATAGTCGTGGTGGAATACCGAGAATTCCTTATTCCATGACATGTCATCGAGGACCTCATCACATAACAACAGGACGAACTGTATCCATAGCCAAAAGCACTTTAATACATAACAATTTATTACTCTTTTACTTATCAAATAGGGAAATTTTAGTCTCTAGTGTAGATTTTCAGTAATTGTTACATTTTATTTAACTCGTACCTCTAAAAATTTTGTGAAACTATGAAAACATTTTTCTGCTCCGCTGTTCACACGATGTCTGGGGGGGAAACAGATCATCACGAGAACATTTTCAAGTCGATCACAACTCTGCTTGAGAGAACTATTAGGCAGGTAAGACACTGAAGTACTCCATACTACTGACTATTCCGTAATACCCGAAGGTCACCTATATTGGTGGTGTAATATGCAAATGTAGGGTAAGAGACGGTAAGGGCACACATGCAAATGTACATGCACCTTCGAAATACTGTGTTATAGAAAAAACAAAGAAGACGCTATAGCATCTAGCGATAAGTGTGTGTGTGTGTGAGAGAGAGAGAGAAAGAGTGAGAGGGAGAGAGGGGGAATGCCAACTATGTACCTGGGTAGGTAAAAGAATGCCAGGCCGCAATGCTATTTACAATTTGAATGATAATCCGGACAAAGAAGATGTTAAACTGAAGTTAATGTGCAAAGCATTATATCTGGACTTGAAATATAAAGAATGAAAAAAATTAAAGCTGAACGGTGTAACACGATGACAGTTTTGAAAACGGATTAACAGGATGAAGACTAAATTTAAATCGCACTGAACTACAGTTTAAAAGGTACATTATAGAAATAATGGCATGCAAAAGGGGCTACTGAGATCGAAGGGAAACGTGGAAATAATTCGAAATATGCATGCTTGCACATAAATACAGATACCTGACAACTCTGATGGTTGCTGAGTTGTTTTGGACATGAACTGCCCTTGTGCATTGTCCTCAATACGTTGGAAGCGTTAGTCGTGGTCGGAACAGTGTTTTGTTAGTCATGAGTGCATGCCGTCGAACAAACTTTTAGTGCTTATAAGGTGAGTTGTTCCGTAACCCAAGTAGCCATAATGTTTGGCTTTTCAAGAGGCACTTATCGAAGATTAATGCTGCTCACATGGAAAGTAGAAAAACATCATCCGATAAGTCACATCGTGGGTGAAATGTTTGTTGACTAATCGTCACACAGGTCATTGAAGAGGCTTGTGAAGAAATATAATAGAACGCTAGCGCCTTAAGTCACTGAAGAATGAAATGTTGAAATGGCGAACCCTGTCAGCACCAAAACTACACAAAGGAAGCTGCGGACGCAGGGATTTGTAGGACGAGCAGCAGTTTCAAGACCACTCTTCAGTGATGCAAACGCCCGTAACAGGAAAACGTGGCGCCAAAGTCACAAAACCTAGTCAGTGGAGCAGTGGAAGAAAGTCATTTGATCGGATGTTTCTTGCTCCACAAGGCTGCCAACCTCTGGCAGAGTTTATGTCACAATAGTGAAACGCGGTGGAGGTTCGGTGATATTTATGGCAGCCGTATCGTTATAAAGGATGTACATGAAGTCCAGGAACACTTTTAGTTTTTTATTGCACATAAACCAAACATTGTACAGATATCATACATGTGTCATTTTGAAGAGAAACGCTGAAAGTTGTTTTCCATGTATACCGCCACAGCGTAGTTTGGTAATTTGCCGACAGTCAGCGTTAGTCGCAAACATGGCGAGTTCAGATGCGGAGCAAGCTTTCTGTGTGTTGTGTTGGCGTTTGACAAAAACAAGTGTGTTGCAGCTGTTCAAAGGATGTTTAGAACCAACTATAGCAAGAAGCCACAAACAAGGAAGGTCATTTACCACTGGCACAACAAATTCGTTACGGCTGGTTGCCTGTGCCCGGCAAAGAGAAGCAGACGTCCCCAGTGTGAATGGAGTGAATGTGGAGAGCGTACGAGATACGTTCATAAGGAGTCCAAACAAATCGTTTCATCATGCATCCCGTGAACTCGAAATGGCTCCAATGACAGTATGGAAAGTCCTATGACAGAATCTGTCTATGAAACCTTTCAAATTCGAGCTAGTGCACAAGCTCGATGACGCTGACAAAGACAAGCGTTTTGAGTTTTGTTCGCAGTGTCAACAATTGAATTAGTATTGGGATGGCATTGTTGATCGCTTAATTTTTAGTGACGAAGCCACTTTTCACACTAATGGGAAATTGAACAGGCATAATTGTCGAATCTGGGGTACAAAGCGTCCACCTAAATGCACTGAATTTGGGCGTGATTCACCAGAGGTAAATGTTTTTGGTGCCTTGTCACGTCGAAAACAGCACGGGCCATTCTTGTTCGCCGAGAACACTGTCACTGGATATTCACACTTGGATATGTTGCAGCAATGGCTGATGCCTTAAATGCAATCGGAATCTCCGTTCATCTCTCAGCGGGTTGGTGAACCCACCCCATTTTCATCGTGAAGTTCGTGGATACCTGAACACGGAGCTGCAGCATCGATGGGCAGCCCGTACGACAGAAGGAGACAGCTGTTTCATGAAATGGCCTCCCAGATCACCAGATCTCACTCCGTGAGACTTCTTTCTTTGGGGACATATTAAAGATCTGGTGTATGTACCGCTTCTACGACGTGATGTAGCAGAGCTCCGAGAGAGAATACGGCTAGCGACTGCCACAGTCGACGATGCCACGCTGGGACGGGTATGGCAAGAATTCGATTACCGTATTTAGGTCTGCCAGAGTACTCATGTTTCGCATTTGGAATGTTTGTAAAAATAAAAAAAAAACTTTCATTGTTCAGTGTTTCTCTTGAAAATTCAATATGTATGACACCTGTACAATGTTTACTTCTTGTGCAATAAATAATTGAAGGTTTGCCCGGACTTTATGTACACCCTATAATCCTTGCGCCCCATGGTTTCACTGCAAAATCGAAATACTGCCAAAGATTAAGTGACCATTTTGGCAGATCAGGTCAATCCGATGGCACATCGTTTCCTTCCGACCGGTCTGTTGATTTACAAGACGACACGCCTCCTGTTCACATGGCTCGCATCGTCCAGGACTGGTTTTGCGAGCACGAGGATGAATTGTCACTTCTGCTCTGACCACCGCAGTCTCAAGACCTCAGTATCATAGAGCCGTTGTCGTCCACTTTGGAGAGAAGGCGTGATCACTATCCATTTGCTATCATCCTTTTCTGCATTTCCGCTATTTTACAAGGAGAATGAATGAAATTTCCTTGAAAATCATACAGCCACATGAACTTGTCCATTTCGAAACGACTGGAAGCAGCTTCGAAAATCAAAAGTTTCCCACACTGTATTAGGTATGGTATGTGTTGCGTTTTTGGAGTTCCCTTATTTTTGTCCACCCCCTGTGCATATTACGGCCGTTTATTAAGAATGCGAATGAAGACAAAGACAGTAGTCCTCTCACGTAAAATTCTCGGATAAAATATCTGACTAGGAACTTAGAAACAGCACAAAAATTGGTCAGCATCCACAATGTTGGGGTCAGGGGAAGATACAAGGCGTGCAAGGTGTGTGGGTGGGCGGTGCGGAGTCACTTGATCCCTCTCCCTTTAATCTGGATTACACGCATAGCTCTCGTGCACTGCTAGGAGCAGTTTCCCTGTAACAAACGCTGAGTGGAAAACCATACGTTTTGTGGGATATACTAAGTTCTTAGTCCCTACCATAAAATTTAGTTTTTGAGGCAAGGCACGTCTCAAATTTACAACAAAAATGACAATTTTCACTGATGGTAGGGAACGTTCAATTCATATTATGTCTGTCAACAGACACTAACAATTTTTGTGCAGTCGAAGCCGCTGTCAAGTAATGACACGGGATGTTTATAGTCTAACTCACCTCTTACTAAAGCAAGTGGTTATGCGTGGAATTAACTGGAAAGATAAAGCCTAAAGGAAGTTCCTCTCTAAAGTAAAAAATGTTACATGTCAAAAGAATAAGAGGGTCGTTCCCAGGTAATTCCACGCACATTTTTAAATTTCAGAAGTGACAATCTACTCAGAAATTATTCCAAATTACGTGTATGTCTCTGAAACTAGAGGTATGAGTGTGGCATTCGTACAAGTAGTGAAACGTACTATAATTATTTACGATCACATCATATATGCGCAAAACGCTGCTGTCAGGTTCGTTACTATGGATGCATACGAGGACGTTCTAGAGATTCCTATAAGACTGATAATGTTATTTAAATTCAGTGATTCTGTAAGTGATTCGATTGGTACAAAAAGAATTTTCTTATCAAACGAGTTGTAGCAGTTGTGCTAACAGTTCATGCGCGCAAATTCAATGCAAAGTGCCTCTTTACAGTCATGGCCATCTAACATGATAAGAGCAAGAGCTTTTAATCACTCAGGAGCTATTTCCTTCACATTCGCTCTTGCAGCGAAATATTACAGAGCGGCATTAGCTTGCAGAACAGTCCATATTTCAGAAAAGCTTCGGTGATCCCTCCAATCTCGATATTCACGTGCGTCAAAACATGAAGCCTACCGGGTGAGTCAAGTTGGAAATCACTTTCATTAGAGTTGTGGTGCAGAAGAATATTCTGTTACGATGGTGTCAAAAGGGAATACGATCGAAACCAATTTCTTATAACCTTTGCTGTCATTCAAAGTGAAAGATGTCCATTATAAATGACCATCTTCGGTATATTCTGTCTATACTTAGCTTCCCCGTCGCGTCCAGTCTTTGCTATTATGTGCTACACTTTGATCTTCTTCCGCTCGTTTACGGCTACTTTGGCTAGACGATTGTATCTGAGATCTTTAAGGCAAAAGTGGCTTCGGCCAGTGTCTAACGGGGCTGTGGTCGCCATATATGGCTTGCCGGTTTGGAAAGAGCGTCTGCAATCACTGAGACTCTCGGATATTCAAAGAGATGCTTACGATGGGTTCCATGAATGCTCACAATGGACCACAAGATTCAAAGAAAGGCAGTTTCATCTGAATTGTCGGAGGGTTTTCAGACCGACGCATCGTTACGGGGGATGAAAGTTGCGTGCAACACTTTGCGCCGGAAACAAAAAGGCAGTCCACGGAGTGGCATCTTCCTCATTCACCTCAAAAGAAGAAATTCAAGACGAACCTCTGTGCTGGAAAAGTCATGGTGACAGTCTTCTGGGATTGTGATGGCGTCTTTCTCTTGGATGTGACGCCAAGAGGGTCAACCATCAATTACGAGGCTTACGTGAAGACTCCGAATAAACTCAAGAACCGTTTCCGACGTGTTCGATCGGACAAGAATGCAGCAGAAATCTTGCTCTAACAGGATAATGAAAGCCCACACATAAGTCTTAAAACCTGGGCACACATCGCCAAATTTTGTAGGACATCATTGCTTCATCGACCCTACACTTCAGTCCTGGCACCCTCGGAGTTCCATCTCTTTGGGCAGCTTAAAGATTCTCTTCGCGGAACACACTTTGAAGACGACGAAAGTGTCAATCATGCAATGAAAACATGGCTGCGCCTACAGGGCAAGAGCTTCTACCAGCAGGGAATAAATGCTCTTACACAAGGTTGGCGTACGGCCATTGAACGTGATGGAGACTATGTAGAAAAATTGGGCATGAATAGGACATGTTGATGTATATTGTCACTAAATTCTGACTCTTAACAATACATATGAGAAAAAAGTGTGGGGCATTACTTATTGAACGACCCTCGTATTGAGACCATTTCCTTTACAAATTTTCTAGAACAACGGAAAAGAAAATTGGGAATGAGTTAGATGACGATCAGATTGGCTTTATCTAAGGTAAAGGCACCAGTTCGATGTTACGGTTGATAATGGAAGAAAGACTAAAGAAAAGTCAAGACAAATTCACAGGATTAGTCATCCTGGAAAAACAGTTCGACAATGTAAAAATGTGCAAGATTTTCGAAATATTGAGGAAAATTTTGGTTAGCTATAGGGAAGGCGGGTAATATTAAGAGTGGAGGATCAAGAACCAAGACCCCATATTTAATAGGGTGGAACGTTGGGGTGTAGTCTCTGGCCTTAGTGTTCAGTCTGTATGTCGAAGAATCAATGATGGGCATAAAAGAAATGTTGAGTAAATGAACGATAATTCAAGGTTAAAGGAAACCAACTATAAGAGTCGCCGCTGAAATTTACCTATTCAATGAAACTGAAGAACAATTACAAAATCAGCTGAATGGAACGAACACTCTATTGAGTACAGGATACGGATTGAGAGTACGTCGAAGAAAGACGACTGAGGTCGATGTCAGAACCTTAGAACAGGTATACAAAAATTGTCAGCCATCAAGCCCAAACAATGGAAGGAAAGGAAGCTAGGAACAAAGACTTTCTCTTGGAGAAAGGTCCACAAAATATTCCATAAAAACAAGGGATATCCTAAACTAAAGACTGTATGTGCCGTGCCATACTGCTATGACGGATAAAAAGTTGAACGTGAGTGTCAGCCTGAGAGTCGTCGGCTAAAATGGCCGATAACTTAGACGGCAAACATAAATGAGAACGCAGGTGGTTGAAAGACGTTCACTCCGTGAAGTAATGTCGAACCATCAAAGCTTGATGACAATTAGCACGAAGTGGTTTGCGATCACCACTTAACAAATGGCGATGGATAGAGCGACAAGGAATGGAAGAGCTATCGGGCCGCGGTAGGAGGACTGCAGCGTTGGCAGCAGCGTCAGCAGACTTGCTTCCTTTCAGATGGACGTGATCCGGGACCCACATAGACATCACAGTGGTTCCCTCAAGAGCGAGCTATTGAAAGTTTTCTTAAACACGTTGCACTAAAGAATCGACTGTTTACAGCACAAAAGGGCTCTGAAGGGCACGGGGAGAATCGGAGCAGATTATAACTGAAAGCCTCTGTCGCCAGATTTAGTGCCTGGCCCGGTACTAGGAGAAGAACCTTGCTTATAATACTAAGCAGTGCTCCAGACGTTCATACAGAAAATGTTTGGTGCAAATGACGAAGGCAAACCCGACACTTCAATCAGCCCGAGAGCCATCAGTGTAGACGAAAGGTCTATAGCTACGTTCTGTGCGAAGGCCGAGAAACTTAGAGCGATACGTCGAATCTGGAGTAGTTTCCTTACGAACAAATGCAGACCAAGGCCGTACGGGTCGCCGCACGAAGCCAAGATGGTGAAGGGTTTACATTCATAGGGTGAGTGGCAGGTTATGTGAAATTGAGATTCCGGGGCAATAGCCGAAAGGGAACTCCATGAGGTAACAGAGGTGAGGGAGACGCCCCATACTGGAGGCCAGAGGAGTCGTCGAACAAGGAGGCATAAGATGGGTGGCCGAGCATGGCAGACAAACGGCATGCATATCAGTTGAAGAGAACATCACGTCGGTACGACAGCGGTAGTTCGGCAGCTCCTGCATAGGGACTCTCAACCGGCCTGGCGTGAAAGGTGCCGTTTGCCAAAAGGATAGCACGATGGTGAATTGCATTTAGACGGCGTAAGATGGACAGATATGCATATGCGCACACGAAACACTCATAGTCTAGTTTCTAACGGACAAGGGATCGGTACGAACGGAGGAAGGTAGTCCGATCCGCTCCCCAAGAAGTACTGCTTAGGACACGTAGGATACTGATGGACTGAGTATAACAGGAGAGCAGGTAAGACACGTGGAAGAACCGAAATAGTTTTTATCAAGCATGAGCTCCATAAATTTCGAAGTTTCAGTTAATGGAAGAGCAGCAGCCCAAATGTAAAGATGGTGGAAGAAACCAGTTGCGCCACTACAAATTCGTACTGACGGGTTTGCCAGTGGAAAAACAAAAGACATTGTCGTTGCTCCAAGAGTAAAGACGATGGAGACATTGATGAAGACGCCGCTCAAGGAGACAAGTCCGTGGGGAACTGCAACAGATCGCAAAATCGTCGACGAATATGGAGCCAGAGCTGCCCTGCCGAAGACAGACAATACTAGGGTTAACAGCTGTAGCAAAGCATACGACACTCAGGACGGATCAAAGGGTTCGATAATGCAAAACCCACACATACCTTGGTAACTCCGTCTTTTAAAATTCCTGAAGGAAACGTGGAAGGCGGCCTCGGAAGTCCCACGAATAGAAATTAGGGAGGATACCAGTCCTCCAGCAGGTGTCGTAAGGTTTCTCCAAATCCAAAAACATGGTCGCAGTCTGTTATTTCCTCAGAAGTCCGTTCATGACATTGGTTGACAAAGTGACGAGATGGTCAGCGGATGATAGGTGCTCTCGAATTCCAAACTTTGAGACTCAATCCACCATAACAGGTGGGCATGAACTGCAAATACAGCTGGGCATGAATTGCAAATACAGCTGATGAGAGGAATGGGGCGGTAGCTAGAAAAAAGGTGTGTGTCCCTACCAGCATTCGGTATGGGAGTTACAGTGGCTTCAAGATAGCATCTGGGAAACGTGCCATATGCCCAGATGCGACTGTACGTATGAAGGAGAAATAGCTTATCTGCAAGAGAAAGGTGATGCAACATCCGGACGTCGACATTGTCCGACGCTGGGGAGGAAGATTAGGAGAAGTGAATGATATAGCTCCGTCACAGTAAAGGCGGCATTGTAGCAGTCACGACTCTGAGAGAAGAAGGGTATCACCTCAGCATCCTCCACTCGTTTCTGGCGGAGAAAGGCCTGATGATAGTGGATGGAGCTCGAAATCTCCGCAAAATAGCGGCCTAAGGCGTTGGTGATAGCTATAGGGTCCACAGTGACATCATCTGCTATGGACAGGCTGGAAGCTGAGAAATGGAAGCTGATCCCAGAGAACCATTGGAGGGTGGCCCACATGACGGAACAGGAAGCGGACGTGTCAGAAGAACTAGTAAATGAAATCCAGCGACCTTTTTTTTCTATACTGAACAATCCGGTGGCACTGCGCAGGCAGCTGTTTATAACGAATACAGTTCGCCATCTTAGGTCGACGATTAAAATCGTGGAGAACACGTCTCCACGCGCTAATTACGTCACACCACGCCTCAATTCCCTAAGAGACCGGGACACGGCATGGTATAAATGAAGTACGAGGAATGAAACATTCTGATGCGATAAGGGTAACGTTTGTAATGTATTTTACCTGGCCATCACAACTTTGAAAATGTTGTTCGACAGAGGTCACCAGGGCGCAGTAAAATCTCCATTTGGCCTTATACTGCATCCAGTAGGGTTTACATGTAGGTAGGTTAGGAGTCAGCAAACAGATAGCACATGGGAAATGGTCGCTTCAGTACATGTCAGTAGGAAACGAACCACTCGCGATGACAGGCAAGCTGGGCAGTGCCGAATCAGAGGTCCAAATGCTAATAAGTTTCCACATAGTCTGAAAGGAAAGTGGTTGCTCGAGTGTTAAGTAAGAGGAGCTTGACTAGATTGTGGAGGTCAGCCTAGAGGGCACCCCGCAGATAAGTTCTGGAAGAGAAGGGGATGGTGTCACCGACCAGCCAAAACGGGTGAGTGAGTTCACCACTGAACTGGAGGAAGTCTGCCCTGGTGACACAGAATAACGGAAAAATGTAGACGTTACAAAGAGGAAAGGTGAAGGGAGGAAAGAAAATGTGGACTGCCACAACTTGCAGCCAGTCGTTCAGTGAGATGATTTGACTACAAACGTCATTATGGGTGAGTAGTAGGATTCCCCTCTGAGTAGAATGCCACCCTTGGAGGGAAAGCAAAGCTATCAGAAATAAATACTAAATGTGGAAGCAGTCACGAGGACGAAATTTTGTTTCGTGGAGGCACAAAAAAGTGATCCTGTAATTCCAGGAGCAGCTGTAATTCCTCCTTGTTGGATAGAACGAACGCTCCATTTGAGCAGAGTCATGACAGGGAAAGGGATGGAGGGAAACAATGAATTTCTGTCACCTCAGCGGCTGCTGAGTGACAGTCTTTGAATATTCACTACTACAGGACGCAGAGGCGAGAGAGTTGTGTTCCATGAGATCGACAGAGGCGTCGCATTCTCACTGGGTCGGCTTGCGGATTTCAGGGTAGAAAAACAGTTGAAAATGAGTACTGACGAAACGGAGGCAGGCCCGGTGAGGACGTCACGCAGTGACACCGTTGAAGAGGATCTCAAAGTCATTGAAACAGAAGACTGCTTGCCTTCGATTTCCTGGAGCTCATGAGGCTGGCAGATGAAGACTCAGATTTTTGTTGGTTGAAGATACGTAAAAAGTCTTCGAGCAATATTCGTTTTGTCCTCTCCAAACTGCAGCAGATGGTTTCAATGCCGGTGGCTTGTTGACAGCTGGAGGAGGAGATGGAGATGCTACCTTGACACTGGGCGACTTTACACCTGCGGTGCTAATTTGAGGTCGCAGGCCTTGCGTGGTCATCTCCTTTTCTCCTCACGTTCCAGATAGGAAATATAAAGTACCAATGTCCTTATGGTTTGTTGAGAATAATCATTTATGTGGTAAGATGGCTGAAGTTATAGGTGGTCATGGAGCGAGTTAGAGCAAGTACAGTATAATATGTGGATGGTGATCTCCAGGTGGTTCCCAAGTCGTGCAGCGACCGTAAACCATAAAATTACCAAATATGCAGCAACCAGTCGCAAAATCATGTTTTATTTATTCACTTTTGCAAATCGATTTCAACTGATTTCTTGTATCTGTAGCACCGATGATGGCTGTTAATCAGTTAAAATCAATTTGCAAAAGGGAATAAATAAAACATTATTTTGCGACTGGTTCCTCCATATTTGGTAATTTTATTACAATATGTGCCAGACTTTACACTTCAGGGCTTTCGATCAGCCAAAAACTTCCTAGAGGCTGGGTAAGACTATTTTTTCCAGGTCACCTGGACGGCCCATTCAACGAGATACATGGGACATTCTAGGGAAAAGGCTGCATGGTAGCCACTGCAGTTGATACAGGGGAGAGAAGGATGCGAATAGTTGCCCTCGTGAACATCCCTATCATAAGTAAGACATCTGGCTGTGTTTTATTAGAACATTTGAGTGTGGTTGTGACATTGGCAATGGTGGCAGCGCATCATGTTATAAATGTAGAGCTGGGCTTCGTAGCCTGCTTTGATCTCTAATGGAGGCACTACTCTATCAAATGTGAGGAAAAAGGAGTGCGTGTAGGCACTAAGATTGCATCAACGGTTTTCATTCCCTGATGGACTGCAATGACGCCTTGATCAGAGAAGTTTTTGGATATCTCCTTCTGTCAGACCATCAAGTAACCTACTGGAAATAACACCAGCCGTTCGGTGGACCTTGATATGGATAGGATGGCAGTGGAGGAGTGAAGATGAAGCAGTTGTGAGGTTTAAAATCACAATTTCTCTCCAAAAGCACGGTGCCATTACGTTAACCAGAGTAGGATTTCAAGGGCCTGCAACTGCATCAACACCTTTCTCAATAATAAACCGGTTAACTGTAGCAAAGGACTGACCTCTTCAGTATGTTATACCATGGGAAACTGTGTCGCTGGAGAGTCTTAGAATCTTCAGCCTCATTCCGTTTACTTTTAATAGATAGCCTCGGACGATGAATGGATCATTTCGAGAAAATCCCACACGATAGCCAGAGTCTCCTACGGCGCTCACCTTCGAATCCTATCAGGGGGCCTCATCCACCTTAGGTGACTGTTATCACCTCAGGTCACACCTTCCGAACTCCTGATAGAGGGACTAATTGGCAATTTGTGAAGGTAACAATTTAGTCAATCTTGGCCTGGCCTGTACCACAGGGTACGTGCGAACTCTGCCTGTCGATATGGGGCTTGGAATTACGCGTTATGCAGTCAAATATTACTCTTTAGGCTCATGGACCAACCTTCAGAAGTGCACAGGAGGAAGAAGAAACCAAGAAGAACCTCAGTGTCGAAGTGGAGGAAGGACAGGAGAAGGAGAACGAAGAAAGAAAGGATAGCGCAAGGCCTCTTCGGATGTCAGACTACTAAAGCTTCAGAAAACATACCCAAAACAATCCCAGGCATGTTTCCCAAGAGAGAGAAGAAGAACAGCAGGAGGCCAGACATGCAGCACAGGAAGCGAAAAGATACTGCAAAGATTGAGGACCCGTGATAACCAAGCATGAAATCAACAGAGAGGTGAGTCCCTGGAGGGCTTGAAAAAAGAGGAAAGTAATAAGAATTATCATAAATGAGAACAGCAAGAAACTTAACATTAGGAATGTATTTCAAGAAGTAGATGAAGTTAAGGATTTCTACTGCCTCAGCAGTAAAATAACCTATGACGAACGAAGAAAGGAGGACGTCAAATGCAGACAGGCACTCACAAAAAGAGCCTCCCTGGCTAAGAGCAATCTGCTAGTATCAAACATAGGCCTTAATTTGAGGATGAAATTTATGGTTATGTATGTTTCGAGTACAGAATTGTATGGACTGTGGGGAAAACAGAACAGAACAGAAGAGAATCGAAGCATTTGAGATGTGGCGATACAGACGAATGTTGAAAATTAGGTGGACTGATAAGGTAAGGAAAGAGGAAGTTCTGCCTAGAATCGGAGAGGATAGTAATATATGGAAAACACTGACAAGAAGAAGGGACAGGATGATAGGACATCTGTTAAGAAATCACGGAATAACTTCCATGGTGCTTTATGGATCTGTGGAGGTTCTAAAACTTCTAGCAGATAACTGAGGACGTAGATTGCATGTTCTACTCTGAGATGAAGAGTTGGCACAGGAGAGGACTTTGGCAGGCTGCATAAAACCAGTCACAATACTGATGACTCAAAAATAAGTTTCCCTAACATTCCACACCCCGAATCATACAACGTTCCGTTGGTTGTTCAGTCTATTTCCCATGGCCATTTTCCTCATGAGAATCCCCGCCCGGAGGCGCGGAAGGGAACTTGTCCTGAATCTTTTGCCAATGGAGAAGTCATCGTCACACTTTTTCAGTTACAGGCCACATATCCTCTGTATACACCTTATGTGTCTTGAAAGCAGAGATTTCTGTTGCCTTCTGCATCCTTATTCCGTTGATCGATGCTGATTCTTCCGGGTTTAAGGGCACTTTCCCACCACAAGTGCAAGACAATGCATTAAACCTCTGTCAGCTTTTCAGCCCTCTTCGACAAAGCCGTTGGCAGAATGAGCATGACTTATTATGCCTAACACTAGGACCGCCGAGTGGTCAATTTGACCACCTTTTATATTTTAACATGTTATTATTCAGTTAATTTCTAATCTCTGCTGTTGTGAGTTAATGACTTTTCCTAAATGTTTATGTAGATCGTATAAATAGTACTATATATATTTTACTTCCTTCGTTTTCTTTGAATGACCACTTATACTTAAAACCGCCGAGTGGTCACTTTGACCACATTACATGCATATTTGAAAACAGATCATTTAAAGATTGTTGTGCGTCACTCCCAGGATTTATTCTTAGCACTCTTCAACAAGGTACTAAATATGTTGGTTACTGAAGTTTACTCGCATTATTTCAATTTAAAAGCTAAACAATGCAATATGTCATTTATTGTTTGCTATTGCGTTTCTCATAAACAAGGCAGATTATTTGAGTACTGGTCTCGGAGTAGTAGACATGACTCAGATGTCACAGCGATACAAACTACGGCCACGGCCACATTCAGATGAAGAAATTGTCACACTTTTATATGAATCGGATGCTGAAAATGATCCTGAAGTTGAGGACCTTGTGGAAGATTCTACAAATGAAAATTACCCACCTGTCGCTAATGTGGAGAGTGACAGCTCCGAGACTGAAGATGAAGGTAATTTACATTCACTTATATTATTATTATTATTATTATTATTATTATTATTATTATTATTATTATATGAATAATGATCACTATTATAATAGAGCAGACACTTCTACTGCTGCTTCTGTTACTGGTATTTTATTGTGTGGTATGTTGTAGCTTTGTAATTGTGTCTTTCCTAACGCAGTTGCTGAACCAGAACCATGCAGTAATATAAACAATGCGAGAGATGGACCAACCCTGGGTAAAAAAATCACTGCACCTCCTGTAAGTTGACCAATACAGAATCGACGTAGAAGAGAAGAACGAAGAGAGGATTCACTTCCAGAACCTGGCTCAAAACTCCTGGGGAAGGACGGGATCACGGAGTGGACTGTAGCATACATCGGTGTTACTACTCCAGGTAGGATAGGTCAACAGAATATATTGAAAGAAACACGTGGATCTACTCCACACACAAAGCGGCACGTCTCAGATGATAATGTTTCGAGTTCCTTGTGCCTTTTAGTTGATCAATCAATGTTGAAACACATAAATAAATGCACAGAAGCAGAGGCACAACGGCTTCTTGGAAATGATTCCTGGAGTTTGCATTTAGAAGAATTAGAAGCATTTGTTGCTTTATTATATGTTCGTTGTGCACTAGGTGCCAGATGTATTTAAACAGATGAGTTGTGGTCGAAAATGTGGGGAGCCGAATTACATACCTGGATCAAATGTCACTGTGGACTAACAACGTTTCCCCAGCAGAACCAGGTGTCCGCATTTGCAATATATGCTGAATAAGCCTGATAAATTCGGAATCAAATTCTGGCTTCTAGCGGATGTAGAAACAAAATATCTTTGTAGTGTGTTCCCTTATGTAGGAAAGAACGAACAGAGTTCACCTAACGGGAAACTTCCAGAACAAGTAGTAATGGAGGTGGTAGCTCCATATCGCAATAAGGGGCGAAATGTTATTACTGATAATTTTTTCACTACGGTCACACTTGGGGAGAGACTGTAAAATGAGGAAACTAGTCATGTCGGCACTACCAACCGTGCAAGAAAAGAAATTCCGAACAATATAAAAAAAGATTAAAACTCCTCTATGTACCTCTGTTCTCTTGAAAAGGGAGGGCGGTACTCTGACTGTTTACCAAGGGAAAAAGAACAAAAATGTTCTTCCGTATAGCACCATGCACACAGTTGTTGAAATACAAAATAATTCGAAACACCTTCCCGAAACAGTGAGGTTCTACAATAGAATAGATGTCTCGGACCAGATGACGAGGAAATATTCTGTCCGCTCAGGTACTCGTCGATGGCCTGTACACGTATTTCACAATATCCTTGATTTAGCAGCCATCAACCCATGGAAAATTTTCAAGCTAGTGACACGGATCAAAATAAGTTAAAGGAATTTCATCCAATATCTAGCAGAAGAATTACGTAGACCCTATATGGAAACCAGAAATCAGGAAAGGATGCCAAGGATGGAAAAGAAAAGGAAGAAAAGGACGATGGTGATGAAGACAGAGAAGAAGCGGAAATTCCTGCGAAAGTAAGAAAACTATGCCAAACGAGGAAATGCAGAAACAAGACAAATGAAGTGTGCAGTAAATGCAAGAGATTTGTTTGTGGGCCGTGTATATATAAAGTAATGAAGACAGTAGTTTGTAATGCTTGTAAGTAGGCTCTGAGCACTATGGGACTCAACTGCTGTGGTCATAAGTCCCCTAGAACTTAGAACTACTTAAACCTAACTAACCTAAGGACAGCACACAACACCCAGCCATCACGAGGCAGAGAAAATCCCTGACCTCGCCGGGAATCGAACCCGGGAACCCGGGCGTGGGAAGCGAGAACGCTACCGCACGACCACGAGATGCGGGCTGCTTGTAAGTAGGATTAGGTACTATACATGGTCATATTTTATGATTGGTCTTTCTCTTAACATATTCGTGGGTACTTAGTTTCACCAGTAAGATTAATTTCTATCAATTTTAAAACAACTAAAATACAATTAGTATGGTTGCAGATAAATATTGTGAACTACGTTTTTTAATATTAGTAATATTATGTTCCCATTGTTGTTGTAAAATATAATGATTTATTAAACGTAATTAAAGTGATACATTGTTATCAAGGTCATTAATATTTACATTAAACAGCGCAGCTTGTACTTACAAAGAAAGTGGTCACTTTGACCACATCGGCGGTTCTAAGTATAATACTAGTTCCGGCGGTTCTAGTGCTAAAGCCTTCGGTTGCTATTACTTTTATTTTGATTAAAATTTTAAGCGTTGATTGTGTACGAACCTAGAACAGAGAACTTTTGACGAGTAATCGAAGACGCTACTCCTAGACCACGTTAATATTGTTTTATAACATTTACATGTCTCTCCTTAACAATGACTCAGCTGTCGTCAGAAGTAAATACCTCGGTGTATGGGTTTGTAGGAATATCAAGCTGAACATTCACATACGCTGAATCTTAGGCAAATACACTCCTGGAATTGGAAAAAAGAACACATTGACACCGGTGTGTCAGACCCACCATACTTGCTCCGGACACTGCGAGAGGGCTGTACAAGCAATGATCACACGCACGGCACAGCGGACACACCAGGAACCGCGGTGTTGGCCGTCGAATGGCGCTAGCTGCGCAGCATTTGTGCACCGCCGCCGTCAGTGTCAGCCAGTTTGCCGTGGCATACGGAGCTCCATCGCAGTCTTTAACACTGGTAGCATGCCGCGACAGCGTGGACGTGAACCGTATGTGCAGTTGACGGAGCGAGGGCGTATAGTGGGCATGCGGGAGGCCAGGTGGACGTACCGCCGAATTGCTCAATACGTGGGGCGTGAGGTCTCCACAGTACATCGATGTTGTCGCCAGTGGTCGGCGGAAGGTGCACGTGCCCGTCGACCTGGGACCGGACCGCAGCGACGCACGGATGCACGCCAAGACCGTAGGATCCTACGCAGTGCCGTAGGGGACCGCACCGCCACTTCCCAGCAAATTAGGGACACTGTTGCTCCTGGGGTATCGGCGAGGACCATTCGCAACCGTCTCCATGAAGCTGGGCTACGGTCCCGCACACCGTTAGGCCGTCTTCCGCTCACGCCCCAACATCGTGCAGCCCGCCTCCAGTGGTGTCGCGACAGGCGTGAATGGAGGGACGAATGGAAACGTGTCGTCTTCAGCGATGAGAGTCGCTTCTGCCTTGGTGCCATGATGGTCGTATGCGTGTTTGGCGCCGTACAGGTGAGCGCCACAATCAGGACTGCATACGACCGAGGCACACAGGGCCAACACCCGGCGTCATGGTGTGCGGAGCGATCTCCTACACTGACCGTACACCACTGGTGATCGTCGAGGGGACACTGAATAGTGCACGGTACATCCAAACCGTCATCGAACCCATCGTTCTACCATTCCTAGACCGACAAGGGAACTTGCTGTTCCAACAGGACAATGCACGTCCGCATGTATCCCGTGCCACCCAACGTGCTCTAGAAGGTGTAAGTCAACTACCCTGGCCAGCAAGATCTCCGGATCTGTCCCCCATTGAGCATGTTTGGGACTGGATGAAGCGTCGTCTCACGCGGTCTGCACGTCCAGCACGAACGCTGGTCCAACTGAGGCGCCAGGTGGAAATGGCATGGCAAGCCGTTCCGCAGGACTACATCCAGCATCTCTACGATCGTCTCCATGGGAGAATAGCAGCCTGCATTGCTGCGAAAGGTGGATATACACTGTACTAGTGCCGACATTGTGCATGCTCTGTTGCCTGTGTCTATGTGCCTGTGGTTCTGTCAGTGTGATCATGTGATTTATCTGACCCCAGGAATGTGTCAATAAAGTTTCCCCTTCCTGGGACAATGAATTCACGGTGTTCATATTTCAATTTCCAGGAGTGTAACAAGCAGACCTCGATTCTCTGGTAGAATTTTAGGGTAATGTAGTCCACATACAAAGGTATTAAGAGGGCTGTGAACTAAAGAACGATCATAATTTTTTTTGACATTGTACCTTTAGTCATCCCCAAAATTTTGATGATCCTTCTGAAAGTAGTCCCCCAGAATGCGATGCACTTGTCCCAGCGTTTCTGCCAGTCTTCAAATACATGCTGGAAATCATTTTTTGAGAGGTCCTTCAAAATGGCCTCCGCTGCCTTCACCACTGCATCTGACGAATGAAAAAGCCTCCCACGAGGAAGTTTCATCATGTTAGGGAGTAAAATAAAAGTCACATTGCGCTAAATCCTGACTATAGGGAGGGTGGGGGAGGCACTTCACGTTAAATTTTGCAAGATATTCAGAACAACATTGGCAATATGCGGCCGCTAATTATCGTGATGCAGCATCCAGCCTGCTTCATGGAAATCTGGCCTTTTGCTCCTAATATGGACTAAAAATTGTTTTCAGGTCATCCCTGTAGTATTGTGCAGATATTGATGTGTGTGCAGCTACAACATGCTGATAAACCATTCCATGAATATCAAAGAATCAGATGACCATAACGTTCCCAGCAGAAGCAACCCCTTTTGCTTTTTTTTTTGGGTGGGGGAGTTGGTGATGAATGAGATTTCCACACTGAGCTTTGCTGTTTGCTCTCAGGATCAAAACGATGTGGCCAAATTTCATCAGCAGTGACTACATTTGAAAGAAACTCCGGATCTTTCTGTAACATCAATATTAACTGCATGCAGACCTACACAAAAATGTCCTTTTGTTCAGAAATCAAGTATTGGAACCCATCGCACACAAACACGTGTCATGTGTAATTTTTCTATTACCAACGTGTGGGTGGCAGCCAACGAAATGTTCAGTAGTTCAGAAAGTGATATTAAGGTAATTCGTCGATCCTCTCTCACAATGATGTTTTCTTCCGTAAGAGCAGTAACTGGAGCAACGGATCCACCTTCATTTGAAATTGATTGTTTCCCTCTTTAAAAATTTTAGACCGTCTTCGAGCTGTGATGTATGGAAGAACAGACTCTCCATAGAACTCCTGTAACATTGTATAGGCCTCCACTGAAGATTTGTTAAGACGAAAGCACAATTTGAAAACCGCATATTGTTCTTTGCATGTTACCTCCAATGCAGCGGTACGCGATACTGAATATGTCTGACCTTGCCTGGCTCTCACAGGCGGGAACCAGGTGTCCCAACAATGAAACTACTGTGGCGTATTTGTTGCACAATAAGCTAACAGAATATCATAAAATTAAATTTTTGGGCGAGAATTTACGACCATAAAAAATTATGATCACTCTTTATTGAACAGCCCACGTATTTACAAAACATTCGCGTGACCCTTCTTTCAATACCGGTGAAGTGCGCAGGACAAACAAAGAATATGTACCGTATAAAAATAAAGACAGCTTGTTTCGAGAGTCTTTTCAGTGTCCTGTTTAAGTGTCACAGTAGACCTAGAATTAATTTCCTCTCCAAGTTCCTAGGTTGATATAATCCACAAACGATTTTCCTTTCACTTAACACCTAGAAATAGTAGTCACAGACTTCACGAATGACAGTCTAACTTTGTTTCTTTTTGTCTGTCATTCTTTTTTTTTTAAAAAAAAGCGTAAGACACCTCTCTATTACTTCTCTTCTTACCTCGCGCTAGTAAAAAAGTTCCACTTGTCGTTACCGGTTAACATTCTGTTCACTTACCTTCTACTTCGAAATCGTAGTGAAAAAATTTCGAAGGAATTTCGTGGTTCTTAAAAGTTCTGTGACCCAGTGACCGCAGTACTGTTTGTGCATGAGATCTTGAACTCTCCAGGATGTATGTGCTAAGCTACCAGGTTTCCGCGAAGTTTTTCGTCAATTTTCGGATCTAGACGAAATTTTTCATTGACAGTCATCAACATTCGTCCTTCCATTCTTACAAAAACCACGCAACTGATAACAAACTCCTTCAGTCATCTCATTCTGCCAGCATAAAGCACAAAATTCGTTATTGTTATGGACAGTTTTTGAAATTTTCGTTAATAGACCCCGTATTGCAGAACAGATGTCGTACAAGTGTTTCCATTTTTAAAATCCATTATGAATCTGTTTTGTAGTTGAACTAGTGGATACTACTTTGCTTCGGGAGTTGGTGTAGAGACTGTTGTGTTGTTCATTACAGCTTCATAAGCTATATGAAATCTAAGTTACTTTGTGGATACTCATCATTATAAATACATTCTCTGGGGTTTGCTGATTATGAAACACCCGATATAGTTGAAAATACAGAAGCTTTTAGTATGATAGGATGAGGGGTAATTAAGTGACATATTGATTACTCTACTATAGTTGCCTGAAGATAATCTTTCTAACTAAACCGGTCCTCTACATTAGCCTCTGAAAGCGGTTACTCAAATCTTACCTCTCCGGTTCTGACTGCGATTAGAGGTGACGAATTTCAAGTTCCTCCTGAATTTTTAAAATGTCTACTTCACTTCGATGAAAGATGGCGAATGTCCAGTTCCTCTTACCATTTTTCAAATTCTATTTCACCACGTATTAGGAGAATAGAATATTGTCCAGTCTTCACAGATAGATCAGAAACGAAACTAGAAAGTCATGTTCAGTGACAGCCTAAGGTGCTCAACAGTATCGTTAGGAAATCATTTCGTGTTTCATAGAGACACTTTTCTATATGCGGTTAAAGCGTCACGATAATAAAAGCACTGAAGTTTGTACTAACTATAGCCTCAAGGGAAAGTTACGTTCTGATACATCTGACGTCAGTAGTGTGAACTTTGGAAGCTCAGAGCTAAAAACTGAACGAGGTTTACTTATTGAAATGTGATAATAAAATCAAGGTAGTATTATAAAGTAACAAAATTTCTTTGGCTTAAAAGCTACTGCTCTGTATTAAGGAATTTCAAGTTTGATTAGTTTGCCAAGCAAGCAATTACAACCGGATTAAGCCTCAAAGTGAAGCCTCCCAAGAATAATATGTGTCCCTAGACGGTAATAATTTTGAATAAACGGAAAGGCCGACGGAATATGTCAATATTGGACGCAGGAAGGCAATAGGCGGATAGCTGACGATTGTTTAATCTGAAAACATGTTTTAATGCTGTAACTCTTCATGACTGCGAATATTGACCAAAGATGTTTTCGGTCTTATCTGCGAGGAATTTGCGTCAGGAAACCTCCACACAGTGACTGCGATAACGTATTGTTTGGAGCTCCAATTCGTCTGTTGTTTTCCTGAAACAATTATGAAGCATTAAAAAATTTAATTCCACAACTGACAGTATCAAAATTAAGTTTCCTCAGAATACTGGCCCAGTCTTCAACCTAGGGAAATTCTTAGTTCGTTGGCTGATAATTGAACTCATATTTATATGCAATGTCGTTGGGAACAGGTTTTTGCTTGCTGACATCAAACTGGTAGGATGTTGATACGCCACGCTGGAATGAGACTCCATAATTAGTACTGACGAAAACATTTATTAGCTGATCCATGGTTATATCTACATGTGCAGTTTTGACTATAACGTCTCATTAGAACAAATAATCAAGAAACTGCTCTTTACTCCTCCATCCCCATTACTAAACAGAAAATCAGTTATTTGTCTTGACCGACATTCCCAATTTTCTGAATGATTTTGAACATAGATTCTTGAAAGAGCTGATAATGATTTTAGTAATATGCTTCTATCATTCTCAACAATGGCGACCGTGGCGATTCGTTTGACTGCCATTGGCGCGGAGTATTTACCAGATATTTCAGATTATTTATTATCTGGCCATCGAGACGCAGAAATATACAAGGGCAGTCTTCGTATTCGTCTTTTGCGTAGAGCACATTGCCAGATTCTATCATCATTTCTCTGACCTGTTCTGGAAAGAATCCGCAGACTGTGTCACTAATTTCTCGGAATCTGCACTTGTCCGCTGTATTCTTTTCCTTCTGCAATCTATTTCAGGTAACAATTTGTACTCCACGCAACTCGCGACGAATTGCCTGAAACTCTTCATCGAGTTTCTTTCGTATATGCTTTCTATTTACTGGTTAGGTGGAGAAAATGTCCCTCACGTGTTTGAATCTTTACCGGTTATTTGTTCGGTCGCAAGTACAGTACCATAAAATTTCAGATGTAACGATTCCCAGTATTGATACATCTTTCCGATAGCAATTTCAAGTTAAATACTCTCTACACTCTCTATGGCTACTCGTGTAACTTATTTATAAACTTCAGAATATGAGAAGAGGTGTACATAGTGTCTCAAGCCGAAAGGTTCAGTTTTATTATTAGTAACTGACACACTAAATTATGTGCCACAGATTTAAAATCATTGTCGACTACACTGGTTTCATTCTGATGATCAGGTATGTATTGTCATTATTAAAGCTGAACACTGGATTTAGTCATTAAAGTGAGTGGTGTACAATTTCGTTCGCAGTGCAACGCTCATACGTCTTTGAGACTTACAAGCAGAGCAGTACCTGGATGGTGAGTGATTAGTGATGGAAAAGTAATGTTGGAGCATGCATGGATCATGACGCAGATTAATTAACCGTAGTTTTGCCCATGAAATAGGACGAGGTACGCCGACTACAACTGTATCCTTGCTGCCATCACACCTTAGGTCAAGTTGAAAACTATATATCCCTGACAGTTAAAAGCGTTTGAGATACTGTATATTGTGTGGATTCACATTCAAATTTTCTGTCTTTTTAATTTTCAGTTTACTGTTATTCTATTTCGTCTCAATAAAAGACATGATGGTATGATGACATCCGCTGACAGCAGGTAAAATTGCTGTTTTATTGATATACAGCCGGTTTCACTTTATAAGGCTGCACCAACAGGTGCAACCTACATAGAAAAGAATTATATTCAGAGTCACAAATTAGTGAATTACTAAAATTAATAAAGGTAACATCTAAAATATACTCACAATTTTAAATGATCTTAGTTATTGGGATTGCTCCTAGTCAAGATTTTTTCAATGACTGTTACCGAGCGAGGTGGCGCAGTGGTTAGACACTGGACTCGCATTCGGGAGGACGACGGTTCAATCCCGCGTCCGGCCATCCTGATTTAGGTTTTCCGTGATTTCCCTAAATCACTCCAGGCAAATGCCGGGATGGTTCCTCCGAAAGGGCACGGCCGACTTCCTTCCCCATCCTTCCTTAATCCGATGAGACCGATGACCACGCTATCTGGTCTCCTTCCCCAAACAACCAATCAATGACCGTTGTGTACCCAGTACTCACTGAATATTTTCCATTCAGTATTCACTGAGTAATATATCTTGACTAGGAGCGGTGGATTCACCTAGTACCTTTTAAAATTGTGAGTATACTTTAGATATTACGTTCATTAATTTTAATAATTCACAAAATCGAGATACTGAATATTAATCTTTACCATGTAGGTCGCATCTGCTTATGCGGCTTTAGGCAGCGAAATGGGTTTGTATCAGTAAAAACAACAGTTTTACGAGCCATCAGTGCAATTTTTCTGAACATCATTCCTTTCAACAGCTGCAGATACTTTGTGACGTATTCCCATGTGCTGATTAATAGCTTTATTCATGAGGTTTGAGAAACTGTGTGTAAATTCACTTAAATTTATTTTAAGATGGACCGCTTATTAAAGTCTCATATAAAACGTTTATACAATTATGTAATGTCGTTTCCGTTCACAACCCACGTCCCTCTCTATCGATTACTACCTCCATTCATAGCTAATATTGGAAAAACTGTAAGTGAGAGTATGGAATACTGTTATCAGCACCGTTAATGAATGTCGCAGTGCATATATACTCCGCAAGCCATACTACGGTATATGCCGGAGAATACTTCTTGAATCGCTATACTATCCCCCTTTCCTGTTCCATTCACGAACATGACCCCTAATTGCTCACCATGGTCATTTCACGAGAAGTACGTGACAGGTAGAAATATGTTTACCGTTACGCCACGGTATGTACCCTCACAGAATTTCAATACTAAATTTCTCCGTCATGCACAAGTTTTCTGAGAATTTGCATAACGGTCTCAAACCGAATAAACGATCTTGTGAAGAATAATGACACCTTTCGATGAATCTTGTCTATCTCCCCTACTAATACCATTTGGTAAGGGTCCTAGGCTGAGGAAAAGTATTCACGTATTTATCGAAAGATTGTTTTGTAAACCACTTTATCCGTGGATGAATTACATTTTCTTGGGATACTTTATGTGTATTTCAACTTGGCATATCCTTTTCGCACCATCTGTTATATGTGGTCATTCCGCCGTAGGTCACTCAAGATGGTAACTTCTAGGCTCAATCTGGTTGCAATGGGGTTCAGTGAAGTGAAATGGTGTAACGAGAGTAGGATCCGTTGTGAATTGGAAGGTAGGGCAGAGACTGAGTCACTGCGAACAGTTCTGTGATACATTTCCTCTGATCAGAATCGACAGCAAACCTACACCGACAACGATAGTTCAGGGTATACATGCCGACGTCGCGAGATGAAGATGAAGAGATAGAGAATGTATATGTGGATACTGAACGGGTAATCCAGTTCGCAAACGCAGATGAAAATCTGACAGTCGTCGGGGCTGGAAAGCAGTTATAGGTGAAGGAGTACAAGAAAGGTTAATGGGATAATATAGGCTTGGTATTAGGAACGAGAGAAGAGAAAGACTTAAGTTCTGCAATATACTTCAGCTAGTAACAGTGAATACCCAGTTCAAGAACCGCCAGTGAAGGACGTGTACTTGGAAAAGACCGGGACATATGGGAAGATTTTAGTTAGATGTCTTCTTGGTCAGGCAGACACTAAATCGGAGCTTGGGTTGGAAGGCACACCCATTAGCAGAAGTAGACCTAGATCACGATGTAGTACTGATGAAAAGAAGGCTGAAGTTCAAGGGATCAGTGACAATGAATAAAAAGACAAAGAAGTGGGATACGGAAGTACTAAGGGATGAAAAGAGGCGCTTGAAGTTCTCTAAGACTTTAGATATTGTGCTAGGGAATAGCTCAGCAGGCAGTTCAGTTGAAGGGGAATGGACGTCTCTAAGAAGGTCAATCACACAAGTTTTCAAGAAAACATAGGTTCAAGGAAGGTAACTGCGAGGGGATCATAGTTAGCGGACGATATACTTCAGTTGATCGGTGAAAGAAGGAAGTACAAATATGTTCAGGGAATTTCACAAGTGTAAGCTTCTTCATCTCACAGTACCTACTGCAGCCTACATCCTTCTGAATCTGCTTAGTGTATTCCTCTCTTGGCCTCCCTCTACGATTTTTACCCTCCACGCTGCCCTCCAGTACTAAATTGGTGATCCCTTGATGCCTCAGAACATGTCCTACCAAACGATCCCTTCTTCTAGTCAAGTTGTGCCACAGACTCCTCTTCTCCCCCAGTTCTATTCAATAGCTCCTCATTGGTTATGTGATCTACCCATCTAATCTTCAGCATTCTTCTGTAGCACCACATTTCGAAAGCTTTTATTCTCTTCTTGTCTAAACTATTTATCGTCCATAATTCACTTCCATAAATGGCTACATTCCATGCAAATACTTTCAGAAACGACTCCCTGACATTTCAAGCAATACTCGATGTTAAACAATTTCTCTTCTTAAGAAACGCTTTCCATGCCATTGCTAGTCTACACTTTATAACCTCTCTACTTCGACCATAATCAGTTATTTTGCTCCCCAAATAGCAAAACTGCTTTACTAATTTAAGTGTCTCATTTCCTAATCTAATTCCCTCAGCATCACCCGACGTAATTCGACTACATTCAATTCTCCTCGTTTTGCTTTTGTTGATGTTCATCTTATACCCTCCTTTCAAGACACTGTCCATTCCGTTTAAATGCTCTTGCAAGTCCTTTGATGTCTCTGATAGAATTATAATGTCATCGGCGAACCTCAAAGTTTTTATTTCTTCTCCATGGATTTTAATGCCTACTCCGAACTTTTCTTTTGTTTCCATTATTGCTTGCTCAATATACAGATAGAATACCATCGGGGAGAGGATACGACACTGTCTCACTCCCTTCCCAACCACTACTTTCCTTTCATGCCCCTGGACTCTTATAACTGCCAACTGGTTTCTGTACAAATTGTAAATAGCCTTTCGCTCCTTGTATTTTACGCCTGCCACCTACAAAATTTGAAAGAGAGTACTCCAGTCAACATTGTCAAAAGATTTATCTATGTCTAAAATGCTAGAAACGTATGTTTACCTTTCCTTAATCTTTCTTCTAAGTCGTAGGGTCGGTATTGCCTCACGTGTTCCAACATTTCTACAGAAACCAAACTGATCTTCCCCGAGGTCGGCTTCCACCACCTTTTCCATTCGTCTGTAAAGAATTCGCGTTTGTATTTTGCAGCTGTGACTTATTAAACTGATAGTTCGGTAATTTACACATCTGTCAACACCTGCTTTCTTTGGGATTAGTATTATTGTATTCTCCTTGAAGTCTGAGGAAATTTCGCCTGTGTCATACATCTTGCTGACCAGATGGTAGAGTTTTGTCAGGACTGGCTTTCCCAAGGCTGTCAGTAGTTCTAATAGAATGTTGTCTACTCCCAGGGCCTTTCCTCGACTTAGATCATTCAGTGCTCTGACGAACTCTTCACGCAGTATCATATCTCCCGTTTCACCTTCATCTGCATCCTCTTCCATTTCCACAATATTGTCCTCAAGAACATCGCCCCTGTATAGACCCTCTACATACTCCTTCCACCTTTCTACTTTCCCTTCTCTGCTTAGAACTGGGTTTCCAACTGAGATCTTGATATTCCTGCAAGTGGTTTTCTTTTCTCCAAAGGTCTATTTACATTTCCTGTAGGCAGTATCTATCTTACCCCCCGTGAGATAAGCCTCTACATCCTTACATTTGTCCTCCAGCCATCCCTGCTTAGCCATTTTCCACTTCCTGTCGATCTCACTTTTGAGACGTTTGTATTCTTTTTTCCTGCTTCACTTACTGCATTTTTCTATTTTCTCCTTTCATCAATTAAAATCAGTCTCTCTTCTGTTACGCAAGGATTTCTACTAGCCCTCGTCTTTTTACCTAATTGATCCTCTGCTGTCTTCACTATTTCATCCCTCAAAGCTACCCGTTCTTCTTCTACTGTATTTCTTTCCCCCATTCCTGTTAATTGTTCCCTTTTGCTCTCCCTGAAACTCTGTACTACCTCTGGTTCTTTCAGTTTACCCAGGTCCCATCTCCTTAATTTCCCATCTTTATGCAGTTTCTTCAGTTTTAATCTACAGTTCATAACCAGTAGATTGCGGTCAGAGTCCACCTCTGCCCCTTCAAATGTCTTACAATTTAAAAGCTGGTTCCTAAATCTCTGTCTTACCATTATATAATCTATCTGAAACCTTCTAGTATCTCCAGGGTTCTTCCATGTATACAACCTTCTTTTATGATTCTTGAACCAAGTGTTAACTATGATTAAGTTATGCTCTGTACAAAATTCTACCAGTCGGCTTCCTCTTTCATTTCTTAGCCCTAATCCATATTCTCCTACTACGTTTCCTTCTCTTCCTTTTCCTACTGTAGAATTCCAGTCACCCATGACTATTAAATTTTCGTCTCCCTTCAGTACCTGAATAATTTCTTTTACCTCATACATTTTGAAACGTCCCCTTAGAAAAATTGTACATTACTGTGCTTAAACTGACACGCAATATTTTTAGCGCAACGCAATCTGACTTTCTATAATCCCTACAAATGAATGGCCCTGACTAACATTAACCTATACCTTTCACAAATCACTTACCTCACAAAAATCTTCGTTACTCGAACTACTGCAATACAGCGAGCGCCACTAATGCCAGCTAAATAAAAGATTCAAACTACGGAAGGCACTAACTTCTGATAGGCATAGTTAGCAAATGAAAGATTTTAATAGAGAACAAACAATGTATTTACCTTAATAGTGTTGAAAAATCATAATATACATAACAGTTCATGACATCCAGTCTTATAAATTTCAAAACTCCGCCATTTCTCTCCCCACATCCACCACTGCTGGCGGCTCACCTCCAACTGCGCAACGCTACACGCTGTTAACATCCAGCTGCCCAACACTACAATAGCCAACAACAATGCAAACCAGCCACAGACTGCACACAGCACAGCCAGTGATTTTCATACAGAGCGCTAAGTAACGTTGCCAATAAGAAAACACAAACAGCCTACTTACATAGCCTCTATGCTCCCCACAAAAAATTTTACAAATTGTTTTGGACAGTGGCCAATAATGATTTGATAAAATTTTTCATAATTGCAATAACAAAGATATCAAATGCACACACATATTGATACAATGTTGGTCAAAAGCTAAAATTTTCTCACAGTTCATAAAGACAGTCCTGATCATTCATCACAGTAAATTTGCAGTGTTTTTTTGTTTTTATTCTCAAAGTCTGAGCAATAAAAGAAAATGCACACGGAAGTAGTGGATTTCCATGCAGTCTTGAAGAAGTAGTGGTGTTCTTCCAACGGAAAGACAGTGCTGAGTCTTGACATGCAGATACGTAATGGGCCACAACAGAGCAAACCCACAGCAGAGTCATTCGACGTTTTGAAGAATATTGGGTAGGTAGGTCATCACAGAGACCCACTATAGTGTTGGTAGAGTGTATGGTATTGGTGGGCTACCGAAGGTGCTGAACCACTACAGTCCTAGCCGAAATAATGGTATTGATGGATCATCAAAGGTGTGGACCCACTGTAGTCCTTGTAGAGATGGCCAGCAGCCATCTGCTGCGACTGTGCAGGTGCACAATCACCATCGAAGAGTCTTGCGGACTATATAGCAAGTCCAAAACCAACTCCTGTGCACTCACAAAATTTTTGGAATTGACCTTAGAACCAGCAATGCTGTTATCCAGTCCCTTGCTGAATTATTAACACACGTGCAAACACAAACAGTCCCTACTTCTCCCGTATTGTCCATATACTATGACCAACAGAAACGTGTGCAGTGAAATGGAACTTACAAGTTAATAATATGATGAACTGGTGTCAATTACAATTTAATAGCATAAGAATACAATTACAAGGGTACAAAATACATCATTAAAGAATATAACAATACAGATAATATTTGTAGTACAAGCTTTACAAAAGGATCGAAATAACATATACATCAGTGTTACAGGAATTAAGACATGAGTACATACATAAAAGATCAGAATAACTTTCGAAACATCAACTTCACACATGAGCATTAAAACAGAACAGAATAAATAATGTCTAAGCATCCTTACAAAGAAAGTAACATATTATCTGAATAATTCTACAACATAACTCTTATTAGCTAAACACATTAAGGCAGAAAAAACACAAATTCACATAGTGTAATAACACAAAAATACAGGACAGGGTTTGTTTTCAGTGTGACATTTGGTACAGCAGTCCACCCCAAAACATAATTCCATATATCTTTCCTCTTATTTCAACATTTGTTTCCACCAAAAAAATTCTAACCAAGCATGCTTTCTGTATTTATATGTTCACACATTTCTTACCTCATTATATATTTACCATTATCTTACCTCATCATTTATTTCCAAGAAAATCCTACCTAAACCTGTTGTCCCTAAACCCTACTTTTTTGGTTCATATCCTCTTTCAAAATACTTTTTTGGCCAAACAATTTTCTTATAGCTACTCAATGCATTTCTTCCAATTCATCACAACTTGTTCTCTTATATGGCATACCCCATCTTAAGCTAAATTAAATCTACTGAGCTCAGATGCTAAACTAAGGGACGTTAGCAATGCAGCAGCACGAAACAATTAACACAAACAGCAATGACAAAAAATTCAAATTGGCAAAGCAAGGAGCAATATTACAACTAATATAAGGCAATGGTCAGCAAACAAGAAAAATAAATTAGTAGTAAAACTGGCTTAACAGAGTAATGTAAAGTGAAATTTAGTAGCACTATGCCTGGCAAACAGCAGCAGCAAATATGATAACTTATATCTAAACAAGACATAGCTCAAGCAGAAAAAATACTACAGTAAAAATGGCCATGTGTAATTGTCACTTCTTAACACTAGAGTGATGCATCACAAAACTTACTCTGCAAGAAAGTTACCAAGTCATTAAAAAAATTATTTATGCAATTCCTGTGAAGGGAAATGTCTATTTGTGCTCCCTTTTCTAAGAAAATACATCATAAACGTATTCTTTACTGGGTCTGTAGACAGAAAATAGTGATATTAGTACATCTATTAAATTTTATAATAACCAATGCTGCAGTGCAGCTAGAAACTAGATATTAAAGAAAATGAGCATATATGTACAAAGGTAGGCATGAAACATCATTCATAAGCCATATGGCACTTCATAAGGTAGTAAAAAAATCTCTCAACTAGAAAGACAGTAGTCATAATAAGGTGTTTAGGCATACATAAGAGCTCCACAGTGTTATCATATCTTTTCAAGTTTGAGCGTGTCGTATTTGCAATGCTTTCTACAAAGAAATGTCAATAGCGAGGATAATGGCCCCTTTCTTTTTCCACCTGTGCCTCTGAAAGGTACACACTAATGGCTTTTTTCCAGGCGACTGTCGCACAGCTGGGTGCCCACAACGCATTACGTGAAGGTGGTCAGTTAACTTTCTTACCGAAATATTTACGTTACTATAGTGACAGTCTCATATAAAAATTTCATAGGTCGATAGTTTGTGTTGCTAATCTGTAGAAACAAAATATTATAAATATAACAGTGTCCAAAAAATTTTCGCCAGCATTGTGATACATTCGCGCATTTACACACATTTCATAACTCTTAAAGTAAGATTCTTGGTTTCCAACATCTTTTTTCAGAAGTCAGAGTCCCTAACCACTACTCACTATTCCTTACCTTATTACACATATACATATTTGTCGACACTTCTTCAATATTTTATAATAATAAATACATAGCATAATAAAATTCCTCATATAGCATCAGCTTATTGATCATAAACATACCTCAGCAGCATAATACACATTGTCGTCGTAATAATAACATCATAACACCTCAGTCAAATCTCAAAAACGTCGTAGCTTTCTGCAATAATTTCAAAACCTAAAAAAAAAAATTCTCTGCTCATTTAAATAGTGTCATCTACCTGAAACGTACTTTAAATATCATTATCCCATACCAAACACATCATTCAAAGCTCTCATAGTATCACAATAGTTCTGAAAAAATATATGAACAGTTCACAAAGTACAGACAAAATACAATATCATAAGTGTGAAGTTATCCAACTGTGTAATTGCGTAAACATGTCTCACTGATGTAGTAAAAGAAATGTTTGTTTCTCTGTTAAATAATCAGATAGCTGTGTAATTCTGTGTTAGAGAAATATGGTACCGATGTGTAAAGTTGTATAAGCAAATACCATATTAGCTACAGCTCCTTGTGCTTGCCAAACACATGGTACACAAAGTAAGCATGTACCCCCCTGAGGATTAATGAATAATACCATCAGGTGTTACAGATTACAGCAATGGAATGAAATGTATCACGAAAAACCTTTGTATCATTGTACTTCAAATATCTTTAAAAATAAATGGTTTAAGTACAAAATTAACCACTCAAATACGTGTACTGTAGCGCTAGACTGTGCGTTTTGTTGTAAGATAATCTCAGTGGAAGTGTCGTAGTTATCGTCCTCCGAAAGGTAAGTTCCGCAAAAGTCAATGTACTTACCTCATGATAAAACAAAAGTGAAATGCTTTGCGTATAGACCTCTTAGTTATTACACTTATTGCCGTGATGAAGAAAGTACTGTGCTGCGACGTATTGTTGTGCTATGGAAACGGCTGTCTCATTGTAGCTATACCACAAAAGTTACTACTGAAACATGTTTTACTTTCCAGAATAATTCAGAAAAACTGTGCAGATAAGAAACAGAAACACCGCAAAAGCGAAATTGTAAATTATCACTCATTAGTAGCGTCGTGATAAAATCGTGTAACTGTCACATAAACAACCACTGTGTCATCTGGTATCTCACAGAAAGTACTTTAAATACATAATGTATTTTCAAGTAAAGCAAAATGTTGCATTTAAATCTCATTAGCAGTAATGGTAAATGTTCTAAGTATGTGAGCCTTATAGACGTTACGTAATCGTGCAACTAACAAGCAACAATGTACACTCACAATAACACAGTGTCGTCTGTTCACAATAACAATGCATTCGTAATTTCTGTTTAAATAAGTTCTCTTAGTTCTTGACTGGATATTTAACTTCAAACATTGATGCATGTTAACAGATTCTAAGTCTGACAAAGCATACTAGTAATGTAAAGTGAAAAGTTATATGGCAAAGACAAAGTTAAAACGCAGATTATCTTTCGCTAACGGTTTTACATGTGAAAGGTAGTGTGATCTTCTACCCTTTCTAGTGCGCAGAGTTTCAACTTCAATGCAATTATCATGTTGTATACGTCGGTAAGGAATGCTAAAATTTTTCTCACGGTTTTTTTTTTGTCATCAGTCTACTGACTGGATTGATGCGATCCGCCACGAATTCCTTTCCTGTGCTAACCTCTTCATCTCAGAGTAGCACTTGCAACCTAAGTCCTCAATTATTTGCTTAACGTATTCCAATCTCTGTCTTCCTCTACAGTTTTTGCCCTCTACAGCTCCCTCTAGTACGATGGAAGTCATTCCCTCATGTCTTAGCAGATGTCCTACCATCCTGTCCCTTCTCCTTATCAGTGTTTTCCACATCTTCCTTTCCTCTCCGATTCTGCATAGAACCTCCTCATTCCTTACTTTATGAGTCCACCTAATTTTCAACATTCGTCTATAGCAGCACATCTCAAATGCTTCGATTCTCTTCTGTTCCGGTTTTCCCACAGTCCATGTTTCACTACCATACAATGCTGTACTCCAGACGTACACCCTCAGAAATTTTTTCCTCAAATTAAGGCCGGTATTTGACATTAGTAGACTTCTCTTGGCCAGAAATGCCTTTTTTGCCATAGCGAGTCTGCTTTTGATGTCGTTCTTGCTCCGTCTGTCATTGGTTATTTTACTGCCTAGGTATCAGAATTCTTTAACTTCATTGACTTCGTGACCATCAATCCTGAATCCTGATAACCTGTTCTCATTTCTACTACTTCTCATTACCTTCGTCTTTCTCCGATTTACTCTCAAACCATACGGTGTACTCATTAGACTGTTCATTCTGTTCAGCAGATCATTTAATTCTTCTTCACTTTCACTCAGGATAGCAATGTCATCAGCGAATCGTATCACTGATATCCTTTCACCTTGTGTTTTAATTCCACTCCTGAACCTTTTTTTATTTCCATCATTACTTCCTCGATGTACAGATTGAAGAGTAGGGGCGAAAGGCTACAGCCTCGTCTTACACCCTTCTTAATACGAGCACTTCGTTCTTGATCGTCCACTCTTATTATTCCCTCTTGGTTGTTGTAAATATTGTATATGACCGGCCTCTCCCTATAGCTTACCCCTACTTTTTTCAGAATCTCGAACAGCTTGCACCATTTCATATAGTCGAACGCTTTTTCCTGGTCGACAAATCCTATGAAAGTGTCTTGATTTTTCTTTAGCCGTTCTTCCATTATTAGCCGTAGCGTCAGAATTGCCTCTCTCGTCCCTTTACTTTTCCTAGACAAACTGATCCTCACCTAGCGCATTCTCAATTTTCTTTTCCATTCTTCTGTATATTATTCTTGTAAGCAGCTTCGATGCATGAGCTGCCAAGCTGATTGTGCGATAATTCTCGCACTTGTCAGCTCTTGCCGTCTTCGGAATTGTGTGGATGATGCTTTACTAAAAGTCAGATGGTATATCGCCCGACACATATATTCTGCACACCAACGTGAATAGTCGTTTTGTTGCCACTTCCCCCTATGATTCCATTCCTCTTCAACTATACTGCCTACTGCGCTATTCCTTATTGCTGTATCTACAGCGTTAGAGAACTTCAAACGTATCTCCTCATTCCTTAGTACTTCCGTATCCCACTTCCTTGCGTATTTATTCTTCCTGACTAATGTCTTGAACTTCAGCCTACTCTTCATCACCACTATATTGTGATCTGAGTCTATATCTGGTCCTGGGTACGCCTTACTATCCAGTATCTGATTTCGGAATCTCTGTCTGACCATGATGTAATCTAATTGAAATCTTCCCGTATCTCCCGGCCTTTTCCAAGTATACCTTCTCCTCTTGTGATTCTTGAACAGGGTATCGCTATTACTAGCTGAAACTTGTTACATAACTCAATTAGTCTTTTTCCTCTTTCAATCCTTGTCCCAAGCCCATATTCTCCTGTAAACTTTTCTTCTACTCCTTCCCCTACAACTGCATTCCAGTCGCCAATGACTAATAGAATTTCGTCCCCCTTTACATGCTGCATTACCCTTTCATTAACCTCATACACTTTCTCTATCTGTTCATCTTCAGCTTGCGACACGGTTAGCGTGTATCTTATTTTTCTCTGGGCCAGCTGGCGCACGTGGCTGCCAGTGGTGCGAGTCATTGTCTGTTTCTTTGTTGGCACGCGTCGTTATTGGGATTTGGAGACCTAACTTCTACAAATTCGCCTTGTCGAGAGGGCCCCGCCCTGTCTGCATTTCGCCAGTTCTTATGCAATTCGGGTCTGTCGTTACGATCATATCGTCTGTCGTCATGTCAGTAGATTCCATAGTTTCTTTCTTGTCGGTCACGTGGTTTAGAATTTCTCCCTGAATTGTAACAGCACGCTGGACCGTTGCGTCTAAAGTTATTCTGTCTCCCTTGATAATAATTATTTTGGTTCCCATATTGTCTGTTTCCCTGATTGTTTCTGTGATAGTCACTACCGCAGAGAGGTGATCTTTCCCTGTAATTATTACTACTATGCCAACGGTTGTCATATGGGCGGTGTCTGTTTTGGTCACGATTTGTGTTGTGAGAATAGCCTTGTCGTGTCCAGTTATTATTTCTTTCATCGCGTAACTGTGACGGATGTGACCTGTAATTGTTGTGTTCCTGATTTCACGTTCCGCGATTGTCAGCGTCAATTTCCAATTCTTGTAACAGACCCTGAAAAGCTTCAATGTCATCTTTGCAGCGTCCTGCCAAAATAATATGTCGTAAATGTTCAGGTAGTTTGATTAAGCAAATGCGGATGAGTTCTGAGGGGCTGTATGGATTTGACAGGCTCTGATTCTTGTGCAACATGTCTTCAAAATATTTCACAAGACTGGAAAATTCAGATTGTTCGAAATGTTTCATCATTATGATGCTATGTTTTACTCAGTCTTGTGTAGCTTGAGACCAATATGCCGAGAGGAAGGCATGATAAAATTTTCCTTCACTGTGACAATCGTGAATGACCGATCGCATTCTTTCAGCTGGTTCATTCTCTAAGTAGCCACACCTAAATTCTAATCTGTCCTCTAATGACCAGTTGTGAGGGAAACAATGAGAGAATTGATGGAGCCACGCTTGTGGATGAATGTCGTTGCCAGATTTTTTAAATGTTTTGAATTTACGTGTAGTAATGAACAGCTTATAGTCAAAATCATCGTGTCGGCGAGTAGCATATCGGTCATTGCTACGTCGTGTCGGCGGTTCCAACTCAAAATTCGGTACACCTTGCCAATTTCTTTCATAATTTCCGAAATGCCTTGTGTTATTATTTTGTGGCTTTTCCGTATTTCTAAGTTCTTCTTCCCGTGTTGGAGCGCGAGTGTCCTCTGAAATATGTAATTTTTTATTATTTGTGCCAACTGATCTTGTAATTCCCGGATTTCTCTTTTCCATTGCGTATTAATTTGATTCTGATTTTGTTTGAATTTCTTAATTTGTTCATACTCTTCTGTGTCAGTGATGACTACAGGTCTTGTGTCATTCAGATCATCATCTACCTTTGCAGATAAGTTAGTGAACTGATCCGAAAGTTCGGCTACTTTCTCCGATAGTGTACTTATTTCCTCAGTGTGTTTTTCTGAACCAAGTTTCAGAGTGTCCATTTGTGTTGAAATCGTATCTACTGTGTTCTTTAAGTTTTCCTGAGTTTTTGCAAGTAGCGTAACCGAATCGGTAGATGCAACTGAGTCCATTTTAGCCCACAAGGTCTCATGATTTTCATGAACAATGGTTTGCAGTTCTTTTATGGCTGCTTCGTGATTCTGTAATGCATTTTCATGCCGCGAAAAAACAGGTTGAAAATGCTCACAAATTTGTGTTTTTACGTCATTACAGACTTTTTGACATTTCGATTCAATGTTATGTAACTCAGTAGTTAAATCTTCACGTGTTTGTTCAAGTGTGGTGTCTAACTTTTGAGGCTTTTGCTGTGTTTGTCTCTGATTTTGTTCCATTGTGTCTAACTGTTGCTGTGTTTGTCTCTGGTGTTGTTCCATTGTGTCTAACTGTTGCTGTGTTTGTCTCTGGTGTTGTTCCATTGTGTCTAACTTTTCAAGATTTTTTTCCATTGTGTCTAACTTTTGAAGATTTTGTTCCATTGTGTCTAAATTTTGAAGCTTTTGTCCAATTTGTTGCATTAATTGTAATAACAATGCACTGGTATCTGAAACATGTTCCCCAGTGCTATTCGGCAAAGCATTTCAACTGTCAATATTCGCATTTTGAAAAGCAGGAAACGTGTATTGATTTATTTGAGAAAACGGCGAGGACGCAAAACATGAATCTACAGTATTTGCAAGATTGTGTCCTGTTATTTCGGATTCCTGAGACAAGCTGTTGCCGAACGAACGATCGATAATGCTTTCCTGTTCACTAATTGTTTCACTGCCTACACCATTATTTGCAGCAAGCTCTATTTCCCTATGTACAGTTACCAAATTACTACTTTGAACATTAGTTAATTCATTACACGGTGGCGCTAATACACTGCTTTCGTCTTCACTGTAATTTCTCAGTTTACTTCGGAGCCTAGTATTACGTTTTTCACTCACCATTATTGTCACAATATTTCTCTCGACAACACAGAATAGCACGATTTGAAGAGCAAAATAAGAAAACGCATTAACATAGCATTGAAAATAATATCTCGTTAATTGAATGCACAGCTGCGAAATACTTGGTGCAAATCTACATACATTCCTCAACTGTTTTACTGTACGAGAATTAAAACTACAACTACAAAGGAAATTCTCTCTATGATTACGCGCTGGCAATAAACAATAGCTACACTAATTACACAAACTACAAGAACAAAATCAGAAGATTCCAGTGAGGTATCCTCGGCTACGGGTCGACATATGAAACGTCCCCTTAGAAAATTTGAACATGATTGTGTATAAACTGACACACAAAATTTTTAGCGCAATGCAATCTGACTTTCAGTAATCCCTACAAAAGAACGGCCCTGTCTAACATTAACCTATACCTTTCAAAAATCACTTACCTCACAAAAATCTTCGTTACTCGAACTACTGCAACACAGCGAGCGCGTCTACTGCCAGCTGAATAAAAGATTCAAACTACGGAAGGCACTAACTACTGATAGGCATAGTTAGCAGATGAAAGATTTTAATAGAGAACAAACAATGTATTTACCTTAGTAGTGTTGAAAAATCATAATATACATAGCAGTTCATGACATCCAGTCTTACAAATTTGAAAACTCCGCCATTTCCCTCCCCACATCCACCACTGCTGGCGGCTCACCTCCAACTGCGCAACGCTACGCGCAATTAACATCCAGCTGCCCAACACTACAATAGCCAACAAGAAAGCAAACCAGCCACAGACTGCACACAGCACAGCCAGTGATTTTCATACGTAACGTTGCCAATAAGAAAAAATAAACAGCCTACTTACAATCTTATCAATTTCTTCATCATCTGCAGAGCTAGTTGGCATATAAACTTGTACTACTGTAGTAGGCGTGGGCTTCGTGTCTATCTTGGCCACAATAATGCGTTCACTATGCGGTTTGTAGTAGCTTACCCACATTCCTACTTTTTATTCATAATTAAACCTACTCCTGCATTACCCCTATTTGACTTTGTATTTATAACCCTTTATTCTCCTGACCAAAAGTCTAATTCCCACTATATCTAACTTTAACCTATCTATTTCCCTTTTTACATTTTTTAACCTACCTGCCCGATTAAGGGATCTGACATTTCACGCTCCGATCCGTAGAACGCCAGTTTTCTTTCTCCTGATAACGACGTCCTCTTGAGCAGTCCCCGCCCGGAGATCCGAATGGGGGACTATTTTATCTCTGGAATATTTTACCCAAGAGGACGCCATCATCATTTAATCGTACAGTAAAGCTGCATGCACTTAGGAAAAAATACGGCTGTAGTTTCCCCTTGCTTTCAGCCGTTCGCAGTACCACAACATCAAGGCCGTTTTGGTTAGTGTTACAAGCCAGATCAGTCAATTATCCATACTGTTGCCCCTGCAACTACTGAAAAGGCTGCTGCCCCTCATCCGGAACCATACGTTTGTCTGGCCTCTCAACAGATACCCCTCCGATGTGGTTGTACCTACGGTACGGCTATCTGTATCGTTAAGGCACGCAAGCCTCCCCACCAACAGCAAGGTCCATGGTTCATGGGGGGGATAACACACACAGGAAAGGAAAAAAAGCTGGATGTGTTATGTGACCATCGGGGTTTAGGAAAGATAAATAAGCCAAACAAGAAATTCTAACGTTGCGATTGATAATGGAAGCAATAGTGAAGTATAATCAGGACACGTTTAAAGGATTTGTCGACTTGGTAAAAACATTCGACAGCGTCAAATGGTGCAAGATGTCCGAAATGCTGAGAAAAACAGGTGTACGATGTAGGGAGATACGAATGAAAAAGTGTGTAACACAGGGATGTAATCTTTCGACCCTACTGTTCAACGTATGCATTGAAGAAGCAATGATGGGAACAACAGGAAGATGCAAGAGTGGGATTAAATATTCAAGAAGAAAGGATATCGATTATGAGATTTGCTGATGACATTACTATCGTCAGTGAAAGTGAGGAAAAGTTACTCGATCAGCTGAACAGAATGAACAGTCTACTGAGAACAGAATAGGAATTGAGAATAAATCGAAGAATGACGAAAGTAATGAGAAGCAGCAGAAATGGGAACAGCAAGAAACTTAACTTTTGCATTGATGGTCACAAAGCAGATGAAATTAAGGAAGGAAGATCGGTAGTAAAATATCCCATGACGGAAAGAGAAAGGACATTAAAAGCAGACTAGAACTCGCAAAAAGGGAGTTCCAGGCCGAGAGAAGTCTTACAGTCGAAACATATATCTTAATTTGAGGAAGAAGTTAATGAGACTGTGGATTGTGGGAAAAGCGGCACATAAAAGAATTGAAGCATTTGGGGTGTGATGCTACAGTTGAGGTTTGAAAATTTGGTAGACTGATTAGGTAAAGATTGAAGAGCTTCGGCGCAGAATCAGAGAGAAGTAATGAATTGGAAACACTGACAAGAAGAAGAGACAGACTGAGTAGCTTTCACATTACTAGACCAAGCTCTAGAGGGTATGAACTTCAGAGGAAGGAAGAGATTCGAGTACATCCAGCAAATAACTGAGGACGTAGGTCTCAAGCGCTACTCTGAGATGAAGAGGTTGCCACAGGAGAGGAATTCGTAGCAGGCCGCGTCAAACAATGACGACTTTGAAAGTCCTAGATATTGTAATTGCTGTTTCCAGTGTTTGTCGCCAATCATGTAGTGGAAAAACTGTGGATCTCTCAGTTGTTTAAGTGGTATACCCTACATTTATAGGGTGTTACAAAAAGGTACTGCCAAACTTTCAGGAAACATTCCTCACACCCAGAGAAAGAAAATATGTTATGTGGATATGTGTCCGGAAACGCTTACTTTCCACGTTAGAGCTCATTTTATTACTTCTCTTCAAATCACATTAATCATGGAATGGAAACACACAGCAACAGAACGTACCAGCGTGACTTCAAACACTTTGTTACGGGAAATGTTCAAAATGTCCTCCGTTAGCGAGGATACATGCATCCACCCTCCGTCGCATGGAATCCCTGATGCGCTGATGCAACCCTGGAGAATGGCGTATTGTATCACCGCCGCCCACAAAACGAGCACGAAGAGTCTCTACATTTGGTACCAGGGTTGCGTAGGCAAGAGCTTTCAAATGCCCCCATAAATGAAAGTCAAGAGGGTTGAGGTCAGGAGAGCGTGGAGGCCATGGAATTTGTCCGCCTCTACCAATCCATCGGTCACCGAATCTTTTGTTGAGAAACGTACGAACACTTCGACTGAAATGTGCAGGAGCTCCGTCGTGCATGAACCACATGTTGTGTCGTACTTGTAAAGGCGCATGTTCTAGCAGCCCAATTAGAGTATCCCGTATGAAATCATGATAACGTGCTCCATTGAGCGTAGGTGGAAGAACTAAAATGAGCTCTAACATGTAAATTAAGCGTTTCCGGACACATGTGCACATAACATCTTTTCTTTATTTGTGTGTGAGGAATGTTTCCTGAAAGTTTGGCCGTACCCGTCTAATATCGTGTAGGGACGCGCGAGCACGCAGAGGTGCCGCAACACGACGTGGCATGGACTCGACTAGTGCCTGAAGTAGTGCTGTAGGCAATTGACGCCATGAATCTTGCAAGGCTATCCATAAATCCGTAAGAGTACGAGTAGGTGAAATCTCTTCTGAACAACACGTTTCAAGGCATCCCAGATATGCTCAATAAGGTTAATGTCTGGGGAGTTCGGTGGCCAGCGGAGGCGTTTAAACTCAAATGAGCGTTCCTGGAGCCACTCTGTAGCAGTTCTGGATGTGTGGGGTGTCGCATTTTCCTGCTGAAATTACCCAAGTTCCTCGGAATGCCCAATGGGCATGAACTGATGCAGGTGGTCATACAGGGTGGCTACGTATGTATCACCTCTCATAGTCGTATATACACGTATCAGGGGTCCCACGTCACTCCAACTGCACACGCCCCACACCGCATTACAGAGCCTCCACCAGCTTCAATAGTCCCCCGCAGATATGCAGGGTCCATGGGTTCATGAGGTAGCGTCCATACCCGTACACATCCGTCCGCTCGATACAATTTGAAATGAGACTCGTCCGACCAGGTAGGATGTTAACGATGATCAGCAGTCCAATGTCGGTGTAGACGGGCCCAGGTGAGGCGTAAAGCTTTTTGTCGTGCAGTCATCAAGGCTCCGAAAACCCATATCGATGATGTTTCGTTGAGTGGTTCGTACGTTGACTCAGCATTGAAATGTACAGCAGTTAAAGAAAGTGTTGCACTTCTGTCACATAGAACGATTCTCTTCAGCCGTCGTTGGTCCTGTTCTTGCTGGATGTTTTTCCGGCCGCTGTGATGTCGGAGATTTGATGTTTTACCACATTCCTGATACTCACGGTACATTCGTAAAATGGTCGTGCGGTAATATCCTCACTTCATCGCTACCTCGGAGATGCTGTGCCCCATCGCTCGTGCGGCGACTATAACATCACGTACGAACTGACTTATGTCTTGATAACCTGCCATTGTAGCAGAAGTAAGCGATGTAACAACTTTCATCTAATATAGGCTTTGCCGACCGCAGCAGGATCTACTGCCTGTTTTCGTTTCTCTGTATTTGAATAACCATCCCTATACGATTTTCTAGGCGTTTCAGTGTATAAGTATCTATGCAGATAGTTCATCCGTCGTGCGAATCGAGAAGAAGGACTAGTCTTGCCTGTTAGCGATACTGGCATGAAACCGATCCTGGGAATTCAAAGACATTCCATAACGTTTTAATTCTAAGTTGTAAGCTTAAATTTCTTGTGGAATTTCACATTTGTACTGTAATTTTCCTTTATGTTACTAATGTTGCAGTTACATTAACATGCTGTGCTAATTTCTAATTGCAGGTGCGCTGACTTCGTGTGCTCTCTTCCCTCTCACGATTACTGGTAAGATTTTATGCTAACTTCGAGAGAAGAAAACGGTTCAGTCAGTTAGATGCTGTACGTGTTGTGGGCACAGACTATGAGGGCGATAGTTAGGTGACCTTATGCGAATCAACGCTAAACGGCAAAGGCACCTTTCTCACTACGGTTGTATGTTGGACAGGCAGCCGCGAGGAAGCAATTCTGCCTACAGGACAAATGTCGAGTATGCTCTCGGAAGCGGCTCCTCAAGAGACCATAATATTAGCGCTGACGGGCATCAGTGAACGGTTGAGATATGTTTATCCTGGCCCTAATTAGCTGAGATTGAGGGCCAATTACTGTCCAGCAAATGGGAAGACAAATAGAGTCATACACCAACATTTACGCTTACGACGTAGTATACCAGTGGAAATAATTTAATCCCTCTTTTAAGACGACGACAGCATATGCCACCTGGGGGATATTAAATGCACTGATAATGGTTTCAAACTCGTGCCACAACAGATAGCGTAGTGATACAGCTACCAGACCGCCATCTGTGGCCACCCTTTAACAGAAAATTCAGCCAGAACGGTCAATGTGGTGCGAAGGTGAGAAGCAAGCAGGCAACCATGCCACAGAGACGCTCTTCTACATACTACAGCCAAATGAGCGAGTCTGAAAGGACATCACACACATCCATGCCCGAGGCAGGATTCGAACCTGCGACCGTATCGGTCGCACGGTTCCATACTGAAGCTCCGATGCTGGTGTCAGTGGTCTCGTGAACTTCTAGACGTCCACGCAGCACAGATGGTGCCAGGATTGTCGTATTGTGAGAGCAACAGTGGCAGATTGTACAGTAGCACAGCACAGAAAAGTGGGCTTGTGGCAGCAACTGTTGCAAGCTAGTTGTTAGGTGTGGGACTTTGGGCACGCCTACCTCAATCCCAACCTCCACTTATGTCACACCATCGACATACACGGCTCGACTGTTGCCGTCAGAGGCACACTTGAAAATGAAATTGCACGCCGTCGGCTTCAGTGAAGAAAGTTGGTTTGCCTGCAGGTACGATGGTCGTTTGCAGTGTGTCTCATACAGTGCATTCCTTCAAAATAAAATTGCCTATCCCCACTACTTAGGATCTGGGGTACGATAAGTCACAACTCTGTCACCTTTGCTGTTTTTGGAGATGTCACGAACCTGCGCTCGGCACTTGCAGAATGTTGTTAGAGTCGTTCTTTTGCCATACGTATAGTAAGAAAGTGATGTATTGTCCCGACAGTGTAATACTTGCCCACACATGGCCCATGGAACTTAGCATGCTCTGCAAGACGTACAGGGACTTCCCCGGCCAGCACGATCTGCGGACTTGTCTCCAATGGAGCAAGTGAGAGATATAACGGGGCGAGAAGTGACTCGAGAGACTCGTCAACCAACAATTCTTTCAGAACTACTTGAACACGTCAAACAAGCGTGGCATAACATATCCCAGTACCGCATTCTTCATCTGCAAGATCGACTGGATACCACAGTCAGTGCCTGCATTGCCGCCCATCGTACGAATCTGGGTGTTCCAGCATTGGTCGATAACTGGTATCGCAGAACCGTTTCTGCTACTGACCTGTAAATGTATCGTTTCATGTACTCCGCATACACTGTTGTAACAATAAATCTTGAGTGAATGGGGAACTACCAAAAGGTTGCACTAATCTTTCTTGCGTTAGTGAAGAAACATACCATCGATAAGTTTTGCTGTCAGAGTAAAATACTGGTTTAACATAACGAAATACTAGAACGAAAAGACTTCAAACAAAAACATAAGTTCACTACAGGTTCAGAGCTCGACGCAAAACACAATCTTCTGGCTGTCCGCAGTTACATAAGGAATGGACACTGAATGAAGATCAAGTCCGTCGCACTGTTATAAAGAAGAAGGCAAACAAATAATTTAATCCAAAATCGCAGCGTACTTCGTCAATAAGAGAGCAGCAGCGCTTTTATTGTAGGCTATGTTCAATGGCGGGCAGATTCATTCGGTCCTGGAGACCACGTGCCTGATGTTGGGAAGAGGCCGAGTCTCTGTCCCTCGTGTTGTGCACGCTGCCTGCTGCGAAACTGGAAATTTGTGGTAAGGACTGTGGGACCAAACTGCTAAGGTCATCGGTCCCTAGGCTTAAGCACTACTTAATCTAACTTAAACTAACTTACGCTAAGGACAACACACACCCATGCCCGAGGGAGGACTCGAACCTCCGACGGGCAGAGGCGTGCGAACCGTGACAAGACGCCTAGAGCGCACGGCTACCCTGCGCGGCTTCCTTCTGCATGTATGTGGCTTCGCGAAATGTGGCAAAAGTAAATGGTCTCACTGAGCATGAGTCACTGGCTGCCTCAAAAGGAGATATGAAATTTAGATAGCGTGAGGATGGGGTGGGAGGGGAGTGGAAGGTGGCGTGACCTAAAAGAACATAACAGCTGCCGCCAATTTACTCTCTTGTCCACATCTAAGGACTACTTTAAACTGTGAAGTGAATATCAAACATTACTTACTATTCCACCGTCTGTTTGGTCAAGGTGAGTTCGTATGCAGGCTTGACGGTGTTCAATTCTATTGGAAGCTTGGAGGACTGCAGATGAGTTGAACAAACGGAATTAGATTCTGCCTACCCCGCTTAAACAATTTGTATGAGGGGCGTTCAATGAGTAAGGAAACATATTATTTTCTGAAAGCAGATTGGTTTCATTCAGGATTCCAATACATCATATTATTCCCCAGTCTTCTCGCTACAAGACCCTTTTTTTATCAACATAATCTCCATTCAGTGCGACGCTTTACTGTTGACAGCCTGTAGGCCTGCACTCTACTGGTGGACGCCGGAGCCATCGTATTCCTGCCTCAGTACCACTCCATCATCCACTTACTGCTCCCCGCAGAGTGCATCCTTCATTGGGCCAAACAGATGGAAGTCGGAAATTGTGGAATTCGGGATGAAGGACTGATGAGGAAGAACAGTCCATTGAAGTTTTGTGAGTACCTCTCGGGTGGGCGAACTTGTGTGATGCCTGGTGTTGTCCTGGAGAAGAAGTTCGCTTGCATTTTTGTGCTGCTGAACACGCTGATGACGTTTCTTCTGTTTCCTGAGGGTAGCACAACGCAAATCCGAGTTGATAGTCAAACCGTGATGGAGAACAGAATAACGTCTTGAGAGTCCCAGAAAATCGTCTCCATAACTACAGCAGCTGATTGTACGACTCTGAACTTTTCCTTCGGAGGAGAGGTTGTGTGGCGCCACTGCACGCATTGGTTGTGTTTCCGGTTCGAAATGATGAACCAATGTTTCATCGCCTGTGAGGACGTCCGAAAAAAATTGTCACGAACAGCCTCGTACCCCGCAAGCAGTTGCGCAGAGATAGTCCCTCATTGCTCTTCATTGTCTTCTGTTTGGCGGCGAGGAACCCAACAGGCACTTACCTTTTGAGTTCTCCAACAGGTGGACGAGTGTGTCAGTTCCACGAACACAGAGGTGCAGTTGCGCAGCGATGTGTTTGTTTGTTATCCGTCGATGAACTCTAATGAGAGTGTCCCTGCGTTCCAACATTGCTGGAGTCACATGTGTGTGCGGCCGGTGGGCACGTGTGATATCGGATAGGATTGCCCGAGCTTCTTGCGATGATGACAGGCGCCCCGCCCAACATTTCATCGTGCTTTTGTTCACTGCCACGTTCCGTAAATACTCTGCAAGTACCTACAAGTATCTGCGATGATCTGGTCACCCCCCCCTCCTTCCCCCGTCCACCCCACCAACCGCCCAAAGGAAACTCAGTGAACCCACTGTTTGGAACGCAACTCCGTTACAGAAGACATTCTGAAGGCTACGTATAACTTCGCCAGCCATCGGAACTTCATGAAATTATAGAGGCTGAAGGGTGAATTTTCCACGATTTACTTTCTTTGGTCATCGGTCTACTGACTGGTTTGATGCGGCCCGCCACGAATTCCTTTCCTGTGCTAACCTCTTCATCTCAGAGTAGCACTTGAAACCTACGTCCTTAATTATTTGCTTGACGTATTCCAATCTCTGTCTCCCTCTACAGTTTTTGCCCTCTACAGCTCCCTCTAGTACCTTGGAAGTCATTCCCTCATCCCCTGTCCCTTATCCTTATTAGTGCTTTCCACATATTCCTTTCCTCTCCGATTCTGCGTAGAAACTCCTCATTCCTTACCTTATGAGTACACCTAGTTTTCAATATTCGTCTATATCAGCATATCTCAAATGCTTCGATTCTCTTCTGTTCCGGTTTTCCCACAGTCCCTGTTTAACTACCATACAATACTATACTCCAGACGTACATCCTCAGAAATTTCTTCCTCAAATTAAGGCCGGTATTTGATATTAGTAGACTTCTCTTGGCCAGAAATGCCTTTTCTGCTATAGCGAGTCTGCTTTTGATGTCCTCCTTGCTCCGTCCGTCATTGGTTATTTTACTGCCTAGGTAGCAGAATTCCTTAACTTCATTGACATCGCGACCATCAATCCTGATAAGTTTCTCGCTGTTCTCATTTCTACTACTTCTCATTACCTTCGTCTTTCTCCGATTTACTCTCAAACCATACTGTGTACTCATTAGACTCTTCATTCCATTCAGAAGATCATTTAATTCTTCTTGACTTTCACTCAGGATAGCAATGTCATCAGCGAATCGTATCATTGATATCCTTTCACCTTGTGTTTTAATTCCACTCCTGAATCTTTCTTTTATTTCCATCATTGCTTCCTCGATATACAGATTGAAGAGTAGGGGCAAAAGGCTCCAGCCTTGTCTTACACCCTTCTTAATACGAGCACCTCGTTCTTGATCGTCCACTCTTATTATTCCCTCTTGGTTGTTGTACATATTGTATATGACCCGTCTCTCCCTATAGCTTACCCCTACTTTTTTTCAGAATCTTGAACAGCTTGCACCATTTTATATTGTCGAACGCATTTTCCAGGTCGACAAATCCTATGAAATTGTCTTGATTTTTCTTTAGCCTTGCTTCCATTATTAGCCGTAACATCAGAATTGCCTCTCTCGCCCCTTTACTTTTCTTAAAGCCAAACTGATCGTCACCTAGCGCATTCTCAATTTTCTTTTCCATTCCTCTGTATTTTATTCTTGTAAGCAGCTTCGATGCATGAGCTGTTAAACTGATTGTGCGATAATTTTCGCACTTGTCAGCTCTTGCCGTCTTCGGAATTGTGTAGATGATGCTTTTCCGAAAGTCAGATGGTATATCGCCAGACTCGTATATTCTACACACCAACGTGAATAGTCGTTTTGTTTCCACTTCCCCCAATTATTTTAGAAACTATGATGGAATGTTATCTATCCCTTCTGCCTTATTTGACCGTAAGTCCTCCAAAGCTCTTTTAAATTCCGATTCTAATACTGGATCCCCTATCTCTTCGAAATCGACTCCTGTTTCTTCTTCTATCACATCAGACAAATCTTCACCCTCATAGAGGCTTTCAATGTATTCTTTCCACCTACCTGCTCTCTCCTCTGCATTTAACAGTGGAATTCCCGTTGCACTCTTAATGTTACCACCGTTGCTTTTAATGTCACCAAAGATTGTTTTTACTTTCCTGTATGCTGAGTCTGTCCTTCCGACAATCATAATTTTTTCGATGTCTTCACATTTTTCCTGCAGCCATTTCGTCTTAGCTTCCCTGCACTCCCTATTTATTTCATTCCTCAGCGACTTGTATTTCTGTATTCCTGATTTTCCCGGAACATGTTTGTACTTCCTCATTTCATCAATCAACTGAAGTATTTCTTCTGTTACCCATGGTTTCTTCGCAGCTACCTTCTTTGTACCTATGTTTTCCTTCCCAACGTCTGTGATGGCCCTTTTTAGAGATGTCCATTCCTCATCAACTGTACTGCCTACTGCGCTATTCCTTATTGCTGTATCTATAGCGTTAGAGAACTTCAAACGTATCTCGTCATTCCTTAGTACTTCCGTATCCCACTTCTTTGCGTATTGATTCTTCCTGACTAATGTCTTGAACTTCAGTCTACTCTTCATCGATGTCCAACTTTAATTTCTGCTTTTTTTCAACCGAAATTGGCCGACAAAAGAGCGTTGCATTACTTAATGATCTTCGCTGCATTTGTCAGTTTTTTGTGTCGAAGTACTATGTTGTATTCCCAGCAGCTTTTAGAACTGCTCAAGCTTATACTACAGTTCAAACAGCATGCTAGAAGCTTTAGGAATCTTTGATTAATCAATGTCACACATTTTATTGTATTTTTTAGACTCCCCGTGACTCATTCACGGTTTACTTATATTAATGTCACTGTCGTATTTTCAATAAGCCTGAGATTTCGTGATGGATGTTGTTTTCAGGTCCACCCAAGACGCACCCATCCCAGAGTAGGGTACTTTAATAAAATGACGTGTACATAAAGAAACAGCCCACAATGAAAACTAAGATCACTGAGAAACTTGCATATCGGACGATTTGCTCTGATAATTCAACTACACGTATTACACTGTTTTTTCCCAGATGTCAATTATAGATACGTGAAGCTGATCGCAAGGTTACGGTGACATGATTGGGTATTCTGACTTGAGTGGATGTTTCCGTTAAAAGAACGCTAGCTGTGAGGAACAACAGTTTGATCTATAATTCTAAACTGGCTGCAATCCTTAAACGTCATGTTCAGTAAAGAAAATACAGTGTCTGTGTTACGGCGTAATGGAAAAGGCCGGCACGAAGATCAAGAACGATACACTAGAGAGGGCTGTGAGACGACCTCAGCCGATAGTATGCGGACTAGGACTGCACCACAACAGAAGCGGCCTCTATCCGAAGAGAATATAAGCGCCGCTGCTGTCACCCTCTACCGGACAGTGGAATATGCTCACTAGCAGAGGCACTGGCTGACCCGGACTAAAATCCATGCACTAGAAGAGAGGCACTAGAAGGGCCATGACTATCGATCTATTCGAACTTGTGTGATAACTGGCATGGACATTGTATATAGCGATGGAAATCGATTATTTGCATGTCGCCAATTGCTTGCGACCCAAAATTAAGTATTGCTAATCTACTTTATTATAATAAAAATGATTTGCTTGAATTATTGCTTAGCTATCCGAGGAAGAAGAAACCTAGGCATCCTATAAGATACAAGTGGGCAGACACCACAGTACGCAGTAAAACGAGTCACTAAAATCATCATCTGTTGACTCCTTTGAAACGGAACGTTGCACGGGACTCCGCAGCTCACCGAAGTAATCGGTGAGTATGTTTGTAAAGCGTCATTTAACATATGTACCGTTAATATTGTGAACTTTAATAGTGGGATAGAGCAAACGTGTAGACTTCCTTCACGCGTGGGGCAGATATCGTAGTCACGTAAGTCTTTCCTCGCTATTCTGGTACACGGAAAGTTTTTTTATAATGCAGTTCCACACTTCAACAAAATGATTAGGTCAGAAAATTTATAATACATGTGATTCTCTTCTCTGTCACATCCTTTCTTCCAAACATTACATGCTGATTGTGAACTTTTAATCCAGTCTAGATCATGAACCTCTAGGTGAAATTCTTAGAGTGAATTGTAGCATAATTAGAAGTTCGTTGAAACTAAGAATAAATATTTGTGTACCAGCAATAGAGTGAGGTTCAAAATGTTTGCATATTTAAAGTAGAAAAAATGAGAAGAAAATCATAAATAATTTCTCTGTTTTAAATCCGTTAGAAAGTCATGCAGTTACTATAGGTACGTCAGCCGAAAAAACTTTCTCGCCTAAAGAGGCTGAAACTCATTCTGACTGCATAATTGTCTTCTCACTGCTGTCGTGAGAGAATTAAGTTCTTTTGATCTTTCTGCTACAAGCAGCAGACTTGCCCGTCAAACGAAGTTCCTGCTGCCACTGTGGATAAAACTCTCCCTTTTCAGCAGTATGAGGATACATAAATTTCTTATTCATGACTAATTAAATTGCAGTTTCTGTTTCTAGAAAGTAATTGTAGAACATTCCTTGACACTGCAACAATGACCGATACGTATTAGAGTTGTTCTAAATCAGTAAAAACCGTTCATCACTTACGTATAGCCAGTCACTTTATATAGTGATGTCAAGTTCGAAATTTCACCACTTGAGTTCAGCAGTATTCAAGAAAGCAAATACGTCATACATAGTTATCGGTTTGATAAAGAACTCATGTCTGGAAACATACTGTATGACTACAGAATAAGTTTATCGGATCACTCTCAAACTTTCCGCTTGACAGTACGCAAATGATCTCAGAGAATGGCTTTGTCGTCAGTCCTTGCTGTAATTATGACGTCAATTAACAGTTACTGCGACAAACTGTGAGAGACGACGAGTCACTCTCACTATTTTTCATATACTTGGCTACTCTTCGATGTTGCTTTTACACCCAAAACACATTTTCGTGAGAGAACAGCGAGTTATCAACATGACCAGTCACTGATAGGAGCATTTTCGTTGTTAATCCATGTGAGATCTTTATGGTGGCTCTCCTTCGAATGTTACGTTCTGGCGTTGAGAACAAGCAAGCAGTTTGGGCAATTACCATCAAATTTGTCAGCGGACGTTTGAGGCTTGGAAGCAACGTGTAGCTATTAGGGAAACGAACATCTAAAAGGACTTAACGGGGACAGAATGCTGGTTCCAAGAATTTCTCGCACCGATATGCAGACAATGCTTTCAGCAGAAGAGATGGAAGAGCTTCTTACCTGGACCTACTTGTTAGGCGTATCTAGCCACAGTAGGGGCAGCGTCTTAAGGGAAATTTAGATCGCCCACCCAAGGCCTTTCGACTGTTTCATAAAAGCGTTTTGTGAAGAGCGATGGAGCGCATAAAATTTTGCGAGTTTCTATGCTTACCGTAGCCTGGACTCTATCAAGGGAGGTGTCAGTTGGTCTCCTTCCACCTGCCAAGTTTTTGGGAACCCTGAGGCCTTCAAAAGAATTTTAGTATGCAATGCAATATTTATGGCGGTTCTGAAATGATCTAATTTAGGACACAAAAGCGCTTCTCCTAGTTTAGCCCAGGCCGTGGTCTGACACGCTGTACCGTTTGGCCTGTCCAGATAATATTCTCTGTGATAAATGTGTTGTTCACTTTACTGCTACCTGGAGAGCCAAAACACACTGTGTAAATTAGTTGTGGACGAAACAAGTTGGGAGCACAACGTCTTTTCCTGTCATTGCGGGATTTTACAAATCAGGGTTTGGCTGCTTCTCCAGAAGGGAGAGGAATATCGTTAACATTGATTTGGATTGCGCAGTGGGTGTAGCAGATGAATTAGAGGAAAGGCATGCAGCTTGTGGAGTCTTTCAGTTAGCACAAAATCCTTATTGGAGATGTTTGGTGAGTGTCTTAATGTTTGTTGAGGTTTCATGGAAAGTGAGTAGAGGAGAATCTTGGTTTACTGATTCAGATTCCAGTCTTGATAGGATTCTGGTTTTGACTCTTGCTGCAAGCGCATTGCACTTGGGACAATTGTCCTCAGCGTGTCTTGACACTAGCATTGGTCTTTACTGGGGAGCCTGTGGTGAGGACTTAGCTGTACCCTAAGTTTAGACCTCAGTCATATCGGATAACTCCGTGTGCCAAAGAAAATATTAATCATGTCAGATCTTCTGCCTTGACGTTTGATCTCCTTGTGTGCAGGACTGAGCAAAGGTTGGGAAATTGTACGGGCGCTGATAACCACGCAGTTGAGCGCCCCACAAACCAAATATCATCATCATCATATTCCTTGTGTGCACTGCCGTATAAATGAGTCAGATTGTCAGATTGTTCTATGCTACGACTGATGAATGGGAGTATCACACGCTGAAATTAGCCAACATTTCAGGATGTTATTTTGATCCATTTAAATGGTCACCTCCCTTAATTGAAACGGGTATAGTGTTACTGCTGCGGCTTGTTAGGGCAAATAGAATCACAGTGTCGCTACATGTTCACAGCAGCATCAACGTAGTATAACTTCTGCGTGTAAAAACTCCGTCAGATAAATTCACATTGCGTTATTCAAGTTCTGAGCCAGAGTAAATAGTTTAATCAGACAAACCTTGGTCTTTACCAACCAGTTACCACCCAGTGGAGTGTTAACTATTTGTTTCACCTATGTGTCCTACCAACAGATCTTGACTTATTTTTCATCACACGTAAATGTTAGTTTTTGTCCCATTTTATGATCAATAAACTTGTGCCATAATTTTTTTTAAAACCCAACGACTACCTCGTGCTGGTATATGAACCGCCCATCAACAGTTGACTAAAATGATAGAGCCACCATTTCATTAAATTATTTCAGCATTGAAGTTCATTTAGATTCTGATCAAAATGATAGCCCCTAATGCAGCCTAAAAACAACAACGGCAGTCAAAGGGCAAAATCAATTTAGAAGGCATATGAGACAGGTAGACAAGTGGAAGGCTTATTGGTTAAAGTGATTGCCGTCAGGGCGTAAACTCATAGTCACCTCTAGCCTTTAAAATCACACCACGAGACCAGTATAGTCTAGCAACTGGTTGGGTCAGAAGTTGAGAACTGGCTCTTTTTCTCAGATTCGAAAGACGATCCACTTCTGAAACTTATTTTTCAACTAAACGATACAATGTTACATATACTCCGATAGACAGACCTGTGTGCCATTTACCCACCATTAATGAAATTTGCCAATTAATCTCGATAGTCCAACATGGTCACCAGACTGAGTGCTCAGCGTGACGGATTGCTGTCCTACGGGCCCATGTTCGATTCCCGGCTGGGTCGGGGATTTTCTCCAGCATCGTTTCATCCCCAACCGGCGTCCAGATCGCCCAATGTGGCGTCGAAGGTAATAAGACCTGCACCAAGGCGGCCAGACCTGCCCCGGCCAATGACGCCATTTTGTCAGACTCCTCATCATTGGAGACCTATTGAAGTGTCACTCTATGCACATTGACAGCATTTGTATTTATTTTGGCAAGAAAATAGCATTTGTTTGTTTGGGTTGGTGTATTATATTTTAGGTCAAGTTACAGACGTCCCCACTGATATGGAAGTGTAGCTGTGATGAGAGATCGAGATCGAGAAGAGCTCTACGAGGAGCGTTCAGAAAATAATGAAACCCGTTTTTTCTGAAAGCGGGTTGGCTTTATTCAACATTTCAATCCACAACACTACTAACCACTCACTTGGCTACAGCCTTACGCCACCTTACTAGAAGGGCCTATATGCATGCACGGTATCACGGCATGATCGACGTCTGAGCCAGTGTGTGTCTCCTAACTCCCCATCACCCATGTACTGCTTCTTATGGGGGGCATCCTTCATTGGGCCAAACAGATGAAAGTCGGACGGTGCGAGATTCGGCCTGTAGCGTGGACGAGGAAGAACAGTCTAATGTACATTTTTGAGCTCCTTTTGGGTGCGCAAACTTGTGTGAGGCTGCATTGTCCTGAAAACTGAGCAGTTCATTTGCAGTAGTTGGATCTTCAGTTTTCTCAGGGCGGCGCAATTCAATTCAGAGTTGCTTGTTGCACCACGATGGAGGACATCAGAATGGCTTCTTCAGAGTTTCAGAAAATCGTCGCTATGACTTCACGTGCGGAGGGTGCGGTTTCTTTTGAGGAGAGGTGGTGTGGAGCTACTCCATGGACTGCCTTTTTTTCGGTTTGTAAGTGATGAACCCATGTTTCGTCACATTTTACAGTGTTCGACAAAATGTCGTCACGATCAGCCTTGTAACACGCAAGCAGTTCTGCACAGATAGTCCTTCTTTGCTCTATAATCTGTTAGGCAGAGAGAAACCCAGCGGGCCTTTGAGTACCCGAATTGGTGGCCGTGTGTGTCAGCATTATCAACAGAGACGTCCAGTTCTGAGGCGAGGTGTTTCATCACCTCGATTGAGAGTGCTATAGTTGCAACATTTCAGGAGTCACAGCGGCCTGCGGCCGGCCGGCCGGCCGGCCGGCTAGAGATGATACAGTTATACATGACTTCTTGCGATGATGACACACGTATCGCCGAATGACTAACTGTGGTTCTGTGCAGTGACAGATCTCTCTAAACTTTCTGCAAGCGATGTCCTGGTTCTCCGTCAAAAGAACATCAATAGCACCACTCTGCTTGGAACACACATTACAGGCGCTATTTTGAAGGCCACGTGCATGCCCCTCTCGCAGTTTTCGGAACCCATAGGGGCTGAAGCGGAAATATTTGACGATGTTTAACAAATTCTCCATCGGCTCAAGATAATAAGCTGTTACATTACTTATTGAAGCCCTTTTGTATTATATGATAATAGCTCGGAGTGCCCAAAATTCATGTGAATGCGCTGGCTGTGATGTCGGCCGTCAGCTGCCGAAGCCAGAACGGTGAATTACGAGGGTAATCCCAAAAGTAAGGACTCCTATTTTTTTTTTTTATAAGTTCAGAACTCTGTTTGTGTGGCAGTTGGTCACACTGTTATGAAGAGTGCTTCACGCGCTGTGTGTAAACACGCGCATCCGCGCTGAGGCGCTCAGTCTTGGCTTGGCAGCCGTTCAGAATGGAGTACCTGTTGGATGTTAGCGCCAAGTGCGAATTTCGCGCAATTATTCAGTTTTTGAACGCAGAGGGCATTGGGACCACAACTAACGCTGACAGGTACTGTGAGACTCTGAAAAAACTCAAACGGGCAATTCAGAACCGGAGAAGAGGAATGTTGAACAAGGGCGTACACAATCTCCATGACAACGCTCGCCCACACATCTCTCGGCAAACCGTTGCTCTCCTGCAACAGTTGCAACAGTTGCAGTGGAACATAATCACCCACCCACCCTATAGTCCTGACTATCACCTGTTCCCTAAGTTAAAACAACATTTGGCCGAAAAGGAGTTCAGCTCCGACGACGAGGTGAAAGAAGCGGTTCATAACTTCCTGAACAGCATGCCGGCGAGATGGTATGATATGGGCCTACAAAACCTGCCATAGCGTCTACAAAAATGCATCGACAGACGTTGTGATTATGTCTAAAAATAGCTAAATGTTCAACCTGTAAACTGATGTACACCATTGTAGAAATAAACAGGTCTATGTACTTATAAAAAAATAGGAGAGCTTACTTTTGGGATTACCCTCTTAGTTCCCCTACAGTCCCGGTAGACTTCACACGCAATTCGACGGCGACCTTGCTAACAGTAAACGGACGATCGTCTCACGTAGTTCTGTGAATGCTACATGCTTTTAGTAGTGCTGTGCGGTGGTTTCCGCGCGTGTAAGTATTGTCTCGGCGTGTAAGGATTGTCTATAAATACCGAAAATGCGAGCTCAGGTTAAGTTGAATGAAGAGGATTAAAGACACGGTCCTTGTTCTTAATATCACCTCTCCCGGTGACGTTCGCAGATAAAAAAATAATTAAAAACCGTGACGTCTATTAAGTAATCACCCAGGAAGGTATATCAACAGTTCCAGATACCTATGATTTCAAATGTTTCATAAACAAACAAAAAATGCGTTTGTACAAATGTTTGTCATCAAATGGCACAAAATGAAAATATAATGCTCCACTTCTATAGTGTCGTCGCCATACTATTCACAGTGTCATCTAAAGCCATCGCTCCAATCCACGATGATTCACAAAAGACTTGGCCATTTTTGTTGGTTGGAGCAGTTTCCTTTGTTACAGAAGTTTGTGACTTCATTCTCACGGAGTCGACTAAGCGCTGCGTTAAAATTGTGACTTACACTGCGAGTCTCATTACCAACTGTACGATTTTAGGTGACAAATGGATAATTTTTCAGTATAACTTAGTCGATCAAAAGAGACCTGAGATGAGTAAGACTTTCCTCGACGCAGCGAGTTGTGCGAGATGAGTGAGTTCTAAAATGTCGGCGTAGCTATGACTTTACCATAGGCTCCCAGTCAAGCAATACCGTTGCCAGTGTAAAGTTACACTCAGGACGAATGTCCAAAATGCAGCCTACCCATAATAAGAGTCAAAACGAGGCCTGGAGTCACTCAGCACCCCATTTCTCTGCTCATCTCTTTCATCAAACCTCATTAATCTCGAAAATTCCACCCACGTAGCCGCAACTACACAAGCGTTTCAAGCTAATAACAAGTCTCCACAAACGCCATGTCTCCTCGCTATCTCGTCTGCTCTACCTTCCAGCCAATCCTAATCGTAGTTAATAATATTCTTTTACCTGCTGAAGAAATCGCCAATCCACGACTCATAAATATCCATGCAGGGAGAAGAAGATGATGTTTTCTCCCATGGCCACATTCGGCACTGTGTTTTGAGATTTTGTTTAGGCCCAAAGTGAATAACACATATATCAAAGTGATCGTGATCTTGACGGGCCGAACTTCATAGCATATCCAACCTAATGCCTCAGCTAAACAAGAGAAGTACTTTTGTGTTCCAACATAGACTATTTCAGAGCATCAAGAAGTGTTGTATTCCAACAGAAAATTCTTCCAAAGGCCTCCCAAAAACCTCGTCAGGTAGACGGACAACACTACCTGGTGGTTTGATCGACAGCAACTGGTCCAAGGTGAACATGGAAACTCGCAGATTTTTTCCGATGCGTGCAGTTGTAGTGGAACATAATCACCCACCCACCCTATAGTCCTGACTGTCACCTGTTCCCTAAGTTGAGAGAACATTTGGCCGAAAAGCCGAAGTGGTCACTTATGAGACAGTCGAGACGCCTTGGCTTGGTGACCGACTGCACCTCTGTCCCTGCGGTGACCAGAAACGTCTAACAGGCAGATCCAGGTAGGCCGAAAGTATTGTCCACACACGACGTGGCTTCCTATCACCAAATGTGCACTGCGAGATTTACTGTTAAATAACGAAACCACCTGCTTGTTCTAAACTCCAGAAAATACTATTCGAAGGAGAGATACCATAACGATTCTGCCTGCATTAACAATTTATTTGCTAACATCAATGCCTGCTCTTGTCGATAACTTCCTTTTATCTCACAAAATAATGTCCAGGGTTTCATAACAACATTAAAGAATAGCTTTAAGTATGAAAATAAGTAAGAGAGTGACTTGTCCTCTCTCTCAAGCAAAACGACTTTTGTAAACGTTACGCTGAAACTAATGAGATTGACAGTTCTATCCAGACTTAAGCCTTACCAATACATTCGTTTCGCAGTCAGACGGCACAACGAATATAGCGATGTAATAGTTTATTTTTGCTGTTAAAATTCAAAAGATCGATTTGGTAAAATTTACACAAACATAAGTTTTACAATTTTTAAGTGATCGACAAAGTCGGTGTCGTAATGAGGTCAGTCAGTCAGAAGCAAATAAGGGGCAGTACGGGATATATTTAATGCCGTCGCCTATGTTTGTTTAGTTGTGGGAGGGAGTGCCATTAACAACATATGGTGTGGGCAAAGTATGGGAGTTGGGTGTGTTTTTAAGTAACTATTGAACGTTTCTCTTGAATAACTCGAAAAATATCCCAGTGCAATTACTTGAATTCTGAAGTGGTTGCGAGCCTTACACTGTATGCATTGTTTAAGAAGGGATTGTCCAAAATTCCACTCCTAAGGGGATGAAACAGATAATGAAAGGCTTATTAATACCATGCCGCTATTAAGGGAGTTTCGAAGCTATAACTATAGAAACTGGTACATGGTTCCCACTTGGGAAATAAAAAAAATATGGGTTTCATAATTTTTTTTAAAATCAGCCATTAAGGGATAAAAGAGTAGATGATTTTTTTAAAATTAGTGATTAAAGCACTACTAATGGATTTTTGAGGTTGCATCTGTGACAATTGGTACTTTACTTCCCGGTTAGAAACAAAGAGAAATTCCGGGAATTCAACCTCTAAGGATGTGCATTAGAGGATGAAAATTTTTAAGAAAATATTCCGTTACATTAAATAAAATAAAGTTCAGTTTCTAATAATTGGTATTTTACTGCTCGATTAGATATAAAGAAAGTTTTGTGAGGGTACAGAGTTGTTATGTAAATATCTCCACCAGAACGCAAAAGATATGATTAACAAAAGCTACGGACGCCAGGTACCAGAATAGATGTACATTCGGGAAAGGTCATGCTTATAAGGCCTTAGTTAAAGGTGAAAAGCTTAGAAGATTTTGCAATTTGTGAAGGACAAAAAAAATTGATTCAATCGAACCAAAGAGATTTCAGCAGGCCATACAGTCTACGAGAGTGAAGAAGCGAGCGCTAAACAAGTTAAAAATAAGTGTAATGACTATGACATTTGCAGATTGATATCAATACGACAAATCATTTTTTGGTACTGATACCAGCATATAGCTCAATAGATGATCCCGTAAATGCTGGGAAGGGGATTTCACTTTTGACTGATAACAACTTTGGAAAAGTCTGGAAATCGGAAGGAGGTGTTTCAAACCGATAAACGGCAGAACGGGTACCATATTGAATTACCCAGCACTAGGACATCAACGAGAATCTATAGTGAATAGATCATTTCAGTGATCTACAGATATCAAAAACTGCAAATGGACGGTTTTCACCCGGAGATATTCACAACTATACATGGATGAAAGCCACAGGCAATCTATTAGCTATCATTGATTATATTACTTTAGACAAAAAACGGAACAGGAAATCTCAGGTGTAAGTAACTCGTGGTCCAGAATGTGGCTCTGATCATTTCTTAGTCGCAGAAAAAACTTATTTTTCCTACAGACAAGACTTACATCGTAATAGATCAGCCGAAGAAAATCATGTACAATGTCGAGAGCTTGAGAAACGATTCAAGTAAGTTATTATACAACATCAGGAAGGATATAATAGTATCGGCAAATAAAATGTACGAAAATATGAAAACATGCTTATCTGAAATGGCAAATGAAGCTCCCTGAGACAAAAAATAGACCCTGAAATATCTAAGAAAATTACACCTTGGTGAAGTAAGAGAGAAAAAATTTCAGATGAGAAGAAAGCTGTTTCTACGAAATGGTTGGCTACACAGGACACTCAAGAAAGATTAAATTATAGTGATAAAACATGACTGGTACAGAAAGAAGTAAAAAAGGCTAAGAATAAGTACTTGGAAGAGACAGGTCAAGATATCAGCCTAGAAGCAGACAACACAAAATAAGACCTAAATGAAGCGTCGAACGCAACATAGCGACGTTGCAAGAAAGAGACTTATCTCCATGGAGAAGTGAAAGCCTATTACAAAAATTTCAACAACGCAAAAAATTAGAGATAACGGGAGAATCTCCTTTCCTCTGTATCAATGTACAAACCAAGTATTGTGCACATATCACGTAGCTGACCACACAATTTTTCTCCACCATATGATTCCTATTTCTGCGTTAGTTTTATGTCATCCGTATCACTGTTGAAAAACTACTCGTTATTACTCGAGGTAAAATATATTGATGTTGATACTATTTGTGCCAGGTTTCAGAGCATTGTTTGGGACGTAACGGTTTTGATATTTTATTTTCTCGCCTATTTTTCCTTTTACAGCTTAGGCCAAGAGATTTTATGCGGGATGGATCGAAACCAATATCAGTTAGTAAAAGAAACTGTGTCAAAGACGGTATTTTTTTTTCTTTTAATATGGCCGAGATCACGGATCCATGAACTATAGTAGTCGCCTTGTCCAGGAATGCAGATCAATAGCTCGAGATTTTCTATGACTTCAGATGTTTCATAAACTCCATCAGCAAAGTTCTGAGTCAGAATTGTGACTTATACTGCTAGCCATATTAACAATTGTACGATTTCGCGTGGCAAGTAGGTATTATTTAGTGGATCAACATAGAATTAGACAACCCATCGGATTCTTTGTTCTGTTTGCTAATCACTCAGGTTTACAATATATTGACAGAACTGAGCTGACATCGTTCTGTAAGTGTAAAACTCATGTTAAGGCGGAAATATAGAGTGTGTCCTATTTCTGTCAAATACACAAAACAACTTTTTGTCCACAAGCAACACAATTTAAGTCTCAAGCCACCATTTTTCATATACCAGAGTACGTCACAAATGTTTTGCAGTGGCAATTTACGGTACTGAGGAGACAGATCAGACATGTACTGTACAATGGAAGGAGTTACACAGGTAGCAAAGTACTTGTGGGGTGCACATTCGGGTTTCCAACGCTAAGAGGTAGTTTGAGGTCTCTCGATGAACGTTCCGTAGTCGGTACGCAGAATGTGAAATGGACACTCAAAATTTTAAGAGCAAATTGTGGAATTATTCACAACAAAGTTCCTGAATTCATTGCCCTCCAGGAAAGCTGGCGCACTCACATTATTCTTTGAAAGGAGAGATGGCTGAAACTCGAAGTAGAAAGCTCTGAAATATTTGCGCAGTGTGAAATGTATATTGAAGTGACAGATTAAATGCCACAGAAGTCGACGAAAATATAGCGTCTGTTGAGGTAGAAAATGAGTCTGACTGTGAACTGGATTCATGTAACGGGTCCAGCTCAAGTTAATTATAGGATGTTTTTACCGGATATTTCATTCCGCCAAAACAGCGTTGGAGTCATTCACGGAAAGACAAAGCTCAGCAGCGTGGAGACGTCCAGATCACGCAATATTAGTTGGAGAGGACTTTAGCCTACCGAGTGGAGACTGGGACATCTGTGGAGTCATTGCATATGGTACGGATAGGTAGTCTTGTAAAATCAATTTTCGAACATTAATTTGAGCAGCTAGTTCGACAGCCCATACGCAGTGGAAATATTTTTGACCTTGTAGCTACATGCATGCTTGACGTTATCGATGATGCCTGTACACAGACAGGGATAAGTGATTAACATGTAATCATAGAAACGATTCTTACTAAAATTAATAAATCCATCACGAACGCTAGGACAGAGTAGATAAGCAGTTGTTATTATAATACACTTAAACAATGACTGGTGAACATTTACTTCCAATATGGTAGACACAGAGGAATTACGCTCAAAGCTTAAGCGGACTGTAAATCACGCTCTCGAGAAGTATGTGCCGAGTAAGCGAGTTAAAGAAGACCTATCGCGAATTAGTAATAAAATTCGAAAAAGCCGGGGAAGTGAAAGCTGTTTCACTCTCGGTTGAGAAAGAACCCACAAATAATGACAAGTAAAATTATTAGAAATTATTGTGTCTGTAAAGAGATCGAGGTGTGAACATTCAACATCTACCACTGTCATACCTGAGCAAATGATCGTGGCGGAAACCCGAGAAACACTAAGCCGGTCGAAGGCTTCTGTCAGACACTAATGGGCCAGTCGTGTATGGCAAGAGAAGACAGCAAAACGAAAGCTGAAGTTTTAAATTACACTTTTAAGATATCATTAACGCAGGAGGGCTATTCAAACATGCCTTCGTTTGACCGTCGTACTCTCTCATATGGAGCACACGGTAATTGGCATTCCTGACGAAGAGATGAAACTCATAGTGTTGAAAATAAAAAAATTCCCCTCGGTCCAGAAGGATTCTCAAACGTTTTTACAAAGAGGAGTCAATGGCACTGGTCTCTCGCCTAACTTGCATTTATCGAGAATCTCTGGCCAGCGCAAAGTCCTAAGCGTTTAGAAAAACAGCGCAGGTGACTCCTGTATAAAACCAGGAAGAATGAAAGGACCCTCGACATTACAGACCTACATCTTTAACATAGGTTTGCTGGAGAATTCTCAATCTCAGATCAAATTTAATAAATTTCCTTGACCAGGAAATACTTTTGTCCAAAAAGCAACAAGGATTTAGAAAACACCGCCAGCAACTCAGACTGATCTTTTCTTGTACGATATCCTGTGAACTATGGGTAAAGGCAACAGGCCGATAGATATTCCCAGATATCCGGGAAGCATTTGACATGGTGTTCCACTGTAGACTGTTAGCGAAGGTACGAACATACGGAATACGTTCCCAGATGTGAGCAGCTCAAAGACTTTTAAGTAATTGGACGCAGTACGTATCCGTCGATGGGACTGTTCATCAAAGAGAAGGGTATCGTTAGGAGTACCCCGAGCAAGTGTGACAGTACCGATCTTCTTCTCTATACACATAAATGATATGACAGACAGGATGAGCGGTAATTTGCGGCTGTGTTCTAACGTCGCTGTGGTTTACGGGAGAGTGTCATCGTTGAATGACTGTGGGAGGTTGCAAATTTAATTTAATCGACATGAGCGAGGAAAAACTACCATAATGACGAATACAGTTGCCTGACACAATCACGTCCATTAAATATCTATGTGTACCGTTGTAAAGGCATATAAAAGGGAACCAGTACGTATGTATGATGATAGGGAAAGCGAGTGGTCGACTTAGGGTAATTGAATTTTAGGAAAGTGTACGTCATCTGTAAAGGAGACAGCGTAGACAGATCAAGTAGGACCTATTCTTGAGTACTGTTCGACTATTTTGGGATGTCCACCGGGTCGGATTGAAGGGAAAGATCGAATAAATTACAGGGTGGATGCTATATTTGTTAAAGACAGTTTGAACCAATTCGCTAATATTATGGCGATTTTTTGTAAACACAGATGGGAACCCCCGGAAGGTTGATGTTATTTTCGCGAAACACTGTTGACATTATAGCCCCAACGTACGTTTCACCTAAGGAAAACGAACATAAGAGACATGACGGGACGTACGAAGGCATGTAGATAGTGATATTCCGACGTCTTGTTTGTGAGTGGAATAGGAAAGGAAATGAACGGTAATTATATAAGGTACCGATGATACAAGGTAACCTTCCCCATTCACCTTCCTAAAGGTCGCTATTTTTTCCGTAATATACTTCATTTCCTGAGGACCTATTAAAATAGCATCATAGTGTACCATTCATGCAAACAAGACGTTTTTAAAAATGTTGCCCAAAACTGAGTTTGACTCTCCGTCGTCAACTTGCTGGAATTGACACTTACCAAATGACAACTAAAGTAATATTTATGAAACGACAGAATTTGATTCATAGTTTGCAAGTTTGTAATTAAAATTTGACGAGGTAAATTTTTTTGCAGTTAACAGTTGTATTTATACTGATATTTTAACTGCTGACAGAACATGTTTTTGTTCTGTGTAATTATCATACCTGTGGTTGGAAAAGAGACTATAAGTCACTTAGTGAGCACTTTCAACCAAATCATCTGAGTTGAAACATTATAACCATACTGGAAACATTTGAAGGGAACAGCTTAGCTGAGACACCTTATTTTGATAATATATCAAAAATTACAAGAATTTGTGAGAATATTGCCTTTGGTGCTCGCAGAATTCCATTTAAATCTGTTACCACTAGACGCAGCATATTTCCACCAGTAAGTATAATGCATATATCTTTCGCTACCTTTATTCGGCCTGTGTCACACTTTGCTAACAGCTTCCTACATTCTATAGAGATTTTCCTGTAGCTTCCGTATACATATTTGTGAAATACAACGTCCTCAGCTTTCGTGAGAATAAATAATTATTGTATACACATATCGCTCAGTGAGATATAATTTATGAGCATTACCCACCTCATTTTCGTTCTTTTAAACAGGATCTCCTTATAACGTAAATTTTTATGGCCATTCTTACTCAGTGTACAGTTTGTTTTCTTTGCGAATTCTTACACACTCCTTTTAATATCTTTACCGCATTTACACTAAGTGTGTGCGTTATCCTACATTACTTAACTGCATCACGCTCTTGACAAAACAGCTTTCCCTTGTTTGAAGCCGTGATACCCACATCACCAACATTGTTTTCACCTCCTTGAATATATTTCGTCGTATGATTGAATTATTTCACGTATAATGGCCTACTGGCTGAAATGACCACGAAATAGTATTTTCTTCCACATAAATTAAGGCATCAATACTATTCGATATAATGCTACATCCAAAATGGTACTCGTTAAATTTAAATACCCGTTGCATGAATAACAACTTCTTCATCGATACTGTGTATGCCCTCTTACGATTTTCCAATAACCTCTTCGCAATATCTGTCGTCTCATGTGAATCTCCGAATGTATCCCTTTATTTTGTAATTGTGCTGTACTGAAGACATCAAACCTATTGTCAACAGCCAAAGAAAATTGCCATTACAGGTATTATATATAAGTAATTTACTTTTATACAGATCTGTTTTAATTTGAACATAATCAGCTGTACTTTCTTAGGTCAATATCCGTCCACAAAGTTTGTTAAGCAAGTGACGGATTCATTGAATTGGGAATTATTTACAAAAACGACATGTTTATAGGAATGGTTTAATGCCTCCTCTTTCTGGGTGAATGGACCTGTCAAATTACTCCGATTTTATCTAGGACTTATATATTCCTTTTTTACCAGTTACTATACATCCAAGCGGGTCTGCCGAGCGCAGTTGGCAAGCAGGTGGCACTCAGCCCTTGTGAGGCAAACTGAAGAGCTACTTGGCTGAGAAATAGCGGCTCCGGTCTCGTAATTTGACATACGGCTGGGAGAGCTGTGTGCTGACTACATGATCCTCCATATCCGCATCCGGTGGCACTTGTGGGTTGAGGATGACACTGTGGCCGGTGGGGACCGTTCAGCCTTCATAGCCTGTTCGGGCGGAATTTTTTTAAAACATACAAGAAATTTTATTCCTTGCTTCATAAAGTCAATTTTTTGTAGTTTTAAAGTCATTCCCTTTTTTGTAAGTACTCTACACCATCATAAATACACTGCGATGCCAATTACAGTCTTTCTTGTTAACAAAGTTTCATTCACATACACAGATAATTTATATATTATTTCGTGCCTTAAAACGTCGTGTAACAGTTGAATAAACTAAGCTACATAAACACTGAATCTAAAATGAGCAGCTCCGTGCTGCTAACATCCACCACTAAAAAAAATGTCGTGTACTCAGTGGAACAATCAGTGTCACAGGATGTCACCCATCTGAAAGGTTATTTGCTGACATGAATACTGTACTCTGAAACTTATGAAGCAGTTCGCCCTTGTTTTCCTAAATGTCTGTCCCTTGTTAGGATTCCCTACCTCAGTCGGTAAAAATAAAACCATCAGAGCACCACTTGTCCGTCTTCTATCTGTCTGTCTGACAGAACGTTGTAAACATTTCTTCTCAGAAACAAGTGCACATACTAAGTTGAAATACATGTCGCATACTAACATCTACGGTACCTTGGAGGTGCAAATTGGTTAAGCTTCTCCATCAATGAAATCATAAAATACTGCCATTTAAGGCACATACATTGAGACTCGCAAACTTACTCACCAAAACCTATAGGGTACTCCCATTGACATAGAATCATGGAGTTTTGCAAGAATCAAGGTTTCAAAGTACAGTTAAAGGAAAAAATCCGGAAAGTTTTAATTTGTAATTACGTCACACGAACAAATTATTTTCCTTTTTTTATATGTTTTGTGGCTACCTGTCCGTCCACCAGTTAAGACGTTTTGGCTCAGGAACTTGGACATATCAAGCCGAAATATATGTGGTATACTAAGGCCTACGAGTCCTTGGAGGTGTACGAAATTTAAGCTTGTAAGTCAATACCGTCAAAAGATACAGCTATTTATGTCATGTACTTTGATACTCGCAAACTCACTCAAACTCACCCATGCGATACTTCCGTTGTAGTAGTATCATGGAATTTGGAAACAAAAAAGCAAGGTTTCATAGTGCAAGTAAGGGAAACAATTTGAAAATTGTGAATCTGTGATTTTATCAACAAAACCATTTTCTTCTCTGCTTTCTGAGTGTCTGTGTATTCGTACGCTCTGTGAAGACTCCAGTTCTCAGGAACGGGTAGACGCATCAAGTTGAAATTTATGTCATATATTAAGGCCTATGATAGCTTAACGGAGTAAGAAGTATAAGTTACTGAGTCAATGTAACCGAAAGAAACGGACAATTATGTAGTAGTTTTGGTACTCTGGAACTAACTCATCAAAACACAAAAGATATACGATATGTAACAGCTAGTGGGGGTTCATTTACACCAGTGGCGAAAGTTGTAAACTTGTTCCGGAGCGGGACTCGAATCCGGGTCTCCTCCTTGCAGACACAGTGGTCATCATAACTCCTCAGACTACCCTAACCCGGCTGGTTGCAAACAAATTGTCAACTTTTGCCAGTGATGTAAATCAATAACCAATAGCAGCTACATTTCGCAATTTTTGTGTGTCTTGATTGATAATTGCTGTAGGATCAATATGGTGTCTGTTCTTTTATCGGAAATGGAGGAAAAAAGTCCTATGAACATTCATCAGGAAATGCTTCGTTTCCATGATGGATGGCGCTGAACAATGAGAGTTCCTCTGACCACGTGCCGTGCATTCCTTGCGTGCTGCAGGCTCTGACGCAGCGTACTATAAGTAGCGGAATGGTCTGGTACTCATGTTGGGAACAAGCCGTGATGGTGTTTGTCTACGGCCAGCCAGATGGAAACAGACAATAGTCAGCTTCGCTGTAACAAAACAATTACCCTCATAGACACCAGCCACATGACACAACATTTCAAGCCCTTTTTAGGCATTTGTGTGATCATGGGTCCTTTCAGAAGGAAGACCGTGTAGGAAGGTGGTGGACTCTGCGTACGCCAGATTTTAAGGACTGAGTTCTACAGAATATTGAGACGAACGCTATTACAAGCTCCAGGCAAGTGGTCCAACAACATGGTGTAAGGCAGAGTACAATTATGTGTACCCTACAGGACAACCGATACTGTCTTTATCGCCTGCAACACATAAGGAAGACACGACACGTCGTCAGAGGAACTGTTATTCGTCAGCGCCATTTACTGTGGCAACTGTTTCCGGACACATGTTCATAGGACCTTTCTCCTTCCATTTCCAGTCAGGAATCCGTCCCTGCAGTCTGTCCATTTTATTAATATTTAATCTGTAGTACTCATCAAAACCGAAAGGGTACTTGTTGACCTAGAATCACGACGTTTGGCCAGAAGCAATGTTTCACAGTACAGATAAAGGAAAAAAAATCTGACCGTTGTTAATTTGTAATATATCACACGAATAACAATTTTTTTGTCATTTGTTTTCCGACCATCTGTTAATATCCTTATTTCTCAGGTAAGGGTAAACATATCACATTATTTGTAACACATACAGTTCTACAGTTCCTTGGCGAAATTTAAAATTTATACATTCTTGAAAATCTTGGAATTTCCAGGAACGATATTATCAGTGTCAATAACAAGCAAAATTTTAAGAGATTCTTGTTTGATGGATGCACGAACTGTCTAGATACATAAATAAGTTTGACAGAAACTTCAGAGCGGGAGTACTACTAGCATCTGTTCAGTTTTATATTTTACATATTGTCACTCCCCTGACTAGATTGATATGACCCACCACGACCTCCACATCTCTGGTAAGCTCTTCAGCTGATAGTATCCCGGGTTATTAGATGAATGTATTCCAGTCTCTGTCTTCACCTCCATATCATGTTACCTACGCTTCCCTGTAGTACTATCAAACTAACTACTGTTAGTACTGTTTTAATACATGTCCTATCATGTTGTCCCTTCTGGAATTCTTTGTTTGCCATGCACTTCATTTTTCATCAAGTCTGTGCTTTTCTTGATGTATCATCTTATCGGTAATCCTTCTTCAACGTGATATCTTAAATGCTACGAATGTCTCCTTTTTCCCGCTAGCCCATGATTCACTCGCATTTGGCGCTGTGACCCAGACGCACAGACTCAAAAAAGTCTCAAATTAAGGACTACTTCAGGCACTGGTAGAATCCTAATAGTAAGGAATATCCTCCTCCCTCTGGTATTATGCTTCGTGTTCCTTGAGTCATCCTTAATATGTCACATTACTTCCAAGCTAGCAAAATTTCTTCAATTTTTCCAGTACGATGTCTCCAAGTTTGATATCAGCTTGATCGCTGATATCGTTTCTGATACTCTTCGCTACTGTTGTCTTTTTTTGGTTTATTCTCTGTATTCTGTTCTCAGTACTCTGTCTATTTCATTCAGCAGGAGTTATGATTATCCGTCATTTTGCATGTAAAAAAGATAATCAACGTTATGGATCTGTTTTGGTCCTGGACCATATCCGAGATTTTAAGATTTTATTTCGTTGGGGTGGACCACCACAGTGTTTTGAGAATGGAAATATAACCTAAGAAGCCTGTATTCTTTTTATTATCTGTGCCATCGGCAGTACTGTGGTTTCTAATTTTACAACTGTTATGACACGTGATGTACGAGTTTCAATCCACTACTTTTCGTAAGATAACGCACATGACAGTAGCGAACATAATGTACCCCTGAATACGGTGCCAGCAGTTTACTTAATACTATCGACCATCCACAGATGGGTTCCTGAACATCTTTACTGTATTATGACAACTGTGACTATACTATGAGATGACATCGTTCTGTTTGTGTTGGCTAACAGATGTAGCCATGGACAATACCACACTGTTTTTCTGACACATACGCACAGAAGTTATGCTTATTCCTGCCCTTATGTACCAGAGATGTATTACAGCGTAAAATGAAGCCGGATGCTTAAGGTACGTAAGTAACCTGGGTTATGAAGTGTACGTGAAAGGTTCTGGACAATTGACGTAAAGAGCACTGTGGCCATTTTTGAACGTATTACACATAATTCAAAATGATACATAGTTGGAATTGGCCAATCGCACAGATAATAAAAAGAACGCAGCCTACATTGTCCATGTTTTCATTCTCATTTCTATTATGCTCATTTCACGGTGGAGACGTATTCGTACTACAGTTAAATGCGACTCTGGTTTATAATAGATTTAAGCACTATGTGGTACCAATCAGATATTTTTTATATCACAACATGTTTTCAAAAACAACTCGATCAGTCACAACTGGGGCAAGATTTAACTTTTGCATTCGCAAAAATTCTATTTTGTGTACTACAGTTGTTTGAATAATGCCCGCTTTGGAACTGTATATTATAATTACATGATCACCCCCCGTTAACCTTCCTCTACCATTTTGTCAACTGTGTGACAGTCTAGAGAAGGAGGTACAGTGCAGTCTTCCTATGTGAAACAGCTTTGGAAAAAGACCTTTAGTATTTCAGCCTTTAGTCTGTCATCCTCTGTTTCAGTACCATTTTGGTCACAGAGTGTCTGGAGCCAACTCCCAACCGCCACCCACTTCACCCACGTCTGGTAGATGTCACTTTAAAACTTACTTGCTAAATTACTACTTTTGATGAATAACTAAACATTTTTATGTGGAACTGGTTTGTAGAGAGATAGCACATAGAAAAGTTTATAAGAACGCACTACGACTTAAAGAGTGTAGAGACGTAATGGGAATTCGCAATTTTATGATATATGCCGCGCGCCGCTATCATGTGATCTTGTTCAGAGCGCGCACTGTAATCGATTATAGTACGCTGTCCTGGTGCGGGTGGCGCTCCTGTGGCGATTTGCTATGGCGTCGTTGGCGTGTGTTTGTGGTAGCCGGCGGAAAGCGAGAGGGTAGTTTGCTCGGCCCGACCTGCTAGTGACTAGCGCTAAGGTTGTTGTACCTCGCAATATGAGCAGAGTGGTCTGGGGCGGTGGCGACACGCCGCTGTGCTGGCCATGCGGTGGTGATTGATTGGAGTCCGCATACTTGTTCTTCCTGCCTGTCTGATGTGGTGGTCCGGTGGGGTCCTGCTATACTCTGGCCCGGATACACCTAGTTGCTGAATTTTGGAGTCGTCTGCCAGGTTAAGGTGTGGGCTCGGTTGGCTCTTCAGATTTTCCTCTGGAAGCTCCTGCAGCGGTTTCTGAACTTTTCTGATGTGGGACGGTGATGGTGGAATTTTTTGCTGTGTGTGTGGCTCCTTTCGATATTTGTTGGTACTAATTTATTTTCTCAGCTGGAGTCTTGCCCGGATTTGCGTTCACGTATGGTACATTTGTCATTCGATGTGTTAGGTAAAGTCTGCCTAAGAAGGACGGTTTTGTACAGTATATACATAGTGAATTACTGCTGCTTGGTATATGTGGTCTTGTGGGACCTGAACATCACGACCTCGTCAAAAAAAGGTTCAAATGGCTCTGAGCACTATGCGACGTAACTTCCGAGGTCATCAGTCGCCTAGAACTTAGAACTAATTAACCCTAACTAACCTAAGGACATCACACACATGCATGCCCGAGGCAGGATTCGAACATGCGACCGTAGCGGTCGCTTGGTCCCAGACTGTAGCGCCTAGAACCGCATGGCCACTCCGGCCGGCACGACCTCGTCAATTTGGTTGTGTAACAGCATTTAGTGGTATGTTCTGTATTTTTTTTTTACTGTGCTATTATTAACTTGGTGGAATAGTCGCGTTTGGTGTCGTTAAGGCACTTCTAAGATGTGGTTTGACTATTGTTTCGTTTTAAGAAGCGAGAGTTGTTTGAGATTTGTGTGTTAGCTTCCGGCACTTATTAAGAGCGCCCGAGTTAACGGCGCCGTGGTTATCATGTGCTGTCGGGATGTTATACTCTATTTTTAAATTTAATCTTGTGTTGATATTATCTGTGTTACAGAACATAACGAAGGTGCGTAAGGACGGACAGTTTTGGGAGGCATGCCGGGGAGCTATCTGCGGTTTATTTCGGGGACCGTTTGTACTCGGAAGGCTCCGAAGTGTTAAGAGCTCGCTCGTCTGTGATTGCGTTGGGAGTTGCCCTCGCCCATTGGTAGTATCAAATTATTACTTTGTTATTATATTTATTGGTTGTTTGTTCCGCTTCTTTCATTTTATGGAGCCAAGCGCCATTATCTTTCTCAAAGTTTTTTATATAAATCATTTTAAATTGTAATGCCAAGTTGACTTATTATTGGATTTTGTCTTTTGGATAAACTCTAAAAACACTATTGTAAAAGGTTATTGATTTTATGGTGGCAAGCCGCCGTTATTGTTTTTTAAAGCTCACTCTTTAACCATTTTTTATGTGTTGCAAGTTATATGATTTTAATGTTATTTAAAAGAGTATAGTATTGGCAATGTAATGAATTGTGTACAGAGTCTTCTATTTGGATAATATTGGGTGGAACTCCTTGGATAGTTGTCCTATAAGAATACACATTTCAGACTCATTACTATGGAAAGGAATTTACTGCTGCCGCAAACTGTGGGCGTCTGTTGCATGGTATACGTTCGACAGACGGTAGAAACGTTATACATCTACTACGACTTCATGGCGAGTTTCGCGATTTTCTGACGAATCAGTAGTAATACTGAGCAGCAATTCACGTTAAGCTCTAGGTGGCCTAGTGGAACATAAGGTTTCCTACGTTCTTGTTGTGTGAAGCGGGCACTTGAGGAATCAACTGACGGAGGGCTGGCGTTGCCTCGACACTCGTGTTTCCCCGGAACTGAGCCGGGCCCGACCGCCCACTCAATACGAGCGGTCCTGCCCGCCGAGGGTGGCGGCGCCCTCTTTCCCCGAAACGCGCACCGTGGGCCGCGCTGGAATAACATTGTATCCCTGGGCGTCTATCTCCCGAGTGCTTCGGATCTTCCGCACTGCGGAGACGGGCAGCAGGAGAAAGCCCCCACGTGTCCTTCCTCTCTACGCGGAAAGTGGATTTTTCTCCCTATTGTATCTGAATTTCAATGCCTCACAATGTAAGGTTTTGTATTCACGGATTCCTCAAAATCTCGCCCTTCGCCAGAGAGCTGTTTAACATACAGCGCTGGCCTGCTTTTCCGTGCCGTTAGCGTCGGACGGCCACTCTTAGATATTCCGCGGAGAAGCTTAGACGACGTCACGGGGCAGTGCTACGTGCAGCTTACGTAAAGCTGCTATAAATTCTTTTACATCTTTCAACATTCGCTGGTGCCTAGGATTACTGCCCTCCATCCAAGTAATTCAGACGCATATCAGTGACATAAATTCTCATAGAAATTGTATAAGTACCCATAAGAAAAGTGGGGCCATTTATCTTATCAGCCTGTGAGCCTTCCATACAAAAACACTTGTCGTGTGCTTAGGCCTAATAAATTTCTGCCGTCTAGGAATAATCAGCAGGAATTGGCCGACTACAATCTAGCCAGATGACAGACTCGTTAAAAATATCGTTTCAACCTTGATCACAAAGCAGGAAGAAGCCATCAATAACTCGGATGCGTTTTACAACTGAAATACCTTTGCTAGGTGACGCCCCGCAGTTTGTAGACACTAATGGCAAAACATATCTCGCCATCATCAGCTTTTATGGGATGTCTTTGTTATTCGGACAAATTTCGATGATCTGAAATTCAAATGGTTCAAATGACTCTGAGCACTATGGGACTTAACATCTGTGGTCATCAGTCCCCTAGAACTTAGAACTACTTAAACCTAACTAACCTAAGGACATCACACACATCCATGCCCGAGGCAGGATTCGAACCTGCGACCGTAGCAGTCTCGCGGTTCCGGACTGAGCGCCTAGAACCGCGAGACCACCGCGGCCGGCTCGATGATCTCAAATCATCTACAGTCGCAATTAATTCCTCTGCTATATTACCTGATTGGATGCACACACTGAGGTGGCAGAAGTCGTGAGACACCTTCTAATAGCTTGTCGGAGCCACTTTTTCTGGGCTTAGTGCAGCAGCTGGTTCAAATGGCTCTGAGCACTATGCGACTTAACTTCTTAGGTCATCAGTCGCCTAGAACTTAGAACTAATTAAACCTAACTAACCTATGGACATCACACACATCCATGCCCGAGGCAGTATTCGAACCTGTGACAGTAGCGGTCGCGCGGTTCCAGCCTGAAGCGCCTAGAACCGCTCGGCCAGACCGGCCGGCTGCAGCAGCTGGAAGTGGCGTGAACTCAACTAGTAGTTCAGACCCCTACAGATATACTGAGCCATGGTACTCTGTTGCCGTCCATAGTTGCAAAAGTATTCTCGGTGAAGCATTGTGTGCACGAACGGCCCTCTGAGTTATGTCCCATAAATGTTCGATTGGGTTCATCTCGAGCGCTCGGGTAGCCAAATCATTCACTCGAAATGTCCGCGATGTTCGTCAAACAAATCGAGAACAATTGTTGTCCGGTGACGTGATGCATTGTAGTCCATAAATATTCCAACGTCGTTTGGGAACATGAAGTCCACGCGTGGATGGAAATTTCCCCCATGTACCAGAACATATTTCCAGTCCATTACACCGTTAAGGAGCCACCACGAGCTTGCACAGTGCCTTGTTGATAGTTTGGAGCCATGGCTTAGTGGCGTCTGGGCCACACTCCAACCCTAACGTCAGCTCTTACCAACTGTCGGACTCCTCTGACCAGGTCATAGTTTTTCAGGTGTCTAGTGTCCAAACGCTACTGTCGCGAGCCCAGGAAAGGGCGATCTCGTGCAGCTAGGAAAGGGGCTGCCATCGGCTGCCTGCTGCCATAGCCCACTAAAGCCAAATTTCACCACCATGTCCTAACGCACACGTCCGTCGTACTTTCCACTTCGATTTCTGTGGTTATTTCACACAGTTTGGCTTCTATATTAGTACTGACAGCCCTACGCAAATCCAATGCTCTCGGTCGTTAAGTGAAGGTCGTCGGCCACTTTTTCGTACGTGGTAAGAGATAATGCCTGAAATATAGTACTTTCGGCACACTCTTGATACCGTGGCTCTCCGAACATTGAATTCCAAAATGATTTTCGAAATGGAATGTCCTATTCGTCTAGCTCCAACCTCCGTTCTGCGTTAAGTCATAATTCCCGTTGTGAAGCCATAATCACGCCGGACAGATTTTAACATGAATCATCTGAGTAAAAATGACAGCACTTCCATTTAATACCTTGTGTACGCGATACTTCCGCTATCTTTATATGTGCATATCGCTAGCCAACGACTTTTACATGTTAGTGTATACAATGTTCAACGTCACTGAACGTAACCGCAAAACTCATACAGCACGCCTGAACTACATCTACATCTACATGGCTAATCTGAATATCACACCTAGTCCCTGACATGGAGTTTGTCGATCACCTTCACACTAATTTTCTAGTATTTCACTTTCTAACAGCGCGTGGGGTAATGAACGCTAAGTCTTTCCGTGCGAGCTACGACTTTCCTTATACCGCAATGATGATCGTTTCTTCCTACGTAGACAGGCGTCAACCAAATATTTTCCCATTTGGGGAAATCACGAATCCAGCCGTGTAACAGAAACAGTAAGGTCATATCTAACTACACTTTATAAGACTCAGTGTCACCATTATTGGAACTTTGTTGCGCACCGAACATCATGATTTTTGTGCGTTATTAGAACATGTTGCGGTCACACGACTCAGAAAGGATTTCCTTATCAACTGCTATTAGTAGACAAGCTTTATTATTACTGAAATAATTCTATGTCACTTATGCAAAATATCTGTTATAATGAAGCGTCTGTACGATCTATGAGTGTATAATAAGAAACAGCAACCGCTATTCGGAAATAATGTGTCGTTCCATCATACGGAATGACCTGCTTAGGGCCGGCAGCTGTGGCCGAGTGGTCCTCGGCACCAGTCCGTAACTGCGCTACTGCTACGGTCGCAGGATTGAATCCTGCCTCGGGCATGGATGTGTGTGATGTCCTTAGGCTAGTTAGGTGTAAGTAGTTCTAAGTCTAGGGGACTGATGACCTCAGATGTTGAGTCTCATAAGGCTTGGAGCAATTTGAACATTTTTGATCCTGTTTAGGCAAACTTATCAAAATGTATTCGAATATTTAACACTCCTTAAGTCATTGTTCAACGTGTGGATCATAGTGCTTTGATCGGAGTTTCTGAAACAAAGGTTTTCACGAACTTTTGAAATGTATCATTAGCGCTATCACTGCCCATTAACGAATCTGGACGTAGTTATCATTCCCGAGAATTGTTTAAACTTCTTCATCAGCAAAATAGTTATATAACTTTAAGGAGAAGGGGCAGAAAGAAAAGGAAAGGTAAGGTAAGGCATTAATGATATCAGCTGCATTAGGACTATGTGCTGCATCAGCGGCGTGATGTGCCAGTCCGGGATTCGAACCTGAGATCTCCTGGTTACTAGGCAGTTGCGTTAATCACTCCCCCACGCGGACACGGTGTTGTATCGCAGCTGCGCGGATTATCCCGGCACTCCCCTCGGCCGATATACGAGTACAGTCCCATCTAGCGTCACCTATCTGCAGTCTCTGTAATGTCCTCCTCCTTAGCTACTTAGAGATTCCTGCAGGCGGTCGGAAGTCATTATGCGTACGGATTGAATGAGCTGGATCCATTGCAAATCTAGGAGAATCAATTATATGAATCCGTGTTGTCTGTTCTTTCGGACAAGCCCTTAAGAACAGACTCTACGCACTCATATAAGCAAAATGCACTGTGTTCTACTATGCGAGAATATCATTAATGTAAACTAACATCTGACTATGTATTCTGTATTGCAGCTACAAGTAATTAATGTCAGTTCTTAGCAATTTAGAACAAACTTCGTTGATAACACATAATTTCGGTAGCTTTGTTTGATCAATTCGAGGAAGGATTCGTATTCCATATTTGGCTGACTTTACAAACCATGTAAATCAATAAAATTTATTTTTAAAGTGGCAGTTTTTATTCAGCTTTATTGTCAAATGGATTTATTTTGTTAGGGTGATACCATTACCGTATACTTCCCAGAATCTTCTTTTTCTTATCCGTACTGAAATCATAAAGCAGTTTCGAGATGTAAAATAGACTCTTAAATAAACATTTTATCCGACATTTAGGCCTCATATTCTCAACATCTGTAGTAAATAAGATTTAGAGAGATGAGTTTATATGGATTAAACAATGTCTAATGTGTTATATTCCCTACGAACGGCAAAGTGCACTACTGGGATTTAGACAGAAACTACAGGAATCATACCAGATAACCGAAAGACCTAAGTCGAAACAAGGCCCCAGGAGTAGACATCATTCCACTGGAACTACCGATAGCCTTGGGAGAGCTAGCCGTGACAAAACTCCATCATCTAGTGAGCAAGATGTATGAGACAGGTGAAATACCCTCGGACTTCAAGAAGGATATAACAATTCCAATCCCAATGAAGGGAACTGTTGACAGGTGTGAAAATGACCGAAATATCAGTTAAATAAGTCACGGCTGCAAAGTACTAACGCGACTACTTGACAGACGATTGTAAATACTGGTAGAAGCCGACCTCTGGGAGGATCAGTTTGGATTCTGTAGAAATGTTGGAACACGCGAGGCAATACTGACCCTACGACTCATCTTAGAAGATAGATTAAGGAAGGCAAATCTACGTTTTTAGCATTTGTAGACATAGGGAAAGCTTTTGATATTATTGACTGGAATAATCTCTTTGAAATTCTGAGGGTGGCAGAGTCAAATATACGGAACGAAAGCTATTTACAATTTTTACAGAAACCAGATGGCACTTGTAAGAGTCGAGGGGGATGAAAGGGAAGCAGTGTTTGGGAACGAAACGACAAAGGGTTGTAGCTTATCCCCGATCTTATTCAATCTGTATATTAAGCGAGCAGTAAAGGAAACAAAAGAAAAATTTGGATTAGGAATTAAAATTCATGGTGAAGAAATAAAAACATTGATGTTTGCCGATGATATTGTAATTCTGTCAGAGACAGCAAAGAACCTGTAAGAGCAGTTGAAGATGAACATCAACCAAAGCAAAACGAGGATAATGTAATGTAGCCGAATTAATTCAGGTGATGCTGAAGGAATTAGATTAGGAAATGACACACTTACACTAGTAGACGAGTTTTTGCTATTTGGGCAGCAAAATAACTAATGATGGTCGAAGTAAAGAGGATATAAAATGAAGACTGGCAATGGCAGGGAAAGCGTTTCTGATAAAGACACATTTATTAACATCAAGTATAGAATTAAGTGTCAGGAAGTTTTTCTGAAAGTATTTGTGTAAAGTGTAGCCATATATGGAAGAGAAACATGCACGATAAATAGTTTATGTAAGATGGGAATAGATGCTTTCTAAATGTGGTGTTACGGAAGAGTGCCGAAGATAGGTGAGTAGAGCACGTAACTAATGAGGAGATACTGAATACAATTGGGAAGAAGAGGAATTTGTGGCACTACTTGACTAGGTGAAGGGATCAGTTGGTAGGACACGTTCTGATGCATCAAGAGATCACCAGTTTAGTATTGGAGAGAAGCGTGGAGGGTAAAAATCATTTAGGGAGACCTAGGAATTAATATACTAAGCAGATTCAGAAGGATGGGTTTGCAGTAGTTACTCGTAGATGAAGAGGCTAGCACAGGATAGAGTAGCGTGGAGAGCTGCATCAAACTGACTGAAGACCATAACAACAAAAACGACCGAATTTTACTTTTTATGGGTCACAGTATAGTTGTGGGTAATCTGTCAATATACACTGAGGTGACAAGTCATGGGATAGTAATATCTTGTCGGATCTCCTTTTGCCCAGCGTAGTTGAGCAAGTCGACGTGGCATGGACTCAACAATTCGTCGGAAGCCACTGCTGAAATACTGATACATCTGCCTATAGAGCCGTCCATAATTGCAAGTGCAGCATTACATCCGATAAATTTTCGATGGTACTCATGTCGGGCGATCTGAGTGACCTAATGATTTACTCGAACTGTCAAAAATGTTCTTCTAAGCAGCTGCAAACAATTACGGCTAGGCGACATGTGGTATTGCCACCCATGAAAATTCCATTGTTGTGTGGGAACTTGCAGTCCATGAATGGCTGCAAATGGTCAACATAACCGTTTCCAGCCCATGATTGATTTAGTTGGACCAGAGGACCCAGACCATTCATCGTAAATATAAGCCACGCCATTGCAGAGCCATCGCCAGCTTGTACAGTGCCTTGCTGACACGGTTTCGCGGGATCTGCGAGAGCTGGCCATGATGGCCGAAAGGTTCAAGGCGCTTTAGTCCTGAACGGCGCGACTGCTACGGTCACAGGTTCCAATCCTGCCTCGGACCTGGATGTGTGTTATGTCCTTAGGTTAGTTGGGTTCTAGGGGACTGATGACATCATATGTTAAGTCCCATAGTGCTCATAGCCATTTGAACCATTTAGGATCTGCGGCACACTCGCACCCTACCATCAGCTCTTACCAACCGAAATCGGAACTCGTCCGACTAGGCTATGGTTTTGTAGTCGAGTCCAATATGTACGGTCACGAGTGCACGAAGCTGCTGCGAGGGATGTCGTCCTGTTAGCAATGGCACTCGTGTCATTCGTCTGTTGCCATAGGTTATGAACTCCACATTTCGCCTCACTGTCCTAACGGATACGTTCGTCGTACATCCCACATTTCACGCAGCGTTGCTTATCTGTTATCACTGACTACACAGACGTTGCTGATCTGGGTCGTTATGGCCATTGGCCACAGCATAGTTTATGGTGAGACGAAATTCCTGATATTTGGTACTCTCTGCACACTCTTGACACTATGGATCTCGGAATATTGAATTCTGTAACGATTTTCGGAATGGAATGTCCCATCCATCTAGCTCAACCATTATTCCGCATTCAGCATCTGTTAACTGACGTCGTGCGGCCTTATTCACTTAACTTTCTCACGTGAATCATCTGAGTACAAATTATACTACCGCCAATGCACTGCCCTTTTACGTCTTGCGTATGCAGTACACATGTGGTAAGCATATATGCATATTGCTATCCCTTGACTTGTTGCCTCATTGTAAATGGTACGAAATTTCGTGCACGGTACTGCTATCTCAATGAGCAACAATAAACTTAACCTGGATGCGTACTGAGTTGGACTGAGCTTGGATGACAGATACAGATATGTCTTTCTATACTACTCGAGCTCTCCCCCAGAGTTCATCAGTCATAGTGGCTGGTGAGTAATGGTTTTCCAGTAAGTAACACACGATCAAATATTTCCCATGTATGAGAGATACAGAGGATATTCGGGCCAGAGCAGCAGTCAAACTCGCATTTTTCCAAACTACGTCAGGAGAGCACTGACAACAGGCGATTTCCCGTTACAATGATGAAAGATTTCATCTCGGAGGGCGTAGCGACTAGAACACATTTCGAAAATGTTACGTTTGCAATAAATATTATCTGGAGATGATTGCGATTTGTCATATACATGACAGAATAGTAATGGGTCCGAAATTAGAAACTTTTAGTAAAAAAATCATTCACATTGCCACAGGCAATATACAGCTAACTTAGAGACAGCGGCTGCAGTAGGAAAAGTACTGGAATGTCACAAGTAGGTCAGGTCTTCCGCCACATTTCGAAACTGTCCGCTGAGTGAGAAATATGAATTCATCAGAGAAGAGTGCGTGCGACAGGAAACCAATAAAAGAGATACAAGCATATTCATTAGCAGTCATGGTGCTAGAAACTATCTCTTCCACAATACACGTATTGAGGACCTCATACAGCAGTTAACAACCTGTTAAGTGAATATAGCAGAATAAGGAGGACACATGCAGTCATTACGAACCAGGCCTCACGTAATAGCCTCATGCTAGTTATCTTTAAATATTCCAGTTTTCCAGCACTTGTCATTTAATCATTGGTAACTGTGGCATTCATGGCAACAGCATTCGATCTCGTGATTGGGATACTGTAGTGAATGTAAGTCCTAAGTCTCCCCATCACGGTCTAGAACTAGCCAAAAATATCCTCGAGATGACGGTCTCCCCATGATGAACTTCACACTACTCGCCACCTGTCATCTACTGATGGAGATACGGACTGTCTTCCGACAGTATCACATCACAGAGTTCTGCCAGAACAGTCAGTAATAGGTTGCTTTGGGTACATATTTATCTATAACACCCAGGCACTTTTAGATGCTGAAGCCTGTCAGGCTCGTAAGGATGAGATCAGCCGATCGCATGACTGCTAACACCAGGTACATCGCTGATGGGTCATCAAGGTTCATTTCAAAATTTAGAGTGAGACCGAGGGCACTCCAACAGTCAGCACGGAACTAAATTTTCAAGCTGAGTACGGCCACCTTCTGCGGCACCAAAATCGGTAGCATCATCACCTGGCATGACTAAACACCGTCAGCTACAATCGAAAACGCTGCGGAATGAAAAAAAAGTCTCGGCTGTTGCCAGAGAGCACTGAAACGTAAACATATTGAGTTAATACTTGAAGTATAATAATGTTTTACTAGCGTAAAAGACGCTTCTCAAGTTCCCAACAGACACTCATACCGTACACAAGGGTGTGTACACTCTAGCCCCTTGCAGTAACCAGTGGCACTCTATACTGTCACTCCCATGCGGGAATCAAATGACAATGACCACAGTAGTCTGGCTACGTTCTTCGTTCTTGGAGCCTTCACACGTGGATATATTCATCATATTTGTGCCCACAAAGATTTGAGCTCTGAATAGACGTCCTCGTGCCACTCCTGTGTCCACTGTTGTTTGGCACACTAGTGTCGGCCGGGCTTCTTCTGCTGCCTTGTAGAAGGAAGCCACAACAATGGTCGCCATGGTGACTGACTGTGGCGTACCAGACGTAGTCGTACTGTCTACTTCTCTGTTCTATTTATTACATTACAAACCAACCTCTTTTCTGACTCAAGGTATGTGACGTAGTCTGCCAGACGAAAGAACAGAGTCGCGGGTTCGCTGGAGAATTAGGCCCATTGAGTAGATGAGATCCTGCGTGGGGGGAAGTATGATCCGCCTGAACCTATTGGTCCCGTATTCACGAAAAAGTCGTGGATCCAGTCCAACGTGAGCAACAAACCACAATATCTAATGGCCACAATCCAGCCAGTTTCGAATCCGAGGAGTCATGGTAGCCATTTCTCTGTTCAACACGATACATAACACGATGTACTCATAATTAACTCTACAATGCGGGGTCTGAATCACAAACCCTTTGATTGTCTTTATTTATACACATATTAGCTGAGTACACCATGTTGTTAGGGTAAGTATTTATTCCAGTCTTCTGTTAGTACATTTCTTCACCCTCCGCCCTACATTTATTCCACCTTCTCTCCTCTCCCCCCCCCCCCCCCTGCTCTCATTCTGTTGATTTTCTCATAACCTCCAGCTATCTATCCGCTCACCTCTAATCTGCCACCTCCTCCCCCTGTATTTGAACATCTCCTACCCTCTGCCTATTTCCTGCTCCCCCTTTTCCTCTGTTCACCTTCAGCCTCCACCTCCCTCTTTCCATTATTCCCAACCCTCTCTCTATCTCCAACCCTCGCTCCCTGTCTATCTCCTCCTTCCCCATTCCCTGTCTATCTCTTCCTGTCCCTCCCCATATCTCCTAGTATGTATGTCTGTCCATCTCCTAACACCACAGAGTCTCCCCCACATCCTCTCTTTGTCCACCCCCCTTCACTATCCATGAATTCCTGCCTCCCTCCCTCCCTACCCCTCCCTCCCACCCTCCCTCCTTCCCTCCCTCCCTCCCTCTCTCTCTCTCTCTCTCTCTCTCTCTCTCTCTCTCTCTCTCTCTCTCTCTCTCTCTCTCTCTCTCTCTCTGTCGTCTGCTCCTTCACCCTCAACCTTGGCTCCCTGTACCCCTCCTACCCTCTCTCTTGTCCATCTCCTCCTTACACTCTCTCTGTCCATCTCCTCCACTCACTCTCATGTCCAACTTCTCCTTCCCATCTGCATCTCCTCCAGGCCCTTCCCTCTCATTATCACCTCCTCCTGTCATCTCTATCTCCTCTGTTTCCCTTGGTCAGTGTATCTCCTCCACCCTCTCTATCTGACCACTTCCTCCTCCCCACTCCTCTATCTCCCTGTGTGTACTTCTCTTCGTCTTTCATCTCTGTCCCTTCCCCCTTTCCTTTCCCTGCCCATCTCTTCCCTCACCTCTCTGCGTCCTTCTCCATCCCCTCTCTGTCAATCTCCTAATGGTCCCTCATCTATTCCAGTTACTATTGCCATTCGAATAAGAAGCTGCTGTACCACCATAGGATATCTTTCCAGATACTAAGTATTACGCGTACCTAGTTTGGTTTAAATAATTCTGTGCGTTTAAGAGATTATTCTTTGGATGAAAATTCGCCTAGCAGTTTCGTTTCCACACAGTTGAATGTGATCTATTAGTCGTACGATACGGTTACCGTTATTATGTGATTGGTGTCTTCAAAATGTGTTGTGAATACACTTAGTAGTGAACGAATAGTAAATTAAAATGTCATGCAATATGCGGCAGTTGTACTGCATGAACTGCGAGAACTATAGTAAGCGATCTTTTCTTTTCTTTCCATCATTCTGTGGGGACTGTCAGTGATCATTCTGTGGGGGCTGTCACAGAGGAAAAGTTTCGCAAAGGTTCGAAATTGTGTGTAAAGTTTGTTACAAGTCACTAAGTGCTCTCATTCTCCAATACTATATGAATACAGTACTGCTGTTAGTGCATTGTGAGCTAAGCCGCTTTCTTAGTCTCACCCCCATCCCTTTTACAAGTAGGTACATCTTATTTCCACAGCGATTCTTTCCCCTACAGTAAGTGGTATGTGTACCAGGTCTGGTTGAAATCGGTTAGGTGGTTTAGGAACGTTTTTATAATATGTATGGATGACATTCTCCTATTAATATTACGCACTTTCGCCTGAATATCAATCATTTGGTCATCCAAACAATAGTATATTTCAAGCCAATTTAACGTTTGTTCATCGTGTTGCAGTTTTAATGACTACCTGTGTGGATATATCTTGTCCGAAGAGAGAGTCGTACATCATATGGTAAAATGTAACTTAACCGTTACATTTATTATGTGTTTGAGAGCACTCGTGTCATAAATGATTGAGTTCATTACACAACAGAAGTCATCCTCTCCACTAAGCAGCTAAAAATTTTTGTATTAATTTAGGATTATCTCCGAACAATAAATTTACAGGCAGTTAACAATTGGTGCTCAGTATTACAGCAGGTCTCAAAATACTTGACAGCTCAACATCGGCCAGCTAGGTGTCTCCTAATCTTGTTTTAAAGATAAGGTACTCTGTTTTTTGCTCGTTGAAAAATGAATTGTTCATCATAAACTGTTTAGAATATTTCTACCTGCTGGACATATTCGTAAACATGTCATGAAAAGATGACTGATGTTCCAAAGGGCAGAGTGTGTAATACAAAAAACAAAAATGGCAAATAAAAAGGAAAGACCGTAATGAATGTGTTGTGTCTAGCCAATATTCTCTGCGATATGTCCTTACAAGCTTGGAAATTAAGAAGGGCTAGAATATTCGAAAGATGATCTAACTGATTCCTGCTCCTGTACTATGTTCTGGAAAACTACTTCTTCGATTTGTTGAGAAAAATTTGGTTATCGACAACAACTTTCAGCGTTGGTAGTATAGCATGTTCTAATTGGAGTACAAAAAAATTATTATACTTTTACTGATAGCAGTTGGGAATTTCTCCCTTAAATCAAACTTAGTTCAAAAGTAGAGCTTTTGTCAGACTCATTGGGTGTCGTAAAATAGTGCCCTAAATACTGAAACGTGTTACTAAATCTAGGTATTCAGAATCTCCGCCTGCTATATGAGGAACCATTGACGGCCACAACGTAATTTTAAACCACGCTATGTCTTTTACATCCTACAGATCGTGCATTCTGTTGCTTGAGAAAAAAAATATTTGTCACAGAATTAATCGATAAAAAAACAAGGATACTCCAAAGAACGTCTTTTAGGTGCAAGGTTTTCTTCAGCTATCAAATCTGCAGCTTGTAGCTTCGTCTTACGCCATCAGAAATGTTTTAGAAAATATAACATTTCTCGCCAGAATCATTATTAATTTCATCTACTTACCACTTGTTATTTGTATCTATTTACCACGATAACTATAGCATTTATGGTTCTGATAATCAAAGTATTCTCTTTAAAACCACACCTCGTAATCGAGAAAGTAAACGTCTCGTAATGTACGACATGGGAATTGGAGTCAAGTACAGTAGTACTTTCGTTTCCAGTATTTCTGTTAAAGTAATCAAGGTCTGCTGGCAATTATCACAGCAATTCCCACTAGTAAGCAGTCATACAATAAGTTCTAGTTACTTTCGTAACCACATTTCTTTAAGTAGTTTAATGTTAAAAACTGGAGGCGAAGAATTTCGAGCTCCTTATCCCCGCGAAAACAACGTACGTCGAGCTATTCGTTTCTTTCGTACGAGTCTAGTTTGGAAGGCTCGAGTGACACAGTTTGAGTAGAGCTGCTGCACATTCATAGTTTTGTGCCATCTTCGTAATCAGTTATCTTAATTAAGTGTCTCTGAGAGCAATGCAGATGGATTGTAAACAGGAAGTATATGTTGATATATGACTGTAAGTTTTATAAGGATTTTTTGGATTATCATTGTTACTTACTGGAACTGTGTTACGTACAGCATTGTAGTCGGATGCTGCTTATACCATTTAATATCCGTTTGTCGCCTTGTCTGGTATGCCGTGTGCCTGTTAAAGGCGTCTGAACATTCCTGACTGAAATTTTGTATGTAATTTAATAGCGTTGAGAGTCTTAGGCCACTTACTAGACAATTTCTTACAGCCACTCGTATCGTTTCACAGCATAGTGATTTCGGGCTACTAAGCAATTCTCTACTGACGGGTCACTATGAAGTGGTTAAGCGCATGTTGTTCCCTGTATTAACCATTTTTTTAAATATTACACGACTGAGGACGCAACTAATCGTAAAATTATAGACTAGAACTCTGTTTACAGTGCCTGTTCAATATCGTGCTGCAACAACTACGGGGTGTTCAAAAAGTCTCTCCGCAGTGCAGTATGATTGTTAGCCGCGCGTGTCGTATGCCGCAGTGAATATACTGTAATGAAACTCAGTAAAAACAAAATATTAATTTATTGAATTTTCATTTTACTTACAAATTTTCACATTAAATGTTGAAAGTGTCCCCCCTGTTGTTGAATACACAATTCAATTCGTCTAATCATGTTTCCAAACACAAGCTGTAACATTCTTCTGTAACAGAAGCAGTGAAAGTGGATATTGCAGTTTTCATGTCATCGATGGATTTTGGACGGTTTTTACAGGCAGTTGCTTTCGCTGCAAATGGCTCAAATGGTTCAAATGGCTCTCAGCACTATGGGACTTAACATCTGAGGTCATAGGTCCCCTAGAACTTAGAACTACTTAAACCGAACTAACCTAAGGACATCACACACATCCATGCCAGAGGCAGGATTCGAACCTGCGACCGTAGCGGTCACGCGGTTCCAGACTGAAGCGCCTAGAACCGCTCGGTCACACCGGCTGGCCTTTCGCTGCACACGAGAAGAAAAAGATAGATGATGTTAGGTCAGGCGACGGTGGAAGCCAACGTCCCTGTGAAATTATGCGATCACCAAAAATGTCAGCAAGCAGTGACATTGAAACGCGAGCTGTATGCGCTGTTGCACCATCTTGTTGAAAATAACCTTTCAGTATTTCACTTAACACATGATCTCCTATGCATGGGTACAGAATATCACTGCAGTAGCGTTGTGCGTTTATTGTCTCGTGGAAAAATATGGGACCCGCAATCCGAAGTCTAGAAATTGAAATCCAAACTCCTACTTTCACAGAATGAAGTGGTTCCTTATGAATACACAATGGATTTTCAGTACTCCTCGTACTCCTGAATTTTGCGAGTTCATGTACCCGGATAAATGAAACCACGCCTCATCACTGAAAAACGTTCAATTAACAACATCCCTTCCGTTTTGTTGAACGTCTCTTGCCGTGATCAGTATTTTTCAGTTTTTGCACGACTGTCTCTTTGTATGGGAAAAGTTCTAATTTTTTCCTTACAGCTGTGTGGACCGTTCCGACACTAACATCGATTTCCTGGGCGAGTTTTCTTACTGAGTTGTTCGGACTCCATGGACATTTTTCGGAAATATCGAGTAGTTTGTCCTCATACAAAACGCTAGGACGACCACTTCTCGGTGTATTTGTCACTTAACCTTTACTTCGAAATTTGTTAATCAAATCTCACACAGTATCGCCATGTGGGAGTGTTGTCTCCGGGAAAACGGAATTAAATGTTTGACGAACTGAAACTGCGTATTTACCGACAGCTTTGAACACTTGTTCGACTAAAAACACACGCTCTCCAATGGCTAGCATTTTAACAGTGACAAAAACGAAACACACGAACAAAGGAACTAAACTTAAACATACACGTCAACACGAAACGACACACACCAACGATACTACTGACGCTGGCTGAAATAAACGGAACAGTGGAATGTGGGGAGAGTCCACTTGAAGGGAAATAGCCCCGGCAGGCAAACAATCATATTGCACGCGCAGCTAACAATCATACGGCACTGCGGAGAGATTTTTGGAACACCCCGTATTAACGGTTTATTGTGTAATGTGACCATATCCTCCAACTTATCTTAAAGTGTGTCTGAATTTTTCCGTGAACTCAGTGCTCCTTTCATGTAACAACTTGATTATAAAAGAACACTAAAGGAAATGAGTCGTTCAGAAGAGCAGAATGCGCGTCTGACAGTCACATGAAATGCACCTGTTCCGTTACTGTCTACCCCAGTGCACTCTTCTCGTTATCAAAATGTGGAAAGCAGCTAGAAACATCGGACTGCAGTGAAGGCACATCCACGGAAATCGGCCTGTAGCAGTAAGAGGACGTAGTTGGGTATGATCGTCGTCGGAGCGCGAGTAAGGATTTAATAAAATTAGTATTGGGAATAGACGTCGAAGGTGCAACAATACCACAAGCATTACAAGTAAATCAATGAAGTGCCTTATATGACTGACTAACGTTGAGCAGTCCGTATTGGTTTTGTAGAGTTGGTGAGAATAATAAAAGTGAGCAATAATATTAAAATTGAGTAAAACAGTTTCAATCGCAACAGATGTTTACTGCAGTTGGCAACCGGTTTCAATCTACAATTTAGACCATAGGCAGCCCGTAAGCATCACGATGGTGACTGGTCGTAGTGGACGCAGAAAGATCCGTATGAACACTGACGTCACCTGCTCAGCTGTTATGGTGCTCACGGCCTGGAGATGGTCTATATTACAGACCGAAATTGGCTGTCAACTATAGTAAACATCTGTTGCGACTTAGTCTGTTTTACCAAATTTTTATATTTTACACTGATAGCTGTTAAACCTCCAGTCAGTGAATGCTTTTCTAAAATTTTCAACAATCGTAATGTATAACTGAAAAAAATCCACCCAACTGTGAATTGCTGCTTCTTCAATCATCATGTCACAAAATTTATTTTAACGAAAATTTATACTGATTTCGCCCTAAAAGGAGAGAGTAAATGTATTTTCAGATTACATTTTATTTTCTTATATTCAGAATTTACATTTTATATCGTGTCTTCAGGTATCAGTAGCATTCAGTAATGTGAGGAGGCACTGCAGAACGCATAGCCGGGAATAAGATTTCAATTCCCACACTGGCTGAAGTAGACATTGGACCATTTGGTATTGCCAGTGAACGGTTGTGTGAGATTCTGAGAATTGCTGTGAGGAAGGCAGTTACGGCAGCGCACGATACGTAGGGAAATCAGAGCCATTCTGACACGGAGCAAGTAATTCTTTATAATAAATATTTACTAATAGGAGTCCACTTTTTCCACTAGAGATACAATAAGAAGCATACTGGTCATAAGCAATTTCTCACAACAAAATTACCACGCGAGAAAGCAGTCATTTCAATAAACAGATGATTAATGTTTATGATAACGAAGTTATTTGAACAGCTACGATGTTTCGCGAATGTTAGTAAAAGATCTAGACTGACCGCCACACTAACCATTCAACGACAGGATGCCTTTAGATCTAATTCTGTCGTAAGAACTATATTCTCAAGAAACTGTTAGAATTAAGTTGTTAGGATATACGTTGTTTCATTATTACGTGATTACGGTGTTTTAGTAAATAAGCACGTAATGAGGAATCTAAGAACTCTATTTCAACTAATATACACGGTGACAATTATTGAACTGTACGAAAAAAAGAAACCTAAATTAGTTACAAACCACTGCGTGCACACACTTAATTCAACATGTAAACGTCACTACAGTTTTTCGGATTTAGATTATGACATCTTCGATACGCCTGCCACCATTGGCGGTGATACGGGCATACGAACAGGGGAATTCTGCATGACCCGCTGAAGAATTGGAATATCGACGTCGTCGATGACGTTTTAAATGGCTGTTTTCATGTCAGCAATGGTTTTGTGGATATTGCAGTACACCATGTCTGCAATATAGCCGAGCAAAAGGAATTGACATGGTTCACATCTGGAGAATATGCCGGCCAATCGAGGCCCAAGCCAGTGGCCTCAGGGTACTCCGAGCCAGAATGCGGTCACCCAAAGAGCTCCTACAGGACATCAAACACTCCTTCGATGGGGTCAAGAACCGTCTTTCATGAACCACATCTTGTCGAAATCAGGGTCACTTTGGATAATGGGGATGAAATCATCTTCCAAAACCTTCACGTAACGTTCGGTAGTCACCATGCCATCAAGGAATATCGCACCGATTATTCGTTGACTGGACATTACAATCGCCACAGACACCCGCTGAGGGTGGACAGACTTCTCGATCGAGAAATGTGGATTCTCAGTCCCCCAAATGCGCCAGTTTTGCTTATTGGCGAACCCATCCGAGAGAAAGTGGGCTTCGTCGCTAAACCAAATTATACACGCGCGTAGTAATTCCCATCATGCGCTGCGTCCAACCGAACAGTTTGAACGTCCAACGCAAACCGTTCAAAAGTTATGATGATCTGATTTCGTACAGTTCAATAATTGTCATCCTGTACCTTCCCGCTTTCACCAATTTGAAATTACAGTATATAGAATAGCATTCTCCAGTGAAACCGACGGCGCTGCTATTGCTTCTGCGAGGAACATCAGTTAGGATGAAACTTCCTGGCAGATTAAAACTGTGAGAGCCGAAATACTGGCAGAATTAAAGCTGTGAGGACGGCGCGAGTCGTGCTTGGGTGGCTCAGTCAATAGAGCACTTGGCCGCAAAAGCCAAATGTCCCGATTTCGAATCTCGGCCCGGCACACAGTTTTAAACTGTCAGAACGTTTCATATCAAGGCACACTCCGCTGCAGAGTGAAAATTTTATTCTGCATTAATTAAGATGGCCCTCCGACAAAACAAGTCGGAAGAATTCCAATACGAGGACTCATTAAAATAATCTGAGTACGGGTTGACGTGCCGGCCGATGTGGCCGAGCTGTTCTAGGTGCTTCAGTCTGGAACGGCGCTGCTGCTACGGTCGCAGGTTCGAATCCTTCCTCTGGCATGGATATGTGTGATGTCCTTAGGTTACTTAGGTTTAAGTAGTTCTATGGCTAGGCGACTGATGACCTCAGAAGTTAAGTCCCATAGTCCTTGGAGCCATTTTTGAACGGATTGTCGTAATCTCTGTAAGTACGGGGTGGAAAAGCACTCTTATGACATGCTATAAAGATTACTAACTAATCTGAGACACCTGGAGGTTTAGTAAAAAACAAGGAGCATCTTACAAGTGTTGCTCTCAACCAGCGTTCGCTGCTATGGTGCAGGTAAAACAGAGCATATTATTAGCATGCTCTTAAATCCATAACTTGAAACATAGATCAAGACACTCTTCGCGATTAACTGCATGAGATACATAAATCAGAAATAGTTATTACATCTCGCAGATTCTTTCACTAACGTTTTCTTTTGTGGAAAATAAAACCTTCCTGCAAATAAACAGCAAAAGTGACATTTAGAAGGCTTTGAACATCCAGTTCTTATATCACAGAATAATCATTCGAAATAGATCCGGTTATTAATTCTACACGAATTCCAGTAAAAACTTCACATCCATTAACTGCAGTAGCAGTAAAGTGGTATATGTAAGACATCACCTCGATTGACTTCAAGAAATGGATTAATTCCGTGCAAACCGAAACACTCTGTAAGGTCTTAGGCATCTGCCATATGATAATGTTCAAGTAATGCAAGCGACAATGGAAATTGAAACATTTCCGTACAGAAACTGAGGTATTGTTTTACACATACCTCAAATCATTTTTCTCTTCCATCTGTTGTAAAGGAAACACGTCGTATTCCCGCTAAGTTTGGCGCCGATTACTTGGAAACTCGCTGCTGATGCTTTCTCTCTACAGCTCTACTTTGAAATTACGAAGGAGCCAAATCTCTTCGCAAAGAGCTAACCCAACGTCTTGGAGGAGAGATCAAAGGAACGCAGTAATGGTAACGCTGTGAGTACACGTAAGCACAGCAAGGCAATCAACGTTGTAGTGCGGCCATGGATTGCCTAGAGAGATTGTAAAAAACACACGTGTTTAACGTGAATCGTTTGACAAGTTACAAACAGAATCTTTTTCCAGGATAGACAATAATTAAACAGATTAAT